>NC_048586.1:966250-1315000 GCF_013265735.2 Oncorhynchus mykiss | reverse complement strand
ATCAGCCAGGAAGCATAGGAACTGAGAAGTCGTCTGTGGTCACCACCTGCAGAACCACTCCTTTATTGGGGGTGTCTTGCTAATTGCCCATCATTTCCACCTGTTGTCTATTCCATTTGCACAACAGCATGTGACATTTATTGTCAATCAGTGTTGCTTCCTAAGTGGACAGTTTGATTTCACAGAAGTGTGATTGACTTGGAGTTACATTGTGTTGTTTAAGTGTTCCCTTTATTTTTTTGAGTAGTGTATTTCATTAAGCATCCTAAGTATTTAATATTTTTTGTGGTCCACTTAAAGGATTTATGTAGATCGTGAGACGTCCTTTTTTTTTTTACTCCGCCCCTCTCTTTCGGAGGACAACTACCTTTTTGTTTTTTTAATAGCTTTTCTGCTACATATACATTTTACATACATACTTACTTTTATATAAAACAGTCACATAACAATAATGCATTACCAAATATAAGCTCTTTAATCCCACCCCTCAGCTACTCTCAGCCCATCTCACCTATCACCATAGACCACCTTCGATTGGTTTCCATGTGCCATATATTTTTAAATTGTGCTGTGATGTTTTACATAATTGGTAGATATCCTTTTTTCTTGTTGCCATAATTTCATTTTTTTCAAAGTAAATTTTATATCCTGAGATTTTAGAGTATTCTGAAAATATTTGTATGAAAGGGGGTGTCACATCTACTCCCGCTCACCTGCTCTGGCGCTCAATGTCGCCAGTCTACTAACCACCGGTCCTGGCAAACCATCATTATCCACACCTGGTAACCATCATTTTGCACACCTGCGCCCCATCATGAAGCACACACAGATTTCCCCTTTATCACCCATTAGGTAGTATTGTTTCCTGTTTTCATATTTAGATGCTACTCCTGTTTTTTGTATTCATGCCATGTTCGTTCCTATTAAACTCACCGACTGCACCTGCTTCCTGACTCCCTGCGTCTCTGTCACAGAATACTACCTCACAGAAAGGAACTATGACATCGGTGATCGGCAGCTCCTGGCGGTGAAGTTGGCATTTAAGAAGTGAGTGGAGACACTGGCTGAAGGGCCCCACAGACCTGTTTCTCATCCTCACCGACCATCAGAACCTGGAGTACATACCGACAGCGCGTCGGCTGAAACCCGCGCCAAGCAAGGTGGGCCCTTTTCTTATCTAGATTCAATTTCACCCTTTCATACCGCCCACGTTCGCCGAACATCAAAGCCAATGCCCTGTCCCATCTCCACGATTCCTGAGTACTACCCTCCCGAATCCTTGCCCCTTCCAGTAGGTCTTCTGGCACTATGGCCTTCTGGAGGACATCGTCTCAGACCATGGTCCCCAATTCACATCGTGAGTATGGAAAGTCTTCATGGAGAAGCTGAGTGTCAAGGTCAGCCTTACATCCGGGTCACGGCCTCAGTCCAATGGGCAGGTGGATTGGACCAACCAGGAGCTGGAGAGGTTCCTGAGGAGTCACTGTCAGGTCCAGCAGGGGGAGTGGGCCCGGTTCCTTCCCTTGGCAGAGTGCGCTCAGAATTAACTTTTTCACTCCTCCACCGGGCTGTCTCCCTTCCAGTGTGTCTTGGGGTATCAACCGACCCTGGTCCCGTGGACCACGAGCCAGACCGAAGCCCCTGCAGTGGATGAGTGCTTCCGGCACACCGAGGAAGTTTTGAATGCTGCCTCCAATAGGAGCAGGCAGATTGCGGCTCCACCAAGAACCTCCCGGTCCGCCTGCCCTGCTTGTAGCTGAGCCCCCGGTTTGTGGGGCCATTCAAAGTCCTCCGGAGGGTCAATGAGGTAACATACTGATTACAGCTTCCCACTGACTACCGCTCCCCTGGCTGATGGCGTCTCCCCCACGACACCCCTCCACCTCCCCTGGACATCGAGGGAATCCCCTCCGATGCTGTTAGATACCTCCTGGACTCCCAGCTTCGTGGGGGTTGGCTCCAGTACCTGGTGGAATGGGAGGAGTACGGTAGTCTACATCCGAGATTTCCACCTTTGCCGACTGGCCCATTCCCCTGGCCAGTGTCATCCTGCGGCTGGATCCGCACGTCCGGGATAACTGTCATGTCTACTCCCGCTCCGGTGCTCGACAAAGCCGGTCTACTAACCACCAACCCTGGCAACCCATCATTACGCACACCTGGCAACCATCATTAACATTGGTGTAAAGTACTTAAATAAAAATACTTTAAAGTGGTACTTAAGTTGTTTTTTGTTGTTTCTGTTCTTTACTTTACTATTTATATTTTTTGCCTACTTTTACTTCACTACATTCCCAATGAAAATAATGGATTTTTTTACTTCATGCATTTTTTCAGTACTTGGTCATCCCTACTGCCTCAGATCTGGTGGCTTCACTAAACACAAATGCTTAATTTCTAAATTATTAGTGTGAATACAAATTTTAACCTCTTCATCCTACCCCCTCCTTTTTCGAACATTCTGTTAAAAATCTCGCAACTTTTCAGCGTCCTGCTACTCATGCCAGGAATATAGTATATGCATATGATTAGTATGTGTGGATAGAAAACACTCTGAAGTTTCTAAAACTGGTTAAATCACGTCTGTGACTATAACAGATCGTGTGTTTCATCGAAAAGCGCAAGAAAAACTGCTCACTGAAAGCTAAAAATAATATCCATGCGTCACTTTCATGGATTGTTAAAAGGGCACAAAATTAATTATGGACCTGCATGCAATTCCTACAGATTTGTCGTCATTATCCGGGGAGTTTTTTGTTGGTAAATCCAACTAACTGGATTCCATTTCTTCCGGTCTCCGCCAGGATGTTTTGAAGTGCACATTTTCAGCCATTGATTTGAAGACGAGGAGCTATTGAATACACATCGCCCTGTAATCATTTTGATAGATTATAAACGTTTACTAATACCTAAAGTTCGATTACAAAAGTATTTCGAAGTGTTTTGTGAAAGTTTATCGTCGACTTTTTTAATTTGAAAAAATGACGCTGCGTTTTAAAACAATGTTTTTTTTCTGAATTACACAGCTTCCATAGATGGCTATTTTGGGTATATATGGACCGATTTAATCGAAAAAAAGACCCAATAGTGATGTTTATGGGGCATATAGGAGTGCCAAGAAAGAAGCTCGTCAAAGGTAATGAATGTTTTATATTTTATTTCTGCGTTTGTGTATCGCCGGCTACGCTAAATCTTTTGTTTACGTCGCATTCAGGCATTTTGGGGTGTTGCATGCTATCAGATAATAGCTTCTCATGCTTTCGCCAAAAAGCATTTTAAAAATCTGACTTGTTGGCTAGATTCACAACGAGTGTAGCTTTAATTCTATACCCTGCATGTGTATTTTGATGAACGTTTGAGTTTTAACGAGTACATTTAGCATTTAGCGTAGTGCATTTGCATTTCCAGGTGCCTAGTTGAGACATCTGCGTCTCAAGTAGGAGCAAGAATTAAAAAACAAAATTGTGCAGTCTGGTTTGCTTACTATAAGTTATTTGAAATTATTTATACTTTTACTTTTGGTACTTAAGTATATTTTAGCAATTCCATTTACTTTTGATACGTCTGATATTTAATACCAAATACTTTTAGACTTTTACTCAAGTAGTATTTTACTGGGTGACTTTCACGTTTAACTCAGTCATTTTCTATTAAGGTATCTTTACTTTTACTCAAGTATAACAATTGGGTACTTTTTCCACAAATGATCATTAAGCACATCTGCACCCCATCACGAGGCACACCTGGACTTCATCACTCCCTAATTACTTCCCCTTCATCTAGCACTCCGTTGTAGCACCCATTAGGTAGTATTGTTTCCTGGATTCATGTTTAGATGCTAATTCTTTTTTCCCCATGTTAATTTCTATTAAACTCACCGACTGCACCTGCTTCCTGACCTCCTGCGTCTCCGTTTGAGGGGGCATAGAGTTTTCAATATTGGTCAGGTATATCATGTCTGCAAACAAGTTTAGTTGGTATTCATGTTCACCAATCCTTACAGCAAGCAGTTCAACTGCCAGGATGCAAACAGATTTTGAAGCATTAAGTTTACCTTGTAAACATGTGTGTGAGATTTTCACTTTGTGAGATTGTATTTATACACACACATGAAAAAAATCCTGTCTTAATGTGTATTTAATCATTTATCTCTACTTGCCTATCGATGTGTTCATTTTTGTATTGTGCAGGGCTCATTTGCAAAAGAGACTTTAATCTCAATATGACTTCCCTGTTTGAAAAAAGGTAAATAGGGGAGATTCACACTTGATATCCAGCAGGCAGAAATCCTCTGCAGGTCTGAATTCACCAGATACTCCTGGCTGTAGAGCTGTGTGTGTAGGTCTGAATTCACCAGATACTCCTGGCTGTAGAGCTGTGTGTGTAGGTCTGAATTCACCAGATACTCCTGGCTGTGTACAGCTTTTGTATTGTTGTCCAGTTTGTCCTTGGGCTTTAGGTCTTGGTGGGCCCAGATAGCATTGCTATGGCAACCACGGGTGGAGCCTCACTCTAGCGACTTGAGCGGAGAGGATGCTGTTGAGAGACAGGTTTTTTCTCTCTCTCCTTTCAAATGACCACCTCACAGACATACACCACCTTTAACTAAAACTGTATTTTTTCATAGAAAGGTCAAGGGCTCGATTCAATCCGTAGTGCAGACGATATTCTTTGTAGCGTGGTTGAAATGTAAAGGTAATTTCTGATTTAGAAGACATGCACCATTTACCGTGAATGTAGTTTCATTCAATAGTCTAATACTCTACAGTATTTCCACAGACCGGTAGCAGTGGTCACTTTATGATCCAGTGGACTGATTATTCTGCAGGGAAATGGCATCCATATTAGGAACTCCCTCCCTTATGGAAAATCAAAGCTTGATGAGTTTGATTTGAATCAGCTGTATAGTGATAGGCCCAAAAAAAACCTTGGGTTCACCAAGACCAAGTTTGGGAAACTGAGTTACCCTAATGAACTGTCCGGGAGCAGCTTCCCCACATGAAATCAATGGGTAGAACAGGCCAGTGGTTGTCTATGTAATGGCCACCCAGAAACAGCAGAGAGGGAGAGTTAACGCTGAGTATTGAGCTAATGGAGTGATTCTTTCTCGAAAGCAGGACCATTGGAAAATGGTTCTGATGTGCCATTTTCTTTTGAAAGAGTTGTAGGATGAATTTTGAGGCTCTTGCCCTGTGTGTGATCAAATCACAGAATGCATGTTCCTTAAGACAATGGAACATATCGACAGGGCAGAACTAAAGATGGGGGCAGGGCAGTTCCACTGAGCTAGTTGTCATACTTAATTTGTTGCAAGTGTTACACATTTTATTACTAAGCAAAACAGTTATAGGCTGCGGGAGTTGTCATTAAACAACAGGTAAAAATCTAAAATCCTACAGGATTAAAGCATTAAAATCGCTAGTAAACCAAGCAGTGACATCTGCTGTTTTCTACACAGGGAGACAGTGCCGGTGTGGTGCCCTCCCTGAAAGCCAAGAGGATACATCTGCACATTGACTGACTGTCGAGACACGTTGGGCTGATTATCCTTGGATTCTCAAAGGTCAGTTTGTCAACTGTATTCCGCCAATCTATCTGACTCCTCTACTGCCTTGCTGTGCTGTGTGGTGGAAGCCAGAGGTCGGTCTCTGCGCGGTGACATGACGTCTAGATGCGCTGGGCTTGCTAGCCCAGGATTCCCCAGCTAGGTGGACACGGTGATTGACCATTCTACTGGGCTCAATGTGCGATAGAGCACGGCAAGGCGACAGGGCGCGTTGTGAAACGCGCTGACGTTCTAACTAAGGGCAGCAAGGCCGGGCTTAGTTTCTGACTCTACTAGACCTGTAGACTACAGCTGAACACCTTGATGTTACAGCAGCTTTTATCTTTCAGAGGGGTCTGATTGTGTTACCATTTGTCTCCTACTGAGACATGCTTATAAAACTTTCTCATCTACAGGGTTTAGTCTGGCTAAAAACTGTTTGTTGTATCAGATGACTGTTTGGATTATTTTTTTAATCAAAGTGTAGAGATTTTGGGAAGCAACAAATCAAGGTGCTTCATTATTCTTTCTGCTTTTGGTGTCATGAAACATTCACCCAAACCCAGGCCCATTGGCAATGGATGAACTTCCCAGTCCAAATTATTTGAACACTAGATCAGGGTTTGGACTGATGCATATTAATGTGAGGAGTCTGATGCTGAAAATGGACATGATAAAAGTCTGGGTTCACACTGTTGACTCCGATGTCTTAAAATTCTGTCCGGGACCTGGCCTAAGAAATCTTTTGTAAATCTGTCTATATGCTTGGATGGTTATGTTTATCGACGTGACTGACGAAGTAAGGGTGGAGGTATAGCCATTTATATTAAAGACAGATATGTGGTTACTGAACTAAGGTCTTTATCTAAACCAAAACAGTCTTAGTTTTTAGCATTGCAGTTATTGAATGCTGTGAACTTAGATTTAAAAGGATGTTATAGACCTCCGTCTGCAAAAGTAGAATCTCTGGATTCTCTGAATTAACTGATGTGTGGTTGGGGGAAATTAAATGGTGCTTATGGGCGATTTAAACTGGAACTGGGTATCTCCAGACTACGAGGACCTAAGAGGATTGTGCAATACCATGCATTTTAATGAAATTATAAATGCAGTCACACAATTCAATCCAAAAGACATCTCTAAGGCAACACGTATTGATATTTTAACTAACAATCTGCATAAATACTCGGTCATTGGTATTTTCCCTAATGATTTTAAGTGATCATTGCGCAGTTGCTTGCATTAGAGACACTAAAATCCCCAAAGTGATTGTCTGTTCCTAAGGCTAGAACTGAGATGGGGAAACAATATTCATCCTGGAACAGGCTTCAAAAGATATTTAAGTTAGGGGAGTTGGTGTCCTTGCCTGTTTTTAAGACTCTGATCGATGACACTGTTTGTGATAGCTGCAGTTGTCTTTAAGTTGTGAAACTTTGTATTTTGTATTGTATTGTAATATTGTATGTACACACTGCTATTTCCTTGTTCACTTTCTTGCTAGGTTGCCTTAGCAAAAGAGGTGTTTAGCCTCAATGGGTCTTACCTGGTTAAATAAAGGTGAAATACAACAACAGAACGTAAAAACAACATATAATTTTAACTTAAAGGTGACAGGCAAAAGTCTCCATATAAATCATAACACTAAATAGTAATGCTCATGTAGGCTTTATTAATAAAGCCTTGTCTATCACTACATTTTGGCTGTCATTTCTACGTTTTGGTGAGGATGTCATTTTCTGGCCATAGAATACAAAGATGATGACATTTGTGGGTAAAAATTAAAATATTTGGCGTACTGCAAGCAACACAAGCTAGAGGCATGTGTAATTTCCTGGATGAAAAGTTGTCAATTATCATTAATATCCAGAAAATGAGAGTTCGCTAGCCATAGCCAGTCAGTGAATTCCCAATCTATGTGATGAGGTTGCCATTTAAACAGCTAAGATTAGCTAGCTAACCACCAGAAATGGTTGGATGACAACACATGCATAATGAATGTTAGCTGGCTCTTTAGCTAACTAATAAACATAGAATAAATATTGTCAAGGCTGTCCCCCCACTCTGCCCAAAGTGGGTGAAAACGTGTTTTGGTGATGACACTTCCTTATGTTAAAAAAATACATGTTATCAAGAATCAAATATGATTCTTCATGTTCTGAATTGTTGAGCGGGGTCTTTCTTTAAAGTATTAACATTTTACTCAAAAGTATATATTTTTTTAACCTAATACATCCAATAATATTCAGTGAGTTCTGTTGACAGAGTGGTCAACAGAACTCACTGAACTCATTTTCCATCTTTGGATGGAAATTTCAGCTTTTTGTGACACCTCTAGTTGCTGACCTAACATAATGTGTTCTGCTTTCGCCGAAAAGCCTTTTTGAAATCGGACACTGTGGTTGGATTAACAAGAAGTGTATCTTTAAAATGGTGTAAAATACTTGTATGGTTGAGGAATTTTAATTATGAGATTTCTGTTGTTTTGAATTTGGCGCCCTTCAATTTCACTGGCTGTTGGCGAGGTTGGACGCTAGCGTCCCGAACGATCCCAGAGAGGTTAATATGAACAGTGTATCTATCTCACCTCTATATTGTTTTATGTCCTCCGGATTTGAGAAGAAAGATGATGAGTTCAATAGAAAGCTTGTCCGGTAACCTTAATACTCACACAGCATCCAGACTAGCTGACACAATGCTATTTTCCTGATTTGTGATCACTTTCTTTCTCTGGCCTCCATCGACTTAGTCACCCTTATTTTGACCATTCTACAAGGGTAAAAACTCCAATACGTTTTGAACGGATTATGATAGTGACATGAGGTTAGCAACCTTGGTTTTCTTAGAGGAGTATCTACACAATTAACATATTATTCTACCGATTTGTGAAAAGATGCGTTTTGATTGGATTCTCTATAATTAGCTAGCTAAATATCTAGCAAGCTAGACAGCATTTAGCTAAATAGCTAACCAAAATGTGACTAACTACCACATAAAAATAAAATAAAAATAGCACTTCAATAATTCAGCTTTGGTGTTTCTGATCAAATATGGTTAGTCCCTTTTGCCGAATGTACTGTGAACACATAGCTAACTGGGTAGCTAGCTAGAAAAAGTTAACTAACCCAAGTTTGGATTATAGCCACGATGATCCATGATCTCACTTTGAAAATAATTGTCTGAATTACAAAAAAATTGTCTCAACCACTTTGGCACTGTCCGTAAATAAATATCACTGTAAACAGTAGTGTCGTTTCAAGGGATTTATAATGATACACTAGATTGATGGAGAACAGCTTTTTTTCTTCTTATTCTGCCTCATTGTGAAGCGCAAGTGAAAATTGAAAACAACTCGATTGGAATAGCTCCACATGGCAAAGTGACATTTTCAATGATTATCACGGAAGTCGTGTACAGAAGCAATCTTTCCCCGTTGAAAGCAATTGAGCCAGGCCTGAATTTAATAACTTTCATAACTGTATTATAGCGCCAAACCAAATGTTGTGAATGCTATATGTTCATATCCACTCAAGCTTAAACATTGTCATATATTGCTCAACAGGAGGGTTCCTCAATGAGATTGACACCTTATGCTCATTTCGTGACGGTGGCTCACTGCTCTTCGTACTTGGCGACTTCAACCTCGTCTGTCTTCAATTTATTTATTTATAACTCTCTCTTACCCCTCCTCGTCTCTTTTGACCTCACCCTTTCCCAATCCACTCCAACTCACAAGTCAGGCAATATGCTTGACCTCATCTTTACTAGAGGCTGCTCGCCTACTAATCTCACTGCAACCCTTGTCTAGGTCTCTGATCACAACTTTTGTTTCCTTTTCTGTCTCCCTTTCCTCCAACCCTAACCACTCAGCCCCAACCCAGCTGGTCATGCGTCGTCACAATCTTCGCTCTCTACCACTCCTCTCTCCTCTTCTATCCTATCATCTCTCCATTCTCCTGAGTTCTTCTCCCTCCTGTCTCCTGATTCTGCCTCTTCGACCTTACTCTCCTCCATTTCCGCATCTTATGACTTGCACTGTCCCCTTTCCTCCCGGGCCGGCTCAGCCCTCCTGGCCCGTGGCCGAGTGACTCATTGCGAGCTTACAGAACAGGGCTGTGGGCAGCTGAGCAAAAATGAAGGAAAACTAAAGTTGGCGGAGGACCTATTATCCTTCTACTCCCTCCTCTCTACCTTCTCTTCTGCTGTATCTGCTACTAAAGCCACTTTTTACCATTTTAAATTTCAAGCTTCTGCATCTAACCCTAGGAAACTCCTTTCCACCTTCTCCTTCATCCTCTCAGCCCCCCCTCCCTCTCAGAGGACAACTTAGGAAAACCACTTTGAAAAAAAGGTTGACCACATCTGCTGCTCATTCACTCAGCCTATTGAGTCCACTGGTCTCACTCACACACAATTACCCTACGCCTTAACATCTTTCTCCCCTCTCTCTCCAGATTACATCTTGCAACTAGTGAGGTCTGGCCACCTGACAACCTGCCCGCTTGACCCCATCTCCCCCTCCCTTCTCCACACCATCTCTGGAGACCTCCCATTCCTCACTTCTCTCATCAACTCATCTCTCACCACTGGCTATGTCCCCTCTGACTTCACAATGTCCTGAGTTGCTCCGCTCTTCAAGAAACCAACACTCGACTCATCTGACATCAAAAACTATAGACCTGTATGCCTTCTTTCTTTTCTTTCCAAAACCCTTGAGCGCGCTGTCTCTGATCAACCTTCTCGTTATCTTTCTCAGAATGACCTTCTTGACCCAAACCAGTCAGGCTTCAAGGCGGGTCACTCAACCGAGACCGCTCTTCTCTGTGTCATGGAGATTCCTACCTGGCAGGTCGCTCCTACCAGGTGACATGGAGAGGATCTGTGTCTGCACCCCATAGTCTCACTACTGGTGTCCCCCACGGCTCGGATCTAGGCTCTCTCCTTTTACTTAAAGTAAATAATAAAAAAATCGACATACAAATCTGTCAGTTTAAACTAGAGATATCAGTTTTTTTGCATGGGCCCCTGCATCCGTCTATGTTGGACTTCTGCACCTGCAGTGGAACGTGGCCGACATATAGCAGTGTTTTTCACAACCAGGTCATCTGTGATAAAGTCAGTATTAGATGTCCATCCATGTCTTAGGATGTCGGGAGATGACGTGGAAACCGGCCACTAGGGGCAACAGTGAGTGCTCTTACATTCAAGTAGGTTTTGGTTAAGGCGACAGGTTACTTAAGCATCTGCCTTTGGAGCAATAGGTTGCATGCTCAATTCCAGTGATAGGAAGTTGTTTTTGAGATCTTTGTTTAGTCTATCACAAACCTTAACCCTAACATTATCAATTCAGAGTTAATGCCTATACTTAACCTTAAACACTCGAAATGTAATGTTTGGAACAACTTCAGTCTTGAGCGAGTTTTGAAATCAGTGGAATGCCCGGTGGAAGCAGAGTTTTATTGCAAATGTGGAGTGAGTCAAAATGTAAACACAGAAGGCTGTTTTATAAAACACCTGTCACCGGATAACATCTTCAAACTAAGGGCAACCCTGGCATCCATTACAGAGAGGGAGTGTCGTTCATCCATGTATACAGGTGAATCTAGCTCCATTTTAAGATATTATAGCATTTCTAATTTAGTTAAAGCGTAATTTTAGCTAGCTAGCTAACATTAGCTGTCTGGCTGGCTAGTTGATATTACGTGTATGGGCTGCATAGTAATACTAGTTAGCTTTAGCTACCTGCAGATCTATGCATGGTGGCAAGCTATGACAGTCAGTTTGTATTTCTAGTAGTATAGGTTGGGATTATGATTTATTTTTTAGCTAGCTAGCAAGCTACATGTACAAAAAAAGACTCCACTATGCAAGTAACCATTTCTCTGTTCCATTTACACCTTCTGTATCCTGTGCATATGACAAATAAACGTTGTTTGTATTTGATAGTGTGTGTGTTTACCAGGGAACGTAATGTGAAGAACAACGTTACCTGAACCAAAATTAAATTAGGATATAGGCCAAGGACTAGATAAAGTGTATTTTTACAACTACTTTTTCCTACTACTTTCACCATGTTTAGAAATCTTTGGTTGTTTACTACACTACCTTACTCACTCTGTTTAGCACATGGCCTCACATGTGAATCCTTAAAGAGATGGGTGGGGCTAAGGTTTAAGAGGGTGTGAACACTGCTGAGAAGATGTAGACAAAGAAGAGCTCTCCAGTAGGTGTACCAAAATATTCAAGGACCATTTTGTCAAAGTGTATCAACTTTCAAAGCGGAATTACTTTCCCGTTGTTCCTCATCTGCAGTGTATGAAATATCATTTTCTAGCTCTGAGTCTCTACTTTTGTTCAATGTAAAAAAATAAACACCAATTAAATGTTATTATATAAGACCGAATCAAGTTGGTGTGTCACATTTGATAAAATAATAAAAAAATGAAAACAATTTGCCACCTAAAGGGGTCCTAAAATTCAAAACCAAATAGCTAGAAATCCATGGTATGACCATCTTAAAACAATTCCAAATGTTAGCTTAGTAGAAAAAGGAAACCTTTTCCTGACACCTTTTAAGGTAAAATGTGTATATAACTTTACATTAAGTTGCCCTTATACCCATGTAACTACAGTAATATGGTTCGGAAAGGAATAGGAACCTAGGGCTCCAGACAAACATTTTCCCTTGGTGGCCCTGGTGCCACTAACATTTTCAGTTGGTGGCACCAGCTCATGAGTTGGTCGCATCAAAATCATGATTTTAGCCACTTCTAAAATATGTTTTGATTGATGTGACCTGCTAGAATTTGCAGCTCTCACCGATGCGACCAATACATTTTTTACTCGCACAGCAAAGTCGAACGTGTGGTTGTACTCTGGAGCCCTCCCTTACAAGGAAAATAGCAGCTATGTACACACAATGGTTATGGCTACTATCTTCAGACTAGGTCTAGTTGCAGACCTCAGACCTCCATCAGCAAAATATACGGCTCTGTGTGTGGGAGAGATGGAAAGAGGGGGGGACAGGGAAAGGAGAGGAGATTAAGATCGTCTTTCCATTTGATCTGCTCCGAAATTAAATTACCATCCCAGGTGTGAGGGAGACTGGATGGGGGCTGAGATGGGCTGTGGAGTGTTGAGGCATCTACAACCCCCTTCCCCCTCTCTCCGTCCTCTGACCCGCTTATATCCCCAGAGAGGAGGCAGGCAAGAATGACTCCAATTCTACTCCCCAAAAACGAAGGGGGTAGAAGGGTGTGTGTCAGAGTGTTTGTCAGAGAGAGAAATAGAGAGGGAGAGAGTGTGATGTGTGTGTGTGTGTGTGTGTGTGTGTGTGTGCGTGCGCAACAGGAGCCTCCATCCAATCCTGCACCCATCACCCCCACCCACCTCTTCCACCCTCCATCACTCCTAACTCCCTGATGGCTATCAGTTCTGTGATGACTGAACCAATTGGCTGGTGTAGAGGGGTAAGGGCCAGGGAGCCACAGCCAGACAGAATGATAGCGGATCAATAGGAGGCGATAGGCCTCTGAGGAAAACCCTGACCTTGGACCCACGCTAAACCACATATTCACAGACACACACACACAAACTGATTGTAAGAACATTCATTTGATCCTGAACACTGGCAGTCCAGTCCATTCATTGTGCAACTGGAAGTATTTTCTATTGAATCTATTCCAGTGCATATCCAATGGTAGTGTGTCAGGGAAAGTGAATGATTCTGAGATGTATTCACTTTTAAAAGGAATTGCTCATTCTTAATCACGGCTTGTTTTCAACGGTCAATTTTTAAATGGTGTGTGTGTGTGTGTGGTGCGGTGCATTAGGATAAGTCAGAATGGAAATATTTTCCAAGATCAAAATGCCCGGAAAATTGGCAGCTAGTAGAGGTGGAATGATGTGTATTGGACCTCAACTATTCAACAGTTTTGGAATTAGACTACAATGATGTATCTTAAACAAGAGAGGACAGAGAGTGTAGTTCCTCCTCTGCTCTCTTCTGTTATCTGCTTATATTTTCAGGAGAGCACCAACCCACACATACAGACACACAGACACACACTCTCACTCTCTTTCTCTCTCTCTAACAGACGGGCCCACTCGGCCCGCCAATGCTTTGTTCCCATGTCGAGCGCCCAGAGCAACTGTGTGCATCTGTGTCACAGAGACTGGACCTGCTGCCCCGGGCCGAGGGGGGAAGAACAGATGATGGGGGAGGGGTCGGGGGGTAGTAGAGTGTGTGTCTGTGAGTGAGAGAGAAAGAGAGAGAGAGAGATAAACAAGGGGGTGAGGTGAGGGAGGGTGAGAGAGGTTGGAAAAGGGGAAAAACTGAGGAGCTGCTTTCTAGAGGTGTGGGGGGGGGGGCACAGTGGAGAGGTGGAGTAGGAGAGTGGAGGGTGAATGATGGGAGAGGGGTAGAGGGGGGATAGTGAATTGAAGCCAAAGCCCAGCCGAGCTCAGAGCACACAGAACGAGCTTGCAGAAAGAGGGGCGGGGGAGAGAGGCAGAGAGAGAGAGAGACTGCTACGAGACTGTTAACATCGTAAAAAAAATAACACACTCAACATGAACTAGATTTTAACATCAAGAGATTACAGCTACTCATGTGCCATGCTTAAAACCTCAGCTTTTACTTCCACTGTGTAAGATAAAAGTTGTAAAATTAAAGACAAATGAGCTTGATTTTCAGTCAGCGGTAGGTGGAAAATGTAATCATTGAACTTGTATTTCCAAAGGAAAACAAAACCTGGCTTTTGTGCTCGATTACAATTTTTTCTACATCAAAAACATGATTCACAGGTATTAACATTGTGGACACCACATTTGATGTGTGTTCATGACACAATAACATACATTGATTTTTTATTAATCTTATGAGAAAATAACAATAGCACACTGTACTATTTTGAACGTACTGTTTAGTAAAACCATGTAAGCACAGGTATCATCTAATGCACAACCGCTCTTGATACCCACCATATGGAACAGCGCATCCCCACATCTGATTTTCAGCTGTCTGGTTTTATTTATATTTTTTTATTTCACCTTTATTTTACCAGGTAGGCTAGTTGAGAACAAGTTATCATTTACAACTGCGACCTGGCGAAGATAAATCATAGCAGTGCGACAAAAACACCAACACAGAGATACACATGGGATAAACAAACATACAGTCAATAACACAATAGAAAAAAGTCTATGTACAGTGTGTTCAAATATAGTAAGATTACAGAGGTAAGGCAATAAATAGGCCATAGAGGTGAAATAATTACAATTTAGCATTAACACTAGAGTGATAGATGTGCAAGTAGAGATACTGGGGTGCAAAAGAGCCAAAATAAAACAACTAAATGGGGATGAGGTAGTTGGGTATGCTTAAAATTAGAGAGGGAGATATAAGTCTCCAGCTTCAGTGATTTTTGCAATTCGTTCCAGTCATTGGCAGCAGAGAACTGGAAGGAAAGGTGGCCAAAGGAGGTGTTGACTTTGGGGTTGTCCAGTGCAATATACCTGCTGGAGCACGTGCTACGGATGGATGTTGCTATGGTGACCAGTGAGCTGAGATAAGGCAGGGCTTTACCTATTAAAGACTTACAGATGACCTGGAGCCAGTGGGTTTGGTGAACAATATGTAGCGAGGGCCAGCCAATGAGAGCATACAGGTCAAGGTGGTAGGTAGTATAAGAGTCTTTGTTAACAAAATGAATGGCACTGTGATAGACTACATCCAATTTGTTAAGTGTTGGAGGCTATTTTGTAAATGACATCGCCGAAGTCAAGGATCGGTAGGATAGTCAGTTTTTCGATGGTATGTTTAGCAGCATGAGTGAAGGAGGCTTTGTGGTGAAAAAGGAAGCCGATTCTAGATTTCATTTTGGATTGGAGATGTTTAATGTGAGTCTGGAAGGAGAGTTTACAGTCTAACCAGACACCTAGGTATTTGTAGTTGTCCACATATTCTAAGTCAAAACGTTCCGGAGTAGGGATGCTAGTCGGGCAGGCAGGTGCAAGCAGCAATCAGTTGAAGAGCATGCATTTAGTTTTATTAGCATTTAAAAGCAGTTGGAGGTCATGGAAGGAGTGTTGTATGGCATTGACGCTCGTTTGGAGGTTTGTTAACACAGTGTCCAAAGGGCCAGAGGTATACAGAATGGTCTCATCTACGTAGAAGTGGACCAGGGAATCAGGGAATCACCCGCAGCAAGAGCGACATCATTGCGACATCATTGATATATACAGAGAAAAGAGTCGGCCCGAGAATTTAACCCTGTGGCACCCCCATAGAGACTGCCAGAAGTCCAGACAACAGGACCGATTTGACACACCGAACTCTATCTGAGAAGTAGTTGGTGAACCAGGCGAGGCAGTCATTTCAGAAACCAAGGCTGTTGAGTCTACCGATAAGAATGCGATGATTGAAAGAGTCTAAAGCCTTGGCCAGGTCGATGAAGATGGCTGTAGAGTACTGTCTTTTATCGATGGCGCTTATGATATCGTTTAGGACCTTCAGCGTGGCTGAAGTGCACCCGTTACCAGCTCGGAAACCGATTTTAGAAAGGCAAGAAATCGGTTTTAGAAATCGGTTTTAGAAAGGCAAGGCAGGATGGATATACAGTTGAAGTCGGAAGTTTGCATACACCTTAGCCAAATACATTTAAACTCAGTTTTTCACAATTCCTGAGATTTAAACCCAGTAACAATTCACTGTCTTAGATCAGTTAGGATCACCATTTTATTTTAAGAATGTGAAATGTCACAATAATAGTAGAGAGAATGATTTATTTCAACATTTATTTATTTCATCACATTCCCAGTGGGTCAGCATTTTACATACACTCAATTAGTATTGGGTAGCATTGCATTTAAATTGTTTAACTTGGGTAAAAAGTTACGGGTAGCCTTCCACAAGCTTCCCACAATGAGTTGGGTGAATTTTGGCCAATTCCTCCTGACAGAGCTGGTGTAACTGAGTCAGGTTTGAAGGCCTCCTTGCTTGCACACGCTTTTTCAATTCTGCCCACACATTTTCTGTAGGATTGAGGTCAGGGCTTTGTGATGGCCACTCCAATACCTTGACTTGATAGCCCTTAAGCCAGTTTGCCACAACTTTGGAAGTGCAGACTTGGCCAAAATTTTTGAGAATGACTCAAATATTAATTATCACAAAGTCTGCTGCCTCAGTTTTTGTGAGTGCAATTTGCATATACTCCAATGTTATGAAGAGTGATCAGATGAATTGCAATTAATTGCCATGCAATCCTTGCCATGCAAATGAACAGAATCCCAAATAAACATTTCCACTGTATTTCAGCCCTGCTTGGAATCATTGTTCTTCCTCTGTCAACCATGGTTACCTGCAAGGAAACACGTGCCGTCATCATTGCTTTGCACAAAAAGGGCTTCACAGGCAAGGATATTGCTACCAGTAAGATTGCACCTTAACTTGTTGACACTACCCATCCAGGTAACGGGATAATTTTCATCAGCAACCGCTGAATAGCATAGCGCCACAGTCAAAAAATATTACAAAAAAATATTCATATTCATGAAATCACAAGTGCAATATAGGAAAACACAGCTTAGCCTTTTGTTAATCCAACTGTCGTCTCAGATTTTGAAATTATACTATACTGGCGAAAGCATTCCAAGTGTTTGTGTAAATGTATCGATAACATTACATTATGTACAGTAAGCATTAAGTAGCTAGGTCATGAAAATCAGAAAAGCAATCAAAAAAATTGTTTACCTTTGATGATCTTCGGATGTTTTCACTCATGAGACTCCCAGTTACATAACAAATGTTCCTTTTGTTCGATAAAGATTATTTTTACACCCAAAATACCGACGTTTGTTTGTCGAGTTATGTTCAGAAATTCACAGGAAAGAGCGGTCACGACAACGCAGGCCTATATTCCAAATAATATCCATAATGACCACAGAAATATGTCAAACGTTTTTTATAATCAATCCTCAGGTTAAAAAAATATATCTATATTCGATAATATATCAACCGAGTGTGTAGGTTTTTCAATAACAGCGGGAGAAACAATGGCGGCTTTACTCAGTTGCGCAAAACTCACTGAGAGCCCCCAACTCTCCACTTACGCAATGTGATCCTTCACGCTCATTTTTCAAAATAAAAGCCTGAAACTATGTCTAAAGACTGTTGACACCTTAGGGAAGCCATAGAAAAAGGAATCTGGTTGATATCCCTTTAAATGGAGGATAGGCATGCATAGGAACAGAGGTTTCAAAATAAGAGGCACTTCCTGATTTGGATTTTCCTCAGGCATTCACCTGCAATATCAGTTATGTTATACTCACAGACAATATTTTTACGGTTTTGGAAACTTTAGAGTGTTTTCTATCATGATCTGACAATTATATGCATATTCTAGTTTCCGGGGCTGAGAAACAGGCAGTTTTAAATGGGTACGTTTTTTAGCCAAAAACTAAAATACGGCCCCCTACACGCAAAAGGTTAATCAACCATTTATAGATTCATCAAGAACTTCAAGGAGAGCGGTTCAATTGTTGTGGAGAAGAATTCAGGGCGCCCAAGAAAGTCCAGCAAGCGCCAGGACCGTCTCCTAAAGTTGATTCAGCTGCGGGATCGGGGCACCACCAGTACAGAGCTTGCTCAGGAATGGCAGCAGGCAGGTGTGAGTGCATCTGCACGCACAGTGAGGCCAAAACTTTTGGAGGATGGCCTGGTGTCAAGAAGGACAGCAAAGAAGCCCTTTCTCTCCAGGAACAATATTAGGGATAGACTGATATTCTGAAAAAGGTACAAGGATTGGACTGCTGAGGACTGGGGTAAAGTCATTTTCTCTGATGAATGCCCTTTCCGATTGTTTGGGGCATCCGGAAAATAGCTTGTCCGGAGAAGACAAGGTGAGCGCTACCATCAGTCCTGTGTCATGCCAATAGTAAAGCATCCTGAGACCATTCATGTGTGGGGTTGCTTCTCAGCCAAGGTAGTGGGCTCACTCACAATTTTGCCTAATAACACAGCCATTAATAAAGAATGGTACCAACACACACTCCGAGAGCAGCTTCACCCAACCATCCAGGAACAGTTTGGTGATGAACAATGCCTTATCCAGCATGATGGAGCACCTTGACATAAGGCAAACGTGATAACTAAGTGGCTCGGGGGACAACACTTCGATATTTTGGGTCCAGGGCCAGGAAACTCCCCAGACCTGAATCCCATTGAGAACTTGTGGTCAATCCTCAAGAGACGGGTTGACAAACAAAAACCCACAAATGCTGACAAACTCCAAGCATTGATTATGCAAGAATGGGCTGACATCAGTCAGGATGTGGCCCAGAAGTTATTTGACAGCATGTCAGGGCGGATTGCAGAGGTCTTGAAAAAGAAGGGTCAACACTGCAAATATTGACTCTGCATCAACTTCATGTAATTGTCAATAAAAGCCTTTGACACTTATGAAATGCTAGTAATTATACTTCAGTATTCCATAGTAACATCTGACAAAAATATCTAAAGGCACTGAAGCAGCAAACTTTGTGGAAAATAATATTTGTGTCATTCTCAAAACTTTTGGCCACGACTGTACTATTTAGGTCACAAGTATCAGAACGCGGCATCTGTAATAGTTCTGTGCAACCAGAGGGGGAAAAACTCCAAACCACCTTTACTCCACACACAGAGACGTGTACAAAGCTCTCCTTTGCCCCCCCTTTGGCAAATCTGACCATAGCTCTATCCTGCTGATGACTTCTTACAAGCTAAATCTAAATCAGGAAGTTCCAGTGACTCGCTCAATAAGGAAATGGTGAGATGATGCAGATGCTAAGCTACAGGACTGTGTTGCTAGCACAGACTGGAATATGTGCTGTGATTCTTACGGTGGCAGTGATTGAGGAGTACATCACATTAGTCACTGGCTTCTTCAATAAGTGCATTGATGACGTCATCCCCACAACGACTGTAAGTACATAACCCAATCAGAAGGCATGGATTACAGGCAACATCCGTACTGAGCTATAGGCTAGAGCTGCCGATTTCATGGAGTGGAACTCTTACCATGGAGGCTTATAAGAAATCCGGCTATGCCCTCTGACGAACCATCAATCAGACAAAGTGTCAATTCAGGACTAAGATTGAATCATACTACACTGGCTCCGACACTCGTCGGATGTGGCAGGGCTTGCAAACTATTACGGGCTACAAAGGGAAGCACAGCCACGAGCAACCCAGTGACACGAGCCTACCAGATGAGATGAATTACTTCTATGCTCACTTCGAGGCAAGCAGCACTGAAGTATGCATGAGCGCATCAGCTGTTCCAGACGACAGTGTGATCACGGTCTCCATAGCCGATATGAGTAAGACCTTTAAACAGGTCAACATGCACAAGGCCGCAGGATCAGACGGATTACCAGGACGTGTACTCTGAGCATGCGCTGACCAACTGGCAAGTGTCTTCTCTAATATTTTAAACCTTGCTTCAGGTCCCGAGCGACTGGCAGTAAGATTTGGGTCATTTTAGGCAAACATTTAAAAAAAGAGGTGGATCCTTACAGCTGCTACCCCCAAGACTCCTGAACAGCTCATCAAATGGCTACCCAGACTATTTGCATTGTCCCTATCCCACCCCCATTTTAACGCTGCTGCTGCTCTCTGTTTATTATTCATGCATTGTCACTTTATCTCTACCTACATGTACTGTACCTACATGTTTGGGCTCACTTAGAAATGTCCTTGTTTTTGAAAGAAAGGCTATTTTTTTTGTTCATTGAAAAAACATCAAATTGATCAGAAATACAGTGTAGACATTGTTAATATTGTAAATGACTAACGTTGCTAGAAAAGGCAGATTTTTAATGGAATATCTACATAGGCGTACAGAGGCCCATTATCAGCAACCATCACTCCTGTGTTCCAATAGCACTTTGTGTTAGCTAATCCAATTTTATAATTTAGAAAGGCTAGATGATCATTAGAAAACCCTTTTGAAATTATGTTAGAACAGCTGAAAACTGTTGTGCTGATTAAAAGGCTAGGCGTCCCGCTAGAGGGACACCAGTCGACAACATCCGATGCAATTCAAATAAATAATCGTATTAAAGATTTATGAACATACAAGTATCTTATATCGGTTAAAAGCTTATATTCTTGTTAATCAAACTGCATTGTCCGATTAACAATAGGCTTTACTGCGAAAGAATACCATGCGATTGTTTGAGGACGGCGCCCCACATCAACATATTTTTCAACCAGCACAGGCTTCATAAAAATCACAAATAGCGATTTAAATAATAATTTACTTTTTGAAAATCTTCCTCTGTTTGCAATCCCAAGGGGCCCAGCTACAACATGAATGGTTGTTTTGTTAGATAAAATCCTTCTTTAAATCCCAAAAAGTCTGTTTAGTTGGCGCCATCGATTGAACGAGTAATCCACTCGTTCAACATGCAGACAAATGAATCCAAAAATCTCCCTCTAAAATAAAATTAGCAAGTGCGCGTCCTCTTCCTCGCGTGCCCACAGACTGATTTTTCACTGTGACTCTTTGTACCAAAACTCCAAATTCTTCCTCGTTTTGGATAAAACAAGCCTGAAACCTTGAACAAAGACTGTGGACATCTAGTGGAAGCCATAGGAATCGCAATCTGGGATCTGGAATTGCATAGAACCCATAGCTTTCCATTATAAGAGCCCGGGACCTAAAAAAAAATGTTTGTTGGTTTTTCTTTGGATTTTCTCCTACCATATCAATTGTGTTATAGTCTCATACATTATTTAAACATTTATACAAACTTCAAAGTGTTTTCTATCCAATGATACCAATTTATATTTATATCCTGGCTTCTGGGCCTGAGTAACAGGCAGTTTACTTTGGACACGTCAGTCAGGCGGAAATTCTGAAAAAAGGACCCTTAGCCTGAAGAAGTTTTAAAAAAGCAATAAAACTGGCCTTCTTAGACTAGTTGAGTATCTGGAGCATCAGCATTTGTGGGTTCGATTACAGGCTCTAAATGGCCAGAAACAAAGACCTTTCTTCTGAAACTCGTCAATTACTGTTCTGAAAAATGAACTGTCTCTAACCAGAATAGAAAAAGGAGTGGGAGGCCCCGGTGCACAACTGAGCAAGAGGACAAGTATATTAGAGTGTCTAATTTGAGAAACAATTTGTCTCACAAGTCCTCACCTAGCAGCTTCATTAAATAGTACCCGCAAATCACTAGTCTCAATGTCAACAGGGAAGAGACTCCCAGATGATGCCTTTTCTTCTTCTTCTTCTTTTTTATTTACTTATTTTTTCCTTTTTGTGAGAACAATTTTTTTTTTAATTCTTGTTGGTTAAGGGCTTGTAAGTAAACATTTCACTGTGAGGTCTACAACTTTTGTCAAAAATGTGACAAATACAATTTGATTTGATTTAAATTTGCAATGACCTCATCTAGCCCCCCCCCGGTTCTTCTTCCTAAATCTAACTAGCTTCCATTCGATTATCATATTTCTGGATTAAATCAACATCACCAAAAATTGTTGTGAAAAGCTGTCTTTCCATTTTAACACTGACAAAAAAAAAAAGAACTCCCAACAACCTCCTGTAATTTGTTTCTCCACATAGTCCTACTTCACGGATATTGTGCGTATGTGTGTGTGTGTGTGTGTGTGTGTGTGTGTGTGTGTGTGTGTGTGTGTGTGTGTGTGTGCGTGTGCGTGTGTGTCTGAGAGTGTGATAGCTGTTTGGACTCGCTCTTTCCTCAGATCTGGATGTACTCAGATGGACACCGTTTTTGTTTTTTGGTTAATCTTTTCTGGCACTCTGTGAATGGCCTCAGAATTTCCATTTTAAAGGGCTTATTTTCCTTTGGATTCTTCCTTGAAATGTTTGAACCGGACTCAAGAGAGCCGAGTGCTGCTACCTCAGTGCTACCTTTTGTAAGACACTATGAAAGCATTTGTCAGGAGCAGAAAACGACAGTTCTTATTTACAATGCTTAATCCTTATTCCACAATACATGATAAATAATACATAATACACAATGGTGTACACACAAACAACTGTTGTGGATCACCAGATATTAACACAATACATTTTCCTCTCCTTGCATACTACTTCTAATGAATGATGGCTGGTTATGATTTGTACAACTGAACACTTAGTAAAACACTGAAAGTGTTGGTCATAGTGTTCAAACTCTGTCTGTGGGTCAATTCAACTGATCCACTTGACCTCAAAACACCCACATCCATGCCTTGTTACAGATTACAAATCAAATCTAAATCTCAATCTCAAATTACAACCTTAATCACAAAACTATATGGCTATATGAACGTCCTCCCAATGTGCTCCAATTTCACTTCAAGTGTCCTCCTGACTTATCCAGCCTTCCCACCAACAAAGAAGCATCAAAACATCAATATCAACACTATCAGATAATTTACCTATAATCAACACAGCACTCGGGTAAAGTATACAATTGGACCAAGAGGAGACATAAAGGCCAAAGGTGAGAGGAACAAGCTTAAACATACTGTAGCTTAACTCTCAAACTCCATTCCATTATTCACACTTGCATTCTACTAAGAAGGAAACAATGCATTTGACATGCACTCTAAATTGTATTCTAGCAATGGTGTAAAATACTTTAAAGTACTACTTAAGTCGTTTTTTCGGTCTATCTCGACTTTACTATTTCTTTTTTTGACTACTTTTACTTTTATTTCACTACATTCCTAAAGAAAATAATGTACATTTTACTCCATACATTTTCCATACACCCAAAATAACTCGTTCCATTTTGAAACTTAAGCAGAACACAAAATGGTCTAATTCACACATTTATTAAGAGAACATCCCTGGTCATCCGTACTGCCTCTGATCTGACGAGCTCACTAAACACAAATGCTTCATTTGGGAATTATGTCGGGGAGTTGGAGTGTACCCCTGGCTATCCGTAAATTTAAAAAACAAGACAATTGTGCTGTCTGGTTTGCTTAATATAAGGAATTTGTAATTATTCATTCATTTGCTTTTACTTTTGATACTTAATGTAACGATCGTCGTTGGAATGAGACCAAAGCGCAGCGTGGAAATTGTTCATATTTAATGTACACACAAAAAAAACACTCAAACAAAATGACAAAAGGAGAAAACGAAAGTGCACAGTTCTGTCAGGGAAACAACCTAAACAGAAAACAATCACCCACAACTAAAATGGGAAAAACAGGCTACCTAAGTATGATTCTCAATCAGAGACAACGAACGACACCTGCCTCTGATTGAGAACCATACCAGGCCAAACACATAAACACAACATAGAAAAAAGAACAGACTACCCACCCCAACTCACACCCTGACCAAACTAAAACAAAGACATAACAAAGGAACTAAGGTCAGAACGTGACACTTAAGTATATTTTAGCAATTACATTTATTTTTGAAACTTAAGTATATATCAAACCAAATACCAAATACCAAATACAGGTAGTATTTTGCTGGGTGACTTTCACTTTTACTCAAGTATGACAATTGGGTACTTTTTCCACCACTGTATTATAGTGTGGACATTGGAATGTAACCTCACAGTAAAACCTAACAGTCCATCTTGCTAAACAAATTAAGTATAATTTACTCAAAGGTGACTAAAAGTTAAATGTATTCACTTTCACTCAGCACTTATTACTCAATTATTAATTATTGTAGATTGTATACAATCAGATTGAGTGTTATTGATAGAACAAATTAGTTACATGCAAGCTGTAATATTTGATTTGGATTTACAAAGGCAGGGTCAAGTTTACAGTTGAAGCAGCTTCACTCAACTCTGTCTCACGTCCAACCACTACAGAGTTTAGTTAGCTTCATAGCTAGCTTTAAAAAGTGCTAGTGTTATTAGCCTTAGCCTACTTAGCTAGCTGGAACCAGTTAATCTGCCACTGCCATGATGGATATCAGAAATTGGCTTTGACTAAATACCCAAACAAAGCCAAAATGAGAATGAGAGCGATGAGCAGCAGCATCAAACCACCAAGCAATGGCAATGCTGCTGAGCTCCAGCTAGTTCCACATGCAGAGCCCACCCACCCTTCCACAAAAGCTGCAAGGATAATGGCTCCACAGCCCCCTCCACCTCCTACTGTTCCTGACGAACTTGGAACAGAGGAGCCGGCCCAGGTTAGCCTATAATCCTACACTAGAAATAGATACATTCTACTATGGTTTTCTTGGTAGCCTATTGATTTTCGTGGTTGTAATTGGAACTGTACATATTGGAAACATGTTTATGGTAGGCTGGAATTGCTTGATTTCGTAAGTCGAATTTGATCCACAGAAGTGTAGTGTGCAACTCATGAGTTTGTGTTGCTGTACTCATGGGCAACATGGCTTTCCATGTTTGAAGCCTATTTGTTTGGCAAGACAGCTGTGCATGGATGTATCTCACTGTAGTAGGTTTTAGGCTATGTTTTGGTTATTTGGATCGCCATTCGCCTTTTGTTTACTGCGTTTCTTTGGTGTTAATTTAACTAGCCTAAATATAGATTTTGCCATGCTTTTATCGATTCAATATTTTGTTTACTGGACCTACTTGGTTACTCTTTTGTTCTCTTCGCATTCTGTCGTTAGCATGAGCAGTTGTGTCGGTATTCCAAGCCAAACAGCTCTTCAGTATTTTTTTTTGCATGCATGAATATCTAGGCTACTACTTTCATCATTTAGTTTGCATTATTTTGGTAAAAAAGCTGTGTGTACGACTGCATTCACATAGGGTAATTAACTTATTGTAAACAGCCTATCAATCTTGTAGATAGGTAGGCATGAAATCTGTAGCGGGTCACTTTAAAAGCACACAATCAATGGTCTCTGAATCTTGGCATTTGAAATGTATATGTATTGTGGTATAGCGTGATGTAAGCAGAATTGTATATACTTCCAATGTAAGAACTCCCCAAAATTGTGGCCCCTCAATGATTTCAACTGCCCCCTTAGTCACTTTATCCTGGTGATTGGTATAGTTCTGGAGAATTCTAACATTGTTAATATACTTTTCCGAGTTGTGCAACAACACCCTTCCAGAAATTTGTGACTCGTTTCAGGAAACATATGTCGCAAGTCATTACTTTACAGGAGCGGTATTTGAACGTAAACATACATTATTTTATCAAAAATGCTTACTGAACCATGTGACCTTTCATGTGCCATAATAAAAAACGTGTATGCCATCTGCAGATACGAATACAATTGTTAAATTTCAAGCCTAGTTGGTTTAGCCACAGAAAAAGAGGGGAACCTTCCCACTGGGCATGATTGGCTGAGATAATGGAAGGGCTGGACATGCCGAAAGATTAGTTTGGATTGGTCTGCTATGTAGCATGCTTCTTTCTATAACATGAGCTGGTCAGTATGTGTAGAGTTGCCGGCGCCGGATGCCTACTTCCGGCGCCGACAGAGATGGCCGCCTCGCTTCGCGTTCCTAGGAAACTATGCAGTTTTTTGTTTTTTTACGTGTTATTTCTTACATTAGTACCCCAGGTCATCTTAGGTTTCATTACATACAGTCGAGAAGAACTACTGAATATAAGATCAGCATCAACTCACCATCAGTACGACCAAGAATATGTTTTTCGCGACGCGGATCCTGTGTTCTGCCTTACAAACAGGACAACGGAGTGGATCCTATGCAGCGACCCAAAAAAACGACTCCGAAAGAGAGGGAAACGAGGCGGTCTTCTGGTCAGACTCCGGAGACGGGCACAGCGCGCACCACTCCCTAGCATTCTTCTTGCCAATGTCCAGTCTCTTGACAACAAGGTTGATGAAATCCGAGCAAGGGTAGCATTCCAGAGGGACATCAGAGACTGTAACGTTCTTTGCTTCACGGAAACGTGGCTTACTGGAGAGACGCTATCCGAAGCGGTGCAGCCAACAGGTTTCTCCACGCATCGCGCAGACAGGAAAAAACATCTTTCTGGTAAAAAGAGGGGCGGGGGCGTATGCCTTATGACTAACGTGACATGGTGCGATGAAAGAAACATACAGGAACTCAAATCCTTCTGTTCACCTGATTTAGAATTCCTCACAATCAAATGTAGACCGCATTATCTACCAAGAGAATTCTCTTCGATTATAATCACAGCCGTATATATCCCCCCCCAAGCAGACACATCGATGGCTCTGAACGAACTTTATTTAACTCTCTGCAAACTGGAAACAATTTATCCGGAGGCTGCATTCATTGTAGCTGGGGATTTTAACAAGGCTAATCTGAAAACAAGACTCCCCAAATTTTATCAGCATATCGATTGCGCAACCAGGGGAGGAAAGACCTTGGACCATTGTTACTCTAACTTCCGCGACGCATATAAGGCCCTGCCCCGCCCCCCTTTCGGAAAAGCTGACCACGACTCCATTTTGTTGATCCCTGCCTACAGACAGAAACTAAAACAAGAGGCTCCCACGCTGAGGTCTGTCCAACGCTGGTCCGACCAAGCTGACTCCACACTCCAAGACTGCTTCCATCACGTGGACTGGGAGATGTTTCGTATTGCGTCAGATAACAACATTGACGAATACGCTGATTCGGTGTGCGAGTTCATTAGAACGTGCGTTGAAGATGTCGTTCCCATAGCAACGATTAAAACATTCCCTAACCAGAAACCGTGGATTGATGGCAGCATTCGTGTGAAACTGAAAGCGCGAACCACTGCTTTTAATCAGGGCAAGGTGTCTGGTAACATGACCGAATACAAACAGTGCAGCTATTCCCTCCGCAAGGCTATCAAACAAGCTAAGCGCCAGTACAGAGACAAAGTAGAATCTCAATTCAACGGCTCAGACACAAGAGGCATGTGGCAGGGTCTACAGTCAATCACGGACTACAGGAAGAAACCCAGCCCAGTCACGGACCAGGATGTCTTGCTCCCAGGCAGACTAAATAACTTTTTTGCCCGCTTTGAGGACAATACAGTGCCACTGACACGGCCTGCAACGAAAACATGCGGTCTCTCCTTCACTGCAGCCGAGGTGAGTAAGACATTTAAACGTGTTAACCCTCGCAAGGCTGCAGGCCCAGATGGCATCCCCAGCCGCGCCCTCAGAGCATGCGCAGACCAGCTGGCCGGTGTGTTTACGGACATATTCAATCAATCCCTATACCAGTCTGCTGTTCCCACATGCTTCAAGAGGGCCACCATTGTTCCTGTTCCCAAGAAAGCTAAGGTAACTGAGCTAAATGACTACCGCCCCGTAGCACTCACATCCGTCATCATGAAGTGCTTTGAGAGACTAGTCAAGGACCATATCACCTCCACCCTACCTGACACCCTAGACCCACTCCAATTTGCTTACCGCCCAAATAGGTCTACAGACGATGCAATCTCAACCACACTGCACACTGCCCTAACCCATCTGGACAAGAGGAATACCTATGTGAGAATGCTGTTCATCGACTACAGCTCGGCATTCAACACCATAGTACCCTCCAAGCTCGTCATCAAGCTCGAGACCCTGGGTCTCGACCCCGCCCTGTGCAACTGGGTACTGGACTTCCTGACGGGCCGCCCCCAGGTGGTGAGGGTAGGCAACAACATCTCCTCCCCGCTGATCCTCAACACTGGGGCCCCACAAGGTTGCGTTCTGAGCCCTCTCCTGTACTCCCTGTTCACCCACGACTGCGTGGCCACGCACGCCTCCAACTCAATCATCAAGTTTGCGGACGACACAACAGTGGTAGGCTTGATTACCAACAACGATGAGACGGCCTACAGGGAGGAGGTGAGGGCCCTCGGAGTGTGGTGTCAGGAAAACAACCTCACACTCAACGTCAACAAAACTAAGGAGATGATTGTGGACTTCAGGAAACAGCAGAGGGAACACCCCCCTATCCACATCGATGGAACAGTAGTGGAGAGGGTAGCAAGTTTTAAGTTCCTCGGCATACACATCACAGACAAACTGAATTGGTCCACTCACACAGACAGCATCGTGAAGAAGGCGCAGCAGCGCCTCTTCAACCTCAGGAGGCTGAAGAAATTCGGCTTGTCACCAAAAGCACTCACAAACTTCTACAGATGCACAATCGAGAGCATCCTGGCGGGCTGTATCACCGCCTGGTATGGCAACTGCACCGCCCTCAACCGTAAGGCTCTCCAGAGGGTAGTGAGGTCTGCACAACGCATCACCGGGGGCAAACTACCTGCCCTCCAGGACACCTACACCACCCGATGTCACAGGAAGGCCATAAAGATCATCAAGGACATCAACCACCCGAGCCACTGCCTGTTCACCCCGCTATCATCCAGAAGGCGAGGTCAGTACAGGTGCATCAAAGCTGGGACCGAGAGACTGAAAAACAGCTTCTATCTCAAGGCCATCAGACTGTTAAACAGCCACCACTAACACTGAGTGGCTGCTGCCAACACACTGACACTGACTCAACTCCAGCCACTTTAATAATGGGAATTGATGGGAAATGATGTAAATATATCACTAGCCACTTTAAACAATGCTACCTTATATAAATGTTACTTACCCTACATTATTCATCTCATATGCATACGTATATACTGTACTCTATATCATCGACGGTATCCTTATGTAATACATGTATCACTAGCCACTTTATACTATACTATGCCACTTTGTTTACATACTCATCTCATTTGTACATACTGTACCCGATACCATCTACTGTATCTTGCCTATGCTGCTCTGTACCATCACTCATTCATATATCCTTATGTACATATTCTTTATCCCCTTACACTGTGTACAAGACAGTAGTTTTGGAATTGTTAGTTAGATTACTTGTTATTACTGCATTGTCGGAACTAGAAGCACAAGCATTTCGCTACACTCGCATTAACATCTGCTAACCATGTGTATGTGACAAATAAAATTTGATTTGATTTGATGATTTTTAGATAATCCTTTCCAATGTGGCTCTTTTGAAAGATATCATGAAGAATTGCAAAAGTGTTGCTAATGCTCTCCACTATCTGTAGGACCGAGTTTTGAAATCAGTGGAATGTCTGGTGTAAACAGACTATGATAGCTAAGGAGATGGAGAAAATGCTGGTGTTTGATTGCAAATACGTGGAGTCGAAAAGAGATCACACAGAAAGCTGTTGTATAAAATGCCTGTCTCCAGATGACTTCTTCAAACTAAGGTCAACCGTAACAGAGCGGCAGAATCGTTCATTCATGTATACAGGTAAGAGAGTCTAGCAAGCTACATATTCAGATTTTCTCATTTTGGCAGAAAGTCGGTTTTATTGCAAGTTAAAGCATACCGTTAGCTAGGTAGCGAATGTTACCTGCCTGGCTCGATAGCTAACATTGTGTGTATGATCTGTGTAGTAATATTATTCTCTCAGAGTCATTTGCATTGCTAGTTAAAGCCTGATGTTAGCTAGCTGGCTAACATTGAACCTAGTTGGTTAGCTTTATCTACCTGCAGATTCATGCAGGGTAGTAACATTATGAGTTTGGATTATGGTTCATTGTTTAGCTAGTTAGCTATCCAGCTACATGTATAAACAAAAGACTATGCGCGTAACCATTTCCGTGTACCGTTTATACCTTACTATATTCTGTGCATGTGACAAATAAGCGTAGATTTCATTTGATATAGTGTGTATTTACCAGAGATGGTAAAGTGAAGAACAACATGACCTGCACCAAAGTCAAATTAGGATATAAAGTTAGGACAACAAGAAAGTGTCCAAGTTCTAATATTCTCTGGTAGAATGCTCTGCTTTTATTTCGTCAAACAAACAACCGTAAGCTATTTTCTGTAATTAGCTCGCCATTAACTTGTAAATTATGATTTTGTTGTTCCCTGTAATAATTAATGCAAATTAGCTAAAGTTAAGACATTGTCAGCTTTATGATATGATCATTATTTGAACTGGCTAGCCAGCTAATTTAACGTTAGCTAGCTAGCTAACAAGCTAGAAACAAACCAAAACATTGCTTAGAAAGTTGCTTTTAGTTGCCTGGTTTGCTACATTGACATATACTAAATTCATTTTTAAACGGATGGGTTTGTTGGTGTTTACACACACCAGTTATGCTATCTTAGACCACCAGGCTGCTGATGTCATGCAGCCTGTCTTTTTTGTGTTTGTACTTTTTTATAACGACAATGACAAGTTTGATGTTGGACAACAATGGTGTCATTGAGACAACTGTCTTACAGACGTAGTATAAAACCAGCCTTAAGTCTTTGGCTGTTTAGTACACTACCGTACTCACTCTGTTAGCACATGGCCTCAGATGTGAATTCTTAAAGAGATGGGTGGGGCTAAGGCTTAAGAGGGTGTGAACAATACTGAATGAGTGTTGACAAAGAGGAGCTCTCCAGTAGGTACCAAAAAACATTAAAGGGACATTTTCTCAAAAGCGGGGTTACAAGTTTATCACCTTTCAAATCAGAATTACTTTCCTATTCTTCCTCAACTGTAGTGCACGATATACCATTTTGTACCTTTTATGTTTTATCCAACATGTATCCAATGTAAAAAACACAATTTCAAATTGTGTTCCATAATACAAAATTGAGCCGGTCGGTCACATTTTTAACTTCAGTCCAACAGTGTAGTGAAGTGCTGGCAGCATTACAGTAAGATCATTTAATTTGCTTTGAGAAAGGTAAAAACATTCAATTTAAAAAAAATTCTGAAATGGATGTTCTGATAAAAATATGCTTATTTTCTAAAGTGGACTTTTTCTTGGGTATTCAATGTTAAACTAAAATGATCAATGTTATTTTGTCAAATTAAGTCTGTCTGAATAGTAATATGGCCAACATGTATACTAGCTACCATTTAAGCCTATTATTAAGACTAGTAATACTCATTATAGTGATACTTTCTCTATACAGGCCTGACTGAAGGATGTTGTAGAGTAGACTTCAGGCTAAAAATTTAAGATAAACTTTGGATTAAATATCTGAGATGCACAAAATAATGGCCTGTTGTGACATTGCTTTTTCAAAAGTGTTGTACAGGGGAGAATCTCAATTGCATATCCTCGATTCTTCACGTCCTCTCTCCTCACCTCCGTCTCAAAACCCATTGGACGAGAAGGTAAGAGGTATCTTCCTTCTGAGCTTCTAAACCAATGAGTTTTGAGACGGAAGCGAGGAGAGAGGATGCAAGGAATCAAGGAAATGCAATTGAGATTCTCCCCATGACACTCAGAACTTCAAGAAGACATTGGCAAACACACACCAGTACATACCGGCCTATCCCTATCATCTCTGTCCACCATCGTTTTTCAAACTGCAGACACATACATGTAGTGTTAACTCTGTCCTAGTTTCAACACTACCAGGAGTAGCTTAAGTATAGCCTTGATGCAGACTTGCGTCGCCAGGTCACCTACAACTCAACTGTAAAGGATCTCTGGCCTGCTCTGTGCATGAAGTCGCAGGTAAAAACAGCTGTTGGTTTTTTTCTCACAAATATGACATCTATTAGTTATACTGAAATCAATTATGATACTGTGTTGCCAAACTTGTGATAACACTGTTAACTACTCTCCTTTGCTCCCTGTCATTTCCAAATGTAGAGTTTGATGACCTTGATGACAGAGGGCATTGAATACTGGAAGGATCGATGATGCTTTGGTTGACATTCTGTGGTGTCATGATCTAGACAACAGTTAAGACGGAGGATCTTTAGAGCACTGCACATAATGCTGGAATCAGACCTGGAATCAGATCTAGGTCTAACTTAAACAGCAACTACTTGTAAAACCTTGAAAGTATAATAAGAGTATTTGAAAGACTGCAATAGTTTGCCCCTTTGTGACTAGTCCATTGGTTCCATTGTTCCAGGCAAATTAAATCAAGCCCAGCACCTATCACAAGTGATTTTAGACAACATATACAAATGTTTCTATGGTAGATATTTTAACAATTTAAACCAATGACATACTGTTGATGTACCAGGTTAGATTAGTAAGCCTATGATATAAAATACATTTATGATTACCATCATCTCGTGTTCTGACGCCGGGTGTCAAGAAAAGTGTTACCATGATATGTAATCCTTTTAGGAACTACATGATGTCCACACTGTTCTCTGTGCTCTTCCTTTGTTGGTGCATGAGGAAGTCTTAGTATATTTTTAAACACACAGATAGGTTTCTTGTCATTCTGGTTACTGTTAATTATTTGGCTCATTCCTAATTAACCCACCCCTAGCCGCTAGATCTGTTCAGTGTAGTTTAAGGCTGGAGTTTTATTTTCTTCCACATGAGCCTTGGAAAAAGTACTAAAGATAAAGTTGTCAAGAGTATTTGGTTTGAAGTAGGAACAGAAAATTAAGTGAATGCCTAAATCTATACTTTTATGAGTGCCTACTGTATAGGGAGGAGAACATAGGGGAGAATCTCAATTTCAGTTCCTTGTCTACTCGCTGAAAATATTTGGCATGGGTCCCCAGATCCTCAAAAAGTTCTACAGCTGCACCATCGAGAGCATCCTGACCGGTTGCATCATTGCCTGGTATGGCAACTGCTCGGCATCTGACCGTAAGGTGCTACAGAGGGTAGTGCATACGGTCCAGTACATTTACTGGGACCCAAGTTTCGTGCCATCCAGGACCTATATAATATGCGGTGTCAGAGGTAAGCCCATCAAATTATCAGAGAGACTCCAATCACCAACGTTTTCTCTGCTACCGCACAACAAGAGGTACAGGAGCGCCAAGTCTAGGAACAAAAGGCTCCTTAACAGCTTCTACGCCCAAGTCAGAAGACTGATGAACAATTAATCAAATGGCCACGGGACTATTTACATTTACACCCCACCCTCTATTTGTTTTGTACACTGCTGCTACTCGCTGTTTAATATCTATGCATAGTCACTTCACCTGTACCCCAGGACACTGACTCGGTACCCCCTGTATATAGCCTCGTTATTGTTATTTTATTGTGTTACTTTTTATAATTGTTTTACTTTATTTTATTGGTAAATAATACTCTTCTTGAACTGCACTGTTGGTTAAGGGCTTGTAAGTAAGCATTTCATGGTAAGGTCTACAATTTGTTGTATTTGGGCAATGTGACAAATAAAGTTTAAATTGATTTGATTTTATCCACACAAGGCTACTAATAGATAGGCATGAATTGGGGGTGTGCGCACACATCGTTGTGGTGAATTCCACGTAGAGTGGAGTGAAACAACAACAAATAGGGAGGGGAGGGCACTGACACTGGCAGCTTGCTAGCATGCTAGCTAATGTTATCTAGCTAGATTATAGCTAGTAATGTTATCTGTTATTTTCGACAAAGACAAGGGGATCTTTTGAGTCCTTATGCTATAGCTAATCTTCTAGCTTTTGACACCAGATGATGTGTATAAAGATAAGCAGATGTTGTAACTTTACTTGTGATGTCTGGTGGTTTATTCACATATAGCTAGCTAGCATACAGCCTAACATGCTACTTTTGTGTGATACAGCTAGCTAGCATACAGCCTAACATGCTACTTTTGTGTGATACAGCTAGCTAGCATACAGCCTAACATGCTACTTTTGTGTGATACAGCTAGCTAGCATACAGCCTAACATGCTACTTTTCTGTGATACAGCGGTACCGGTACACTCAGATACCTCCGAATGAATGTGACCTACCCATGATGCTCTAGTGATGACCTTGTACCCAGGCAATGATAAACAACAACACATTCCATCTTCACTCATAACACTGGCTATGGTTGGTTCTGGAAATAGTTTGTCATAAGCATTTAGGGAAAACTTTGCCATCTAATGTTCTCTCCAAATGGGTGCTCTTGTATCCACTGCCAGTGAGAATCTGTGCTGCAGAGAGGTAGAGGAGGAAGCTTATGTTTCTGATTGCATTTCATACTCAGTACATAATCATCAATCATACAACGAAATGACTGAGAGACACATACATTACATACTGTATAGTGGTTGTTATGAGCCCTTTGTTGGTCACACAATAAACCTATTTCCAATGATATAGCTACCATCACACAACGCAGATGATAGCGTACAGGGTTAGTTATCATAATCTTTGAGCACACTGTTCATGCAACTACAGAACATTATTAGTTGGCTAACTAGTGTTCTATAAAGACATAGCACTGGCGGCCCGGCAATGTGTATACCATAAAATGAGGAATTTAGTAGGAACGTATGTATGCATGCACTGTACAGGTGATGGGCCAAGTGCATTAACATGTGTTAATGCTACTGACCACCCAGGTTTTGCCCTGTATGTCTCAACCCCATATGGCCTACATGCCATATCCAATGCATACAGTCAAAAGAACACGGATGCTGAAATACATGGGTAGGTAAATTAAAAGTATGCTGTGTTAGAGCACAGGCAGGGTTCTAATCAAAGGGGGACTGGACATCCCTATAGTAACTGAAATATCAATTAACCCCAAGTCAATTGGGAAATCTAACTCTGAGCAAATAGTGGTGTAGATTACACCTGTAGGCTTTTTGTAGATTGGAATACATTTTATTCCACTTCTTTATTGCTATATAACCACTGCCTCAGCATCTGTCCATCTGATCTCACGCAGCACAGCAGTCCTGTAAAGCACATGACAAAAAAGTAGAGTTAGTTAATTGAAAATATTGTACACTTTTAGAAAAAAGGATATGCCTCTGTGGATAGGGTTCTAGATGGAATCCAAAACAGTTCTACCTGGAATCAACAAGGGTTCGTCAAATGGTTATCCTATGGCGACAGCCGAAGAACCCTTTTTAGTTCTAGTTAGCACCTTTTTTTTTCTAAGAGTGTAGGTGGAATCCTAGCTTGAGATTTATGTGCTTTGACTTTTGCTCAAATCATGCTGTGATGTCAGTGGGAGATTTATGGCAGAACTTATGTGTTGATATGATTCAGTCCCGTCTGTCATGGCTCCAAATCCAACATCAACATATCCTAGTGATAGGATTCCATGACTTACCTTCACTATACTTGAATGAATGTGTAGACTGCACTCTGAGCACAGTTCTTCAGTGTGCCGTGGTAGAACACATTTAATGTGTTGACGGTTGCAACTGCTTTCTCATCCAGTCTCCGGTCATCACACAGCGCAGCGTTCCTGTAGCAGACTCAACAGACAGAGGTAGATGTAAAGTGTGGTAAAACAGTTGAATAGTGATACCTGTCTGTCATGGCTGTATACAAACAGTTGTTATAACCATCATAGATCAATGTTTAACTTCTAGACCGATACATACTCAAGCATTCTCCAGAGAGACAAAGCAAGACTAGTGTATGGCCACGGTGTCACTCTTCTCTGTCATATTCAAAGAAGATAGTTTCGCTTTCCAGCAGCTGTTGGTATGGCCCTGGATCTCCCACTACATCCGGGAACAGTAGCTCCAGGAGTTTGTGGACATAGCTTTGAAAAATAAATGACATATACAGGCAGTTATAACATTTGAGTAATAACGACTGCTAAAGCAATGGGGGGAATAATTACCATACATTTGGATGGAATAGCCTCCTTTCTTCCACTTAGGGAACCGAATCATGGACCTGGGTTCTCCGGCTGCAGTGGTTACCTGAGGCCTGTCTGCATTCTCGTTGTAGTGAATGGCTGCAAGGAGAAGTCTGTAAGACAACATGTCAGACATGTAAGTGAACATCACAATTATGTTTAACATTCACATTGACCTCCGCCAGCCAGTAACCGTCTGACAGTTTCTCTCCTTCCCAGGGACATCAAGTTTTTCCACGCGGCTGGATAGATGCAAAATAACCGTAGTATTACACACACTTGTTGCCTGTGCATTCCCCCCCTCATACCCACACTTACTGAAACATGAAAATTTAACAACTACATACATTTAGCCACATGGCACCCATCGTAGTAGTGCTTAATGTCAGGCATCTCCTCCCTCAGGAACTTCTGGATTGAGAAGTGTTGATCTGTGATAATGGAGCCGATGCTGACATCTGCCTCCTCCAAAAACAATGCTCCTCAGCAGTCCCTCCTTCTCCATTCTCTGACTATTGCCAACCTCTTTGTGCTGTGGAAGAGATTAACAGTATCATTGGCAATGTTTCCCTCAATCTTTGTTAGACTGGGCACAGAGGCTCCCAAATCAGGATTCAGGATTGCCATTACCAACATGGCACTGAAAAAGGTACTCCATGGAGGAAAAGCAAGTTAAAAGTTGTACATCAAGCACTCTGTTGTTGACCAAGGTGTAGGACCCTGTTAGATGTTAGAGTATGAGATCAATGTCCGTCCAACACAAGAGATTTGTTGACATTTGTATATGCATGCGTATGGTCAAGTATGCGTAGGACATGCAGTCATGTGTGCCGTTCTCCACATGGAATTCAAAAGTGGAAAGCATGCAAATACGTTTTACGAACCAAATGTTGCACAGTGGCCTGGCTAGTCTGCTGTCATATCCCCTCCAAGATCCAAAGGTTCCCCGACATACTGCTGGACGACTCTGACTTCCACTGCTAGTATATGGTTGGACCGTTTTCTGATGTCTGCAAAACATCGATTAAAATATGGTCTGCACTTTTAGAGGATTCAGGAACTGAAACGGAAATAAAGCACGTAAAAAAAGTAGTTCAGCATTATGGGCTTACATTAAAGGTATTAGGTGACAGTACAACATGTATTGCTTTACCTTGTTTGTCTGAGCAAAAGAAGAGCCTGTGAAAGCAATAGCTGCAGTTAGGTGGAGGTTGCCTGCAGGGTTGTCGGACACATACGGCTGACTCTTCCACGTCTTGGTGTGGTCGCAGTGAGGGCATATCTGACAATGGAAATCAGGGAGCATTTGAACCGCTTTGTGATGCTCCATGTTCTGGTACAAACCGGACAACAGTGGAAAAGCTGCAGCAGACAGTCTTTGTACACAATGTATATGTGAACAGGTACAGTATGTCAGGGACTCTGCAATAGTGATTAAAAAAAGTGTAGGTACACTTTCTCCACTGTCTACATTAGTCGACATGTAGTATTTTGGCACAGCAAGGCAGTTCACTGATCGAATGGGTCAGTACAACAACACACTCACCCCTAAATTGCCATTACATGCTCACTATAGTGTCATCTTACAGTTGGCCATCGCAGATGGTGTCCGTGTCATCATCAGGGTTATAACTGGAGTATGGAGTCATCGCTAGAGTAGTCCACTCTTGCCATTTTTACTGTAATGGAAGGAGATAAAGTTTCAGGCATGCACACCAGTGTTGCTGTATTGCAATAGACGCTCTTGTATTTTGTCTGGAAAAGGGTGGCTGTAAATGATGCAGAAAGACTAAAGAAGCTCACCCTTGCTCCTCTTTTGTGGGGATGCTTGCACAGAGAAATCACAAGCCAGCATTATCTCTAGCCGATCTCTCGTGTTCTAGAAACCTGTAAATATATTTGTATATTCTACAGTTTTGGATAAGTTTTGCCCTAAACCAAATAGTTGGTAGCTAGCTAGCTAACTTGAACTGAACTCGCTTCATTAAGATGTTTTGATAACATGCATTTATCACAGCTAGCTAATCAACTAGCTAGTCAGCAGTCAGCTTGCTAGTCAAATAGCTAATATAATTAGCTAGCTAACTAGCTAGTTACTTGCATAAGCATTTCTTGTAATGATGTAGCTAACTAGAAGAAGCAAGTCTAGAATTGACATTTGATCTGCTAACTAGCTAGCTGAGAAGCTCTCTTTACTTACACCATCCAGGTAGATGGTCGGAACAACATCTTCATTGAGTCGAATTTTGAAAGTCCATCTCTTCCGGCAAGTAATTCAAAAAGGGTTCCCAGGTGAAATGCGCATTGCAGACTGAAGCGCGTACAGTTTCTTCCGACCCTTCCAAGATGAGGAAAGTCCTCCACTGATGGTCAACATGAGGATGGAGACCTCGTGAGTGTAAATCACGCAAACCCCGGTCTTTGATTTTGCGACCAGAAACCCTACACTCACAAACGTTTACAGCTTAAAACTGATAGACAAACGGATGAAGTGAGACACATAAACATGGACAAAGCTACAAACAGAGGTCCCCACAAGGATAGGAGAACCAACCCACTCATACATACACACACACACACACACAGACGGAAAGATAGATATGGGAAAATAGCTGTATAAAGCAGGAGTAAGAACATGTAAGGCTGTTTGGCTCAGTCGCGAAGAGGGATAACTTTTCCAGTGTTTCTAATTTGAAAAAAAAAAAGAAAATAATTTGCAGTCATTTCAAAGACAGTTCGGATTTGTCACGTCATGCAAATATATCATATTTTGACTAAAATGATGAATTATTGACTTAAATCGTTGTTCAACATCATAGGTATGCTCTGGCCATCGTCTTTCAGCTCAAAAAAAAATTAAGTTTAAGTACCTTACTGTACTAGATTTCCAATAAAATGGGCAAAACTTTGCTAGGACTATCTCGGAGTTGTCTGAGTAGGGAAACTGAAAACTGTCTGGAGGAACTGGCAGAGAGGTTTGGAACTCACTTTGTGATTGACCCAATCACCAATTTACCACATGATGATGTCACCATGGAAAGCCTAAACTCATGCCCATGCAAACCTTCTGATAATCATGTTTTACAGTGCAGACTGCACTACCTAATGGAGCTACTAACCATTGTAGTTAAGGCTGGAATGGTTGCATATTGAGTGAACTAATGTGCATATAACAAAATACACTACATCAGACTTGAGCAAAACCCTCCTTAACCTAATGTTTGATAAAACAATTCACTGTAAACATATTGTGTACAGTAGCTCAACAATAAAGGGAGCAAAAGTAGTCAGTTTACTGACACAGCAGGCTCATATTAAACCCATTTGATGAAACCTAATGAAGTATTCAATACTAAGCAAAATACATTACAATGGAGGTATAACATGATTTGATAAAGATTTAAACACACCCATATGTATGAGAGATGCATCCAAACCAAGATGAACAGCCTGATTTGATTATAGTTTTGACAGGCAAGACAGGAGAGTTGAATATGGTACATGTAAACACACAAACACAGACTTAATATCATATCCTCAATGCCCCAGTCAGGGCCTCAGCACCTGTGAGAAAACGGGCTCTACTTTTTAGAGTGATGATACCCATGTAAACACACACAGAAGTCCCTCTATCCCAGTGGATTGCCCTGGGGCCTGGTTTATTTCTGCTAGGGGGATCCTGTGTCAGTATTGCTGATAGGATAGGGTTGATGAGGTCGCTGGATGCACTGTGTTGCACACAGACACACACAGGCAACCACATCCACACACGCACACTTCTAAACAGACCTCAGACCTCCAGCCGAGGTTTTTCTGTTGCATTTCTTATGCAAGTATGGTAACTTTGTCATGTGAATGTTGCCACACGTTATCTATAAGCTGATTGATGTGTTGGTTGCCTTTTCATGATATGCTACTACTCACAACACCCCAAAACAACCCCTGTATTTCCAGCCATGTTCAGTCCTTTATTGTCTGCAACATGAGGTATCTATGCATCAAAGTACTTTCTGTGCCCAGTAAGAATAGAATAACAGCAATTATTATTCACTTAGAAAGGTCAGACTGTGTTCAGTAGCAGTGCAGCCTTTACAGCCGCCTATAGATATCTAACCACCTCTGCCTCTCATATTGTCAAACTGTGGGAAATAAAGAACTCCTCTTCAGAATCGAGGGGAACATAGTCAGAGTTAAAGTAGGAATCAAGTGTTTTCTATCCAGTCTGTGTGTTGGAGGTTTTACCCACTATTTGTAAAGTTAGTCTGGCTTCCTAGGGCCTCTTCTGTTCCACGTCTAAAACTGTCTGCTACACACACACTCCTGTGACCTCTGCTTGCACCCACACTGCTGCACTGCACTAACATATACAAACGCAGGCATGCACGACACACAGACACAGTCACTGAGTTACCACGTGTTGTTGTCTCTGTACATCAGAGTCCCCCTAGGTAGATAGAACAATGTGCACACACACACCATGCTGTAAACACACCTCACACCAAAGCATCATAGGGGACAACTAACCAACACACACACACACACACACACACACCACACACATATACCACGCTGTAAACACACCTCACACCATAGCACCATAGGAGACCACTAACCAACACACACACACCACATACACATCACGCTGTAAACACACCTCACACCAAAGCATCATAGGAGACCACTAACCAACACACACACACACACACACACACACACACACACACACACACACACACACACACACACCACGCTGTAAACACACCTCACACCATAGCACCATAGGAGACCACTAACCAACACACACACACATCAACGCACACATCAATGCACACACACGGAACACACATTTCACACCAAGCTGCACCATGGGAGATCCCTCTTTAACCATTGAGTGAATACTCTCAACACATAGGCACAGACACACACATCAACACACATACGCGGAACACACACTTCACACCAAGCTGCACCATGGGAGATCCCTCTTTAACCATTGAGTGAATGCTCTCAACACACAGGCACAGACACACACACACACACACATCAACGCACACACGCGGAACACACACTTTACACCAAGCTACACCATGGGAGATCCCTCTTTAACCATTGAGTGAATACTCTCAACACACAGGCACAGACACACACACACACACATCAACGGACACATACGCGGAACACACACTTCACACCAAGCTGCACCATGGGAGATCCCTCTTTAACCATTGAGTGAATACTCTCACACTCTTTCACACAACAGTCCTGAAAGAGGCAGCCTGATGATTTCATCATGTGCCTCAGATCTGTGGGCGAAGCAGCACAACAACCTGTGCTCATGGCAGCGCTGAAGGCAGACTAAAAACAGCTTTAAAAACAACCATTAAATTGGTACGTTTCACAGAAGCAGTCAAAGGAGTGATTTTGAAAGATCTACAGATTTGAGTGGTCATGATTGTAAATGAGACTCACACAGCTCACAGGTTTCAGTTCCATAGAAAGCAGAGAGTACCATTTCAATACTTACCATGACTGAATGGTCGGGAATGTTAAAAAACAGAATATAATGACCTCTGTGGAACCCCCCAACACACACACACGCAGGCACATTCACACACATACACACCCTTTCCCCCACATTAAAGTGGTGTCAACTCAGCGGCTGTTTGCCCTGACACAAAAACTTCAGTTGCACCGATTTGGGGGAGGAGTAAACCTGGGTAAACATGTGGATTTCACTCTCTCTGGGTGGTGTGTGTGTGTATGTGTTGATTGGCTCTTCTATCATTTTGGTGTACCTATAATCCCCAAAAGTCCTCACAAGGATCGTAAAACAAAGAAAATTCTCCCACGAGGACATTTCCCATGTCTCCATGAGGACAAAGGCTATTTTAAGCTTAGTGGTCAGGTTTGGGGAAAGGGTACAATTAGGGTTAGAATTAGGGTTAGTAGTTAGGTTTAGGGTTTGGGTTAGGATGAAGGTTAGGGTAAGGGTTAGAGCTTAGGAAAAATATGATGTTGAATGGAAATACATTTTAGTCTACCTCTCAGAGATCAACAGTGACTCTACTCCTTCCCGTTATTTACTCTCCCTCTCTTTCTGTGCTCCTCTCCCTTCCCCTCTCTCTCCACCTCCCTCTCTCTCTGTACTCCTCTCCCTTCCCCTCTCTCTCCACCTCTCTCTCTGTACTCCTCTCCCTTCCCCTCTCTCTCCACCTCCCTCTCTCTCTGTACTCCTCTCCCTTCCCCTCTCTCTCTACCTCGCTCTCTCTCTGTACTCCTCTCCTTTCCCCTCTCTCTCCACCTCCCTCTCTCTCTGTACTCCTCTCCCTTCCCCTCTCTCTCCACCTCCCTCTCTCTCTGTACTTCTCTCCCTTCCCCTCTCTCTCCACCTCCCTCTCTCTCTGTACTCCTCTCCCTTCCCCTCTCTCTCCACCTCCCTCTCTCTCTGTACTTCTCTCCCTTCCCCTCTCTCTCCACCTCCCTCTCTCTCTGTACTCCTCTCCCTTCCCCTCTCTCTCCACCTCCCTCTCTCTCTGTACTCCTCTCCCTTCCCCTCTCTCTCCACCTCCCTCTCTCGCTGTACTCCTTTCCCTTCCCCTCTCTCTCTGTCTCTGTACTCCTCTCCCTTCCCCTCTCTCTCCACTTCCCTCTCTCTCTGTACTCCTCTCCCTTCCCCTCTCTCTCCACCTCCCTCTCGCTCTGTACTCCTCTCCCTTCCCCTCTCTCTCCACCTCCCTCTCTCTCTGTGCTCCTCTCCCTTCCCCTCTCTCTCCACCTCCCTCTCTCTCTGTGCTCCTCTCCCTTCCCCTCTCTCTCCACCTCCCTCTCTGTACTCCTCTCCCTTCCCCTCTCTCTCCACCTCCCTCTCTCTCTGTACTCCTCTCCCTTCCCCTCTCTCCACCTCCCTCTCTCTCTCTGTACTCCTCTCCCTTCCCCTCTCTCCACCTCCCTCTCTCTCTGTACTCCTCTCCCTTCCCCTCTCTCTCCACCTCTCTCTCTGTACTCCTCTCCCTTCCCCTCTCTCTCCACCTCTCTCTGTGCTCCTCTCCCTTCCCCTCTCTCTCCACCTCTCTCTCTGTACTCCTCTCCCTTCCCCTCTCTCTCCACCTCTCTCTGTGCTCCTCTCCCTTCCCCTCTCTCTCCACCTCTCTTTCTCTGTGCTCCTCTCCCTTCCCCTCTTTCTCCACCTCCCTCTCTCTCTGTGCTCCCCTCCCTTCCCCTCTCTCTCCACCTCTCTCTCTCTCTCTCTCTCTCTGTGCTCCTCTCCCTTCCCCTCTCTCTCCCTCGCTCTCTGTACTCCTCTCCCTTCCCCTCTCTCTCCACCTCTCTCTCTCTCTGTGCTCCTCTCCCTTCCCCTCTCTCTCCACCACTCTCTCTCTCTGCAGAGGGCTTAGGCTGCAGTCACCAATCTTCTGCTTCTAGTTCAATTCAAATCAGACTTTATTGTTCCAGTAGGGAAATGCATTCTGTAGCCAGTCACATTACATGTTTAAAAAAGACATGGGGATCAAATAACAACAGTTACGTTGATGACCCATAACTGGAAATGTAAGTAAATGTGTTTTTAATGTAACCACATAGTATCTTAGACATTGATACTGTATAATGGTGTACAGTGTACATCTGACTGTTAGTTAATGCAGCGGCAGCTTACTGAAGCGATGGTTCCTATAGGATTACATTTTTCATTTCACCTTTATTTAACCAGATAGGCCAGTTGAGAACAAGTTCTCATTTACAACTGCGACCTGGCCAAGATAAATCAAAGCAGTGCGACAAAAACAACAGAGTTACACATGGAATAAAGAAACGTACGGTCAATAACACAATAGAAAAAGTCTATGTACAGTGTGTGAAAATGTAGAAAGATTAGGGAGGTATGGTAATAAATAAGCCATAGTGGTGAAGTAATTACAATTTAGCATTGACACAGAGGTGATAGATGTGCAGATGATGATGTGCAAGTAGAGATACTGGGGTGCAAAATAGCAAAAATAAATAACAATATGGGTATGAGGAAGTCTGGTGTGCTATTTACAGAATGGCTGTGTACAGGTACAGTGATCGGTAAGCTGCTCTGACAGCTGATGCTTAAAGTTTGAGAGGGAGATATAAGTCTCCAGCTTCAGTGATTTTTTCAATTCGTTCCAGTCATTGGCAGCAGAGAACTGGAAGGAAAGGCGGCCAATGAGGATTTGGCTTTGCGGATGACCAGTGAAATATACCTCCTGTAGCACGTGCTATGGGTGGGTATTGTAATGGTGACCAGTAGGCTGAGATAAGGCGGGGCTTTACCTAGCAAAGACTTATAGATGACCTGGAGCCAGTGGATTTGGCGACGAATATGAAGCGAGGGCCAACCAACAAGAGCATACAGGTCGCAGTGGTGTGTAATAGGGGTTGCAACAATTTCGGTGGATATTTTTAGAAAGAGTGGGTCCAGATTGTCGAGCCCAGCTGATTTGTAGGGATCCAGATTTTTCAGCTCTTTCAGAACATCAGCTATCTGGATTTGGGAGAAGCAGGGGTGAGGGGGCTTTGGCAAGTTGCTGTGGGGGGTGCAGAGCTGTTGGCCGGGGTAGAGGTAGCCAGGTGGAAAGAATTGCCAACCGTAGTAAAATGCTTGTTGAAATTCTCGATTATCGTGGATTTATCGGTGGTGGGCAGCTAGGAGGAGGTGTTCTTATTCTCCACGGACTTTACAGTGTCCCAAAACTTTTGGGAATTTTTGCTACAAGATGCAAATTTCTGTTTGATAAACATAGCCTTTGCTTTCCTAACTGACTGTGTACATTGGTTCCTAACTTCCCTGATAAGTTGCATATTGCGGGGGCTATTCGATGCTAATGCAGTACGCCACAGGATGTTTTTGTGCTGGTCTAGGGCAGTCAAGTCTGGAGTGAACCAAGGGCTATATTTGTTCTTAGTTCTACATATTTACAATGGGGCATGCTTATTTAAGATGGTGAGGAAAGCACTTTTAAAGAATAACCAGGCATCCTCTACTGACGGGATGAGGTCAATATCCTTCCAGGATACCCGGGCCATGTCGATTAGAAAGGCCTGCTCGCTGAAGTGTTTTAGGGAACCATTACGAATGCAGGCAATGTGATCGCAGAGATTTGGTAGAAGACAGCAGAGGTGTATTTAGAGGGCAGATTCCTCAGGATGATATCTATAATCTAATCAGGAAGTGACTCTTATTTTGAAACCCCTGTGTTTCTATGCATCCCTATTGCCCATTGAAAGGGATATCAACCAGATTCCTTTTTCTATGGCTTCCCTAATGTGTCTACAGCCACTAGACATATTTTCAGGCTTTTATTTTGAAAAATGAGCGTGAACGACAACATTGCATCAGTGGTCAGGTGGTGGCTCTCAGAGTGATTTGTGCGTAATAGACAAAGGCGGCCATTGTTCCTCTCGCTCCTACTGAAAAGCCAATTGTCCTGTTAATATATTATCTAATAGATATTTGAAAAACACCTTGAGGATGATTATAAAAAACGTTTGCCATGTTTCTGTCGATATTATGGATCTAATTTGGAGTTTTTCCCGCCGTTGTCGTGACCGCAATTTCCGGTGGATTTCTCAACAAAACGTGGACAAGAAACAGAGGTATTTTGGGTATAAAAATAATCTTTATGGAACAAAAGGAACATTTGATGTCTAACTGGGAGTCTCGTGAGTGAAAACATCCGAAGCTCATCAAAGGTAAACGATTTAATTTGATTGCTTTTCTGATTTTTGTGACCAAGCTTCCTGCTGCTAGCTGGACATAATGCTATGCTAGGCTATCGATAAACTTACACAAATGCTTGTCTTGCTTTGGCTGTAAAGCATAATTTCAAAATCTGAGACGACAGGGTGATTAACAAAAGGCTAAGCTGTGTTTCACTATATTTCACTTGTGATTTCATGAATATGAATATTTTCTTGTAAGATTTTTTGTCCGTTGCGTTATGCTAATTAGTGTAGTTGATGACAATTCTCCCGGGTCCGGGAGGGGTAGTTTCAAGAGTTAAGAAAACAACGGGTAAATGGCGATGAATGGGCAGAGCGGGTCAGTTAGGTACATACATGACCTGAGTTCGAGGCTGGGGCCGACAGATAAACTACATGATGTACCGTGCTATTGAAACTGTCCAGGGGGCATCAGCTGTGTAGCCGAGTGATCATACGGTCCAAAGAACAGCAATAGGTGAGTCAGGGAGGCGTTTAGTAGTCAGTACTACGCTAGGCGAGTGGGAGACATGGCGCTTGGAAAGCTAGTGGGCCGGCGCAAGAAGATGGGTCTTTACAGGTCTTCACTGGCCCTGACCCCAAGGATGGACTTAGGGTCAGGGCCAGTGAAGGAGACAAAGAGAAAAAAGAGAGAGAAAGAGAGAGAGTGGGTCAGAGGGGAGAGGGGGAGAGGAGGGGCCAGAGACAGCATTATCATCAGTCCAATAAATTCTCTGCACTCCTCCACTCTCTCATCTCTCTTTCTCCTTCTCTGGGATGGTTGTACACTCCTGCCCTAAAGCTGCTGCCTTATCCCCCTCAGGGCTCTCTCTCAGTGTGTGTGTGTGTGTCTGTGTGTGTGTGAGTGTGAATGTGCGTGCAATTGAGCAGCATTCTCAGTGCACTCTCTCTGGGTGATGCGTGTGTGCTTATGTGCGTGAACTCTCAGAGTTCAACAGTGACACAACTCCTTCCCCTTATTTACTCTCCCACTCTCCATGTCCCCCTCCCTCTTTCTCTCTCTCTCTCCCTCTACCTCTCACTCTCTCTGCTGAGGGCTTATAGGCTGCAGTCACCAAGGTACTAAACAATCTTCCTCCTTCCACACTCTTAGGATTCCAAAAGGGTTCTTCGGCTGTCCCCATACGTGCACTCTTTTTGGTTCATTGTAGAACCCCTTTTGGTTCCAGTTAGAACAAATTTAGGTTACATGTAGAACCCTTTACACTGAGGGTTCTACATGGAACCAAAATGAGTTCTTACTGGAATCAAAAGGGGTTCTTCAAAGGTTTATCCTATGGTTCTAGATAACACCTTTTTATCTAATAGTGCTGTTATATTCAAATTAGTCTTTATTCTCCCAGTAGAGAAATGAATTGAGTAGCAAAGGATGAAATATGTTACCTATACATAATTAACATTTCACAATTCACATTACATCTTTATTTAAATATATATTGGGATCCAAAAGGGACAGATCGAAATTATGGGGGGGGGGGGGGGGGGGGGTCCAAAATAGAGGAGTTTTGCGTGTTTTGGGGGGGGCCACAGGGGAGGGTAGTGTGTTTTTTCTATGGTTTACATTCGCTCTTCTGCTCGTATTTTCCCGATAAACAATGGCTTGACTTACTTTTGATATAACCCAAGTAAAGTTTAGAAATGTTTGTGAAGGTTTGGTATGGTGTGGCTGTTGTTAATCTTTAGCTACTGCAGGCCTACAATATGAAAGCAGTGCACCCCAGCGCTACAACTGACTCCGATAGTTGAACTTGAGGGAAGGATAAATGTTTCAGGCCTACCAGAGTTAGATTATACGACTAACAATATAATGCTTAATTTTATAATAATCTGAAAGAAAATGACCCTCCTTCTGTACGTCTAGCAGATGCAGTAGCCATCAGAAAGAAATGCATGTCGGTGTCGTAGCCACCGGCATCTCTCTCGCTCTGGGGTTAGACCTAAGCTTCTCTTCCTTTATATTGGCTATATACAGTGGGGCAAAAAAAATTATGAATTTATTTGCAAATTATGGTGGAAAATAAGTATTTAGTCACCTACAAACAAGCAAGATTTCTGGCTCTCACAGACCTGTAACTTCTTCTTTAAGAGGCTCCTCTCTCCTCCACTCGTTACCTGTATTAATGGCACCTGTTTGAACTTGTTATCAGTATAAAAGACACCTGTCCACAACCTCAAACAGTCACACTCCAAACTCCACTATGGCCAAGACCAAAGAGCTGTCAAAGGACACCAGAAACAAAATTGTAGACCTGCACCAGGCTGGGAAGACTGAATCTGCAATAGGTAAGCAGCTTGGTTTGAAGAAATAAACTGTGGGAGCAATTATTAGGAAATGGAAGACATACAAGAACACTGATAATCTCCCTCGATCTGGGGTTCCACGCAAGATCTCACCCCGTGGGGTCAAAATGATCACAAGAATGGTGAGCAAAAATCCCAGAACCACACCTAGTGAATGACCTGCAGAGAGCTGAGACCAAAGTAACAAAGCCTACCATCAGTAACATACTACGCCGCCAGGGACTCCTGCAGTGCCAGACGTGTCCCCCTGCTTAAGCCAATAAATGTCCAAGCCCTTCTGAAGTTTGCTAGAGAGCATTTGGGTGATCTAGAAGAAGATTGGGAGAATGTCATAAGGTCAGATGAAACCAAAATATAACTTTTTGGTAAAAACTCAACTCGTCGTGTTTGGAGGACAAAGATTGCTGAGTTGCATCCCAAGAACACCATACCTACTGTGAAGCATGGGGTGGAAACAACATGCTTTGGGGCTGTTTTTCTGCAAAGGGACCAGGACGACTGATCCGTGTAAAGGAAAGAATGAATGGGGCCATGTAGCGTGAGATTTTGAGTCAAAACCTCCTTCCATCAGCAAGGGCATTGAAGATGAAACGTGGCTGGGTCTTTCAGCCTGACAATGATCCCAAACACACCGCCCGGGCAACAAAGGAGTGGCTTCGTAAGAAGCATTTCAAGGTCCTGGAGTGGCCTAGCCAGTCTCCAGATCTCAACCCCATAGACAATCTTTGGAGGGAGTTGAAAGTCCGTGTTGCCCAGCAACAGCCCCAAAACATCCCTGCTCTAGAGGAGCTCTGCATGGAGGAATGGGCCATAATACCAGCAACAGTTTGTGAAAACCTTGTGAAGACTTACAGAAAACTTTTGACCTCTGTCATTGCCAACAAAGGATATATAACAAAGTATTGAGATAAACTTTTGTTATTGACCAAATACTCATTTTCCACCATAATTTGCAAATAAATTCATTCAAAATCCTACAATGTGATTTTCTGGATTTTTTTTCCTCATTGTGTCTGTCATAGTTGAAGTGTACCTATGATGAAAATTACAGGCCTCTCATCTTTTTAAGTTGGAGAACGTGTACAATTGGTGGCTGACTAAATACGTTTTGTCCCACTGTATACAGTACCAGTCAAAAGTTTTGACACACCTACTCATTCAAGGGGTTTTCTTTATATTTACTATTTCCAACATTGTATAATAATAGTGAAGACATCAAAACTATGAAATAACACATATGGAAACATGTAGTATCCAAAAACCCAATTCCTGTGGCGGTCCTCATGAGAGCCAGTTTCATCAAATATTTCTGTATATACAGTATGCACAAGCTGGAAATAGAAGCCTAAGTGTTGTTGTCTGTTAGTTTACTCCAATTAGGCGAGGGGTGGTAGGGTTAAAAAATATATATAATAATAAATAAATAAAATAAAAACACATGCTCAAGTATGCTTTGAAGTTCATAACCCTTATATATTATACTGTATGGACACATTGCCATGGTAGAAAAATAAGTGTTTACATGTACAGTAACCATAAACACAAATGAGCACACAAACTCATACCCTCAAAGAATTACAAAAAGCACATTCATTCTCTCTAACATGCACACACACACAACCAAACACACACACACACACACACACTTTAATGTTCTTAAGGAGTCCTATCGAGCCCTATCCATGCAGCCTCACGGAATGGTAACACTATCAGACCTCACTTAGCATTTACGCTGACACCTGGTAAACCTCCACATCCACACACACACAACCCCCCCCCCCCCCCCCCCCCCCCCCCACACTGACTGAGCGCATGGAAACAGACAATACCGTACCAAGGAAAACATTCTTACTCACTGACACTCATTATATCAAATTTTACTGCGGCTATTTTTAAAAACAGGAAAAAATGTTTTCCGCTAAGTTTGACCCATTCCAGTATTCTTACCCCACTTAATAAAACCAGCAGCTGTGTTTACTTCGGTTGCTCATGTACTCAAATGTTTGCGTAAGGGCTCGATTTAATCCGTAGCACAGAATATCTGGGTTGTAGCATGATTGATTTTTAAAGGCAATGTTACCGTATTGACGGAGTCTGCATTCACGGTCAATGCTGTATATGTCGGCTAAACTGGAAGTTACTTTTAAAGTTCAATCACGCAACAAATAAAATACCATTTTATTGTATTTGTCACATGCTTGGTAAGCAACAGGTGAGATCTGTGAATACATCTGTGATTACTTCTACAGTATTAGAACAAGGACCAGGTCCCAAAGATGTTTGTCATAATTCCTAGTGGCTCACCTCACCTCATACAGCCCAGTCCAAAGAACCTTAACAATCATGTCATAGCCTAGATTATGTAATAGCCTAGACTAGAGGTGAAGGTTAGGGTTACGGTGAGAAGTAAGGTTAAATTCAGGAAAATTTTGATTTTGGAGACGATATGTCTCTCTATGTCTAAGCACTAAGCATTCTATCCATAACTTTTAAACCCAAACGTTAAGGATTTTGGGGGAATGCGTGAGATTGTAAATGTGCTCTGTTTTTCACAGGACTTTCAAAGTGTAAGTATATTTTGTCCTTCAGTGTTTGTCTTTTTTTGTAGTTCTGCAGTCCTTTTTATGTCCTTCAGTTTTTGTCCGTGTGGCTGAATATTTTTATAGAAGTTGTTTTATTTTTATTCCATGCACAATGGTAAGACTGTGAGGTAGGGACAGACTACCTTTGCTTCTTTTCGCTACTCCATGTGTTATTACTTGTTACTCCATGTGTTATTACTTGTTACTCCATGTGTTATTACTTGTTACTCCATGTGTTATTACTTGTTACTCCATGTGTTATTACTTGTTACTCCATGTGTTATTACTTGTTACTCCATGTGTTATTACTTGTTACTCCATGTGTTATTACTTGTTACTCCATGTGTTATTACTTGTTACTCCATGTGTTATTACTTGTTACTCCATGTGTACACTGTTGTTTGTCTTTGATTGTCACTTTGCTGCTATCTGTTTCAGAAATCCAGAATGCATTTTCTGTCTTTCCTCAAGCAAGACATGCTTAAATACGTCTGATTGCACAACAAGTGGGCTGGCACTCTCACTTTTCTCAATTTCCCCTAGTCCAATAGCTCAAAACTAACACACTGGCCTGGAAAAATGAGAGGATTCCCCACTTTTTGAGAAGAGAATCTGAACAAAGAACCAGGTGTACCTACCAGTACCCCCTGTATATAGCCTCGCTATTGTTATTCAATTTTTTTATTTCTAAGTTTTATTTTAATGTTTTTACTTATCTATGTTTTACTTAAAACTGCTTAAAGCATTGTTGGTTAAGGGCTTGTAAGTAGGCATTTCACTGTAAGGTCTACTACACCTGTTGTATTCGGCACATGTGACAAATAAAATTTGATTTGATGTGGTGTGGTATTTAACAGGGTTTGCCAATGGTGTCAGATGATACTAATGTTTCTGTCTGTGTCAACAACTAGAACCAGATCCTCTACTTTCACCCCTTCCTCCACCTCTGACTGTGTGGGTGTTTGCATAATCCGCCCCCCTCCCACCCCACACACACACACACAGATACACACCCTACAGCTTTAGTAAACAAACATGGGCTGGACCTGAGGTCAAGGATTGATTACACATGAGGACACGTAGAAAGAACATTTTGTCAACTTAACGGATGTCGAAATTAGTAGGAATGATGGCCTTTATATCCATACACACCTAAACACACACACATTTCAGATTGTTTATATATTTCACACTCAGGAAACATCTCAATCTTATATGAAGATTTGATTGTATAACCATCTACTGAAATTGATGTTTAAATGTTTTTTCTTGATTCCCACTGCTGATAAATAGCCTATACTGTAATAAATCAGAAATTAATACATTTATGAATATTCCAACATTTCTCAATGAAACCAACCACTTAATTTAAAAAAAGTATGTCATTAAATATAATGTACTGTACATACAGCAAGACTAGAAGCGGCGGTCACCAGCAATCAATTTCAGATTAGCTAATGTGTTTCTGATTTCAACAATATTCTCACCAAATCATTTCACAGCATCATTCATGTGTGTGTGTGTGTGTGTGTGTGTGTGTGTGTGTGTGTGTGTGTGTGTGTGTGTGTGTGTGTGTGTGTGTGTGTGTGTTAATTTAGGGTTAAATAAAGGTTAAATCAAATAAAAAATGTAACTTAGTATATTGTTCCACAGCCTTTTTTTGTTTACTCAACTTTTCGGTCGAAGTGACACCTAGCTAAACATTTGACTATGGGTTGGCAATGGCAGTATGGGATTATGGAGAGTGAATTAAATTGTTTCTTCGTCATCTTGCAAGGTAGTTATCTATCTTAGTATCAACAAAGGCTTTGTACAAAATCACAACATTTGCGCAGATTATAATCTATACCATAAGCAAAGTGCACAGATACAGTGCCTTGCGAAAGTATTCGGCCCCCTTGAACTTTGCGACCTTTTGCCACATTTCAGGCTTCAAACATAAAGATATAAAACTGTATTTTTTTGTGAAGAATCAACAACAAGTGGGACACAATCATGAAGTGGAACGACATTTATTGGATATTTCAAACTTTTTTAACAAATCAAAAACTGAAAAATTGGGCGTGCAAAATTATTCAGCCCCTTTACTTTCAGTGCAGCAAACTCTCTCCAGAAGTTCAGTGAGGATCTCTGAATGATCCAATGTTGACCTAAATGACTAATGAGGATAAATACAATCCACCTGTGTGTAATCAAGTCTCCGTATAAATGCACCTGCACTGTGATAGTCTCAGAGGTCCGTTAAAAGCACAGAGAGCATCATGGAGAACAAGGAACACACCAGGCAGGTCCGAGATACTGTTGTGAAGAAGTTTAAAGCCGGATTTGGATACAAAAAGATTTCCCAAGCTTTAAACATCCCAAGGAGCACTGTGCAAGCGATAATATTGAAATGGAAGGAGTATCAGACCACTGCAAATCTACCAAGACCTGGCCGCCCCTCTAAACTTTCAGCTCATACAAGGAGAAGACTGATCAGAGATGCAGCCAATAGGCCCATGATCACTCTGGATGAACTGCAGAGATCTACAGCTGAGGTGGGAGACTCTGTCCATAGGACAACAATCTGTCGTATATTGCACAAATTTGGCCTTTATGGAAGAGTGGCAAGAAGAAAGCCATTTCTTAAAGATATCCACAAAAAGTGTTGTTTAAAGTTTGCCACAAGCCACCAGGGAGACACACCAAACATGTGGAAGAAGGTTGATTGATTGATTGACACTGATTTCTCATTGGCAAATTATATTTCTTAGGAACCTGTTTTCAGTTCCTACTTCTTCCACTGGATGTCACCAGTCTTTGGAATTTGCTTGAGGTTATTCATTTGTGCAATGAAGAAGTATGCCATCTGGGAACTGCGTAACACTGTTGAGAGTTGACCAAGACATGAAAAGTAGCTTTAGTTTCCTCTCTTCCTCTATTGAAAACAGATAGACCTGTATTCAATTTGATCGATTATTAACGTTTAAAAATAACTAAGGTTGTATTACAAAAGTACTTTGAAATATTTTGGCAAAGTTTATAGGCAACTTTTAAAATATTTTGTAGTGACGTTGCGCATTTTGGAAGCTGTTTTTTTCTGGATAAAACTCGTCAAATAAATGGACATTTTGGATATATATGGACGGAATTAATCGAACAAAAGGACCATTTATGATGTTTATGGGACGTATTGGAGTGCCAACAAAAGAAGCTCGTCAAAGGTACGGCATGTTTTATATTTTATTTCTACGTTTTGTGTCGCGCCTGCAGGGTTGAAATATGTTGCCCTCTTTGTTTACTATTGTGCTATCATCAGATAATAGCTTCTTATGCTTTCGCCAAAAATATTTTTTAAATCTGACATGTTGGCTGGATTCACAACGAGTGTAGCTTTAATTGAGCATCTTACATGTGTGATTTAATGAAAGTTAGATTTTTATATCAATTTATTTGAATTTGCCACACTGCATTTCCCTGGTTTTTGGCCAAGTGGGACGCGAGCCTCCCTTATCCTAGAGAGGTTAACTGAAGACTGACATAGACATGGTGGCGTAGCAGGAAGATCGGAATGCCATGATTTAAATCCCTGGTGAGGACATGGTGAATAATAATTAACTGTATAAATTAACATGCACAATGTCATCATGGATGTCAACATGTGTCAAATATGTATGTTGGAAACATTGTATGTTAAAAGCACTGTGTGTGTGTGTCACGCCCTGATATGTGTCACTTGTCTTTGTTATTGTCTCCACCCACCTGTCTCTTCTTTTCCCCATTAGTCCCCGGTGTATTTATCCCTGTGTTTCCTGTATCTCTGTGCCAGTTTGTCTTGTTTTGCCAAGTCAACCAGCGTTTCTCCTAGCTCCTATTTTTCCCAGTCTCTGTTTTCTCCTAGCCCTCCTGGTTTTGACCCTTGCCTGTCCGTACGCCGAATCCGCCTGCCTGACCACTCTGCCTGTTCTGACCTCGAGCCTGCCTATCGCCTGGGACTGTTTGAACTCTGACCTGCCTTTTGCCTAACCCTTTTGGTATAATAAATATCGGAGCTCAACCATGTGCCTCTTGTGTCTGCATTTGGGTCTCGCCTTGTGCCCTTGCAGTATGGGTGTTCCTAACCTCATTTTTCATAAATTGGAGCTAAATTTGGGCCAACTAAAATTTTAAGTTCAGGTAACACTTTGGATGAAAAATGTATTTAAATAAAAAAGAATGTGGAACCAGTTACTAAATAATTATTTCTTTAATGTAGTTTTTTTTCAGTGTGTTGCTGGAGTCTTGCTATTGTGTGTGTCTGTCTTCTGTCTTCTGTTATAGACAGCATGCATCTGTCTATAACGTGAGCTGCTCAATATGTGTTGATAGTCCTTTAAACCACACTTTTTTTTTTAACATTAGCCATCGAGGATACTACTTTCTCAACAACATTGATGCCCTGAATTGATCCAAGATCAGTTGGAAAAAATGATGGGCTACTTTCTACACATGCCACAGTCAGTGTGAACCGGGGTGACTTGACACAACGCTGGCAAACAAGATGTAGCTACAAATAAAACAGAGTTAAACGGTTACAGTCTGCCATGAAGCATTCCATGTATACACAGGTAAGAGTCTAGCTACATTTTCAGGTATACTAAAGTTTCACATTTAGTCAGAACGTCGTTTTCATTGCAAGTTACAGCATAATGTTAGCTAGCTAGCAAACGTTAGCTTGCTGTCTCACTAGCTAACGTTATGTGTATGATCTGTGTAGTAATAATATTTGGGAGTTTCTCCTTGCTGTAGGCTACTACTTTTACCACTTTAAGTCTTGAAATCTTTGGTTGTTTACCAAACTACTCACTGTGTTTAGCACATGACATGTGAATGCTTAATTAAAGAGATGGTTGGGCTAACGCTTAAGCGGATGTGAATGATGCTGAATGGGTGTAGACAAAGAAGAGCTCTCCAGTAGGTGTTCCAAAATATTCAAGATACATTTTCTCAAAAGCAGGGTTAGAACTGTATCAACTTTCAAAGCAGAATTACTTTCCCATTGTTCCTCAACTGCAGTGTATGATATTCTATTTTCTAGCCCTGGGTCTTTACTTTTATCCAATGTAAAAACACACTTTCAAATTCTGCTACATAACACAAATGTGTTTACACCCCTGTTAGTGAGCATTTCTCCTTTGCCAAGTTGATCCATCCACCTGACAGTTGTAGTATATCAAGAAGCTGATTAAACAGCATGATCCTTAAACAGGTGCACCTTTACAATAAAAGGGCACTATTATATGTGCTGTTTTGTTCAACACAATGCCACAAATGTCTACATTTTCAGGGAGCGCGCAATTGGCATGCTTACTGCAGGAATGTCCACAAGATCTGTTGCCAGATAATTTAATATTAATATCTCTACAGTAAGCCTCCTCCAACGTCATTTTAGAGAATTTGGCAGTATGTCCAACCGACCTCACAACCGCAGACCACGTGTAACTATGCCAGCCCAGGACCTTCACATCTGCCATACAGCTGATGAAACTGAGGAGTATTTCTGTCTGTAACAAAGCCCTTTTGTGGGGAAAAACTCATTCTGATTGGCTGGCTCCCCAGGCCCACCAATGTCTGCGCTCACTCCTAGTCATGTGAAATCCATCGATTATAGCCTATTGAATGTTTTTCAATTGACTGATTTCCTTACATAAATTGTAAGTCAGTCAAATTGTTCAAATTGTTGCATGTTGCGTTTATATTTTTGTTCAGCATAGATAAGGATATTTAAACACATTTACCCTCTGAGCACTTGGAAAGGTGCTACTGTAAATCCAATCCATTATTTTAAAATATTTTTCAAGAACTGGTCAGTTTATTCAATATTAGTTGGAACAATTATCAGTGATAGAATACAATAGCTAGTCCATAACATTTCATCTGTCGACAATTGCTCCAATCTGTGTCGACGTTATTACAATGTGTTAGACAGCCGATGTCAGTGGTGGCAGGATCCTGTAGAGGAATTATAATTGGACTGGAATGAACCTTGTGGACCAGTAGACTGTCTGCTGCTGATTGGACAGTTAGACAGCTGATTGGTTTGATTGACTGTGTCCATTGCTGATTGGTCCTTTTTCGTTGATTGGACACAGACTAGGTCCATTGCTGATTGGACAGATAGTCTGTCCAGTCAGTAGCGTAGATAGTCTATGCCTAGGGCCCAATCAAATCTGCGTTGCGGAGAAGGTGGTTGGAACAGAATCCAGACATTAAAACAGAATTCAGTAATATTGAAAAAGGTATTGAACTTAGTAGGAAATCAACTAAATGCATTGAACTTATTAGAAAATGTATACATTTTCTCAAGTCATATCAAACATGGACAAAATGCATCAGTGATTCGTATTTTCCTGCAACTTTCTGAAACGGCACAGGAATGCCCTGTCTGTGCATGTGCAACGTGCATGTAGGTCTACACTTTGTGTAGCCGTTAGCGATGATGTTAACGAAAACCTTCTTCTGGTAAAGATGGAAAGGCTTTCCCAAAAATGTTTTCAATTAAATATTAACTAAAACGTATTCTATGCCCACCTGGAAGAATGATTTCATGATTATTTGCAGCAATCCAGTGGCCATATTTTTTTGAAAATCCTTCTATTTTCCCAGACCTCAAAAGTTGTCTCCTGATGTGGTTGTAAGCATGGTTGTGGACTTACAGCATCCAGTTTAGTTGTCTTTCTGTTAAAATGTGTGAGTTTGAGAGCGGAAACCTGAAAAGATGGGGAAAACATAAGCCTGAAAAAACTAAATAGAGAAAACAGAATTTGGGAAAAAAACTAAATGGAATTAGGCAAAAAATATATATATTTCTTAACAGTATATGTCCCTATAGGTCTGTTGGTGATTGGACAGACAGACTGTGTCTGTTGCTGATTGGTCATTTATAATTGACTACCTAGGCTGAACTCTGTTTTATTTCATTGAAATATATTTAAACAGGGAAATCCCATTGAGACCAAGACCTTTATTTCAATGGAGCCTTTCACACAATCGTACAATTCACAATATTTACAAATCCAATGCAATAAAAACGTAAAATATTTACGAGTTATGTAAGAAAATTAATTTACAAACACGATCATGAAAAACAAACACTTTCATCAACAAGCCGTTTAAACTGCCCTAGTGGCACCGAAACATCCAACCTTGTGGAATGATCTCTAGAATTCCCTAAGGTGCAAAAAAAACTAAATGCAGATCGACCTAAGTCAGTGGAGACTGAAGGGATCTCCAGAGTTAGCCACCCCTGTGATCGGGTCTGATGACTCGTATGTCTGTAATATAACAATGAAGTAAGGTATGGCAGAAGTTTGCACAAGAGCCTTTATAAACAAAAAGAGAGCAGTGCATTGATCTATGAGTCTTAAGAGAGGGCCAGCCTACTTTCTGATACAGAGTGCAGGAATGCAGGGATGTGTACTGAACCTATCAGTCATAATAAAAGTATAGTGCGCTATGATAAACAGTGTCCAACGGCACCAATACAGTGGCAGCTGCATTCAAACAGACAAAATCACCATAGTCTAAAGCCGGAATAAATGTCAACTGAATGATTTGTTTTCTGCTATTTAATGAAAGGCATGCCCTATTCCAAAACGGACATCTCCATTGGGCATGTTTTTAGTCCAAAACTAGGCTAAATCTGGGAAACATGACCAAATACAGTTATGTATACAGTATAACATGTATTTTTTTTTAAAATATTTGGAATATATGTTATACCGTATATGTATCAATATAATTTTTTATGAACGTGAACGTTATTTTCAGTGTAAATGCTTAGTACATTATATTACCCCATATAAAGTGTACTAATGCTGAGGCAAGGGGACCTATGGTAAATAGATTTAAAGTGAGAGCTTAAATGGGCACTAATCTGTCTCCCTGAATACCGTTGAGCAGCAGTGGATCTGCTCTTACCCCCCTCCCCTCCCCTCCCTACCCCTAACCCACCACACATACACACACACAGATAAACATACGCACACCCTGCGGCTGTCACAGTGTTAAAGGCAGGGCCTCTCTCCAGCATGGGGGTAAGGTCACAGAGGTCAGTGCTCAGTCTCCTCCCTCCCTCCCTTGCAGCCCCTCTCCCCTCCTTGGCTCTCCCTGGCCCCCAACCCCTGTTGTACAAATGCCTTTGCTGTCAGCTCTGGCCCGGTCCCCTGTAATTGAAAAGAACAGGCCAGGGCCAGTCCCCAGCCACCCCTAGCCCTGCCTGGGTTGTGTTGAGCCTCTGGGCCCGGTGACAGCCACCCATCAATATCAATACTATTAACACCCTGGAAATCAGAGCCACTGCCGATGACATCCAAGACACTATCCACCCGCCCATCCACACACACACACACACACACACACACACACACACACACACACACACACACACACACACACACACACACACACACACACACACACACACACACACACACACACACGTGGCAGGGCAATAAATTGCAATGTCCGTACTGTGAGATGCCTAAGACAGTGCTACAAGGTGACACGACGGACAGCTGATCGTCCTCGCAGTGGCAGACCACGTGTAACAACACCTGCACAGGATCGGTACATCTGAACGTCACACCTGCGTGACAGGTACAGGATGGCAACAACAACTGCCCAAGTTACAACAGGAATGCACAATCCCTCCATCAGTGCTCAGACTGTCTGCAATAGGTTGAGAGAGGCTGGATTGAGGGCTTGTAGGCCTGTTGTAAGGCAGGTCCTCACCAGCAACAACGTCACCCATGGGCACAAACCCACCGTCGCTGGACCAGACAGGACTGGCAAAAAGTGCTCTTTACTGACGAGTCACGTTTTTGTCTCACCAGGGGTGATGGTCGGATTAGCATTTATCGTGGAAGGAGTGAGCGTTACACCGAGGCCTGTACTCTGGAGCGGGATGGATTTGGAGGTCAAGGGTCCGTCATGGTCTGGGGTGGTGTGTCACAGCATCATCGGACTGAGCTTGTTGTCATTGCAGGCAATCTCAACGCTGTGCCATACAGGGAAGACATCCTCCTCCCTCATGTGGTAAACTTCCTGTCGGCTCATCCAGACATGACCCTCCAACATGACAATGCCACCAGCCATGCTGCTCATTCTATGCGTGATTTCCTACAGGACAGGAATGTCAGTGTTCTGCCATGGCCAGCGAAGAGCCCGGATTTCAATCCCATTGAGCACGTCTGGGACCTGTTGGATCGGAGGGTGAAGACTAGGGCCAAACCCCACCAAAATGTCTAGGAACGTGCAGGTGCCTTGATGGAAGAGTGGGGTAACATCTCACAGCAATAATTGGCGCAGTCTATGAGGAGGAGATGCACTGCAGGACATGCACTGCAGCTGGTGGATTTTGACCCCCCCCCTTTGTTCAGGGACACATTATTAAATTTCTGTTCGTCACATGTCTGTGGAACTTGTTCAGTTTATGTCTCAGTTGTTGAATCTTGTTCATGCAAATATTTACATGTTAAGTTTGCTGAAAATAAACACAGTTGACAGAGAGAGGACGTTTTTTTCTTTTCGTTTTTTTTGAGTTCATAAGGAAATCAGTCAATTGGTTTAAATTCATTAGGCCCTAATCTATGGATTTCACCGAACTGGGAATAAACACAGCTACACTACAGTGCCTTCAGGAAAGTATTCCGACCCCTTGACTTTTTCAACATTTTATAACGTAACAGCCTTGTTTTAAAATGGATTAAATAAAATCCCCAGTTATCGAAACACAATACCCCATAATTGTTGCAAATGTATAAAAAATGAACAACAGTAATACCCTTTGCTATGAGACTTGAAATTGAGCTCCGGTGCATACTGTTTCCATTGATCATCCTTGAGATGTTTCTACAACTTGATTGGAGTCCACCTGTGGTAAATTAAATTGTTTGGACATGATTTGGAAAGACATACATCTGTCTATATAAGGTCCCACAGTTGACAATGCATGTCAGAGCAAAAACCAAGCCATGAGGTCAAAGGAATTGTCTGTAGAGCACCGAGACAAGATTGCGTCGAGGTTAAGATTTGGGGAAGGATACCAAACATTTCTGCAGCATTGAAGGTTCCCAAGAACACAGTGGCCTCCATCATTTCTTAAATGGAAGAAGTTTGGAACCGCCAAGACTCTTCCTTGAGCTGGCCATCTGGCCAATCTGAGCAATCGGGGGAGAAGGGCCTTGGTCAGGGAGGTGACCAAGAACCCAATGCTCACTCTTACAGAGCTCTAGAGTTCTTCTGTGGAGATGGGAGAACCTTCCAGAAGGACAACCATCTCTGCAGCACTCCACCATTTGTGCTTTATTGGCAATGGCCAGACAGAAACCATTCCTCAGTAAAAGGCACATGACAGCCCGTTTGGAGTTTGGTGCCAAAAGGCACCTGAATACTCTCAGACCATGAGAAACAAGATTTTCTGGTCGGATGAAACAAAGATTGAAGCATGGTGGTGGCAGCATCATGCTGTGGGGATTTTTTTGGACTGGGAGACTAGTCAGGATCAAGGCAAAAATGAAAGGAGCAAAGTACAGAGAGACCCTTTATGAAAACCTGCTCAAACCGCTCAGGACCTCAGACTGGGGTGAATGTTCACCTTCCAACAGGACAATGACCCTAAGCACAGAGTCAAGACAACGTATGAGTGGCTTCGGGAAAAAGTCTCCGAATGTCCTTGAGTGGCCCAGCCAGAGCCCAGACTTCAACAAGATCGAACATCTCTGGAGTGACCTGGAAATAGCTGTGCAGCATCACTCCCCATCCAATCTGACAGAGCTTGAGAGGATCTGCAGAGAAGAATGGGAGAAACTCCCCAAATACAGGTGTGCCAAGCCTGTAGCGTCATACCCAAGGAGACTCAAGGCTGTAATCACTGCCAAAGCTGCTTCAACATGCTGTAGTACTGAGTAAAGGGTCTGAATAATTATGCAAATGTCATATTTCAGTTTCTTATTTGTAATAAATTAGCAAACATTTCTAAAAACCTGTTTTTGCTTTGTCATTATGGGGTTTTCATCATTACGGGGTTTTCATCTAAATTTAATTAATTTTAGAATAAGGCTGTAACGTAACAAAATGTGGAAAAAGTCAAGGGTCTGAATACTTTCTGAAGGAAACATTGGCAGAAGAATGGCCTCAGTGACTTTCAATGTGGCACTGTCATACGCTGCCACCTTTCCAACAAGTCTGTTCATCAAATTTCTGCACTGCTAGAGCTGCCTCTGTCAACTGAAGTGGAAATGTCTAGGAGCAACAACGTCTCTACCGCAAAGTGGTAGGCCACACAAGCTCACAGCACGGGACCACCAAGTCCTGAAGCGAGTAGCATGTAGCATGTCCTCAGTTACAACACTCACTACCAAGTTCTAAACTGCCTCTAGAAGCAACTGTTCTTTGGGAGCTTCATGAAATGGGTTTCCATGGCCAAACAGCCGCACACAAGCATAAGATCACCATGCGCAATGCCAAGCATCGGCTGGAGGTGTGTAAAGCTTGCCTCCATTGGACTCTGGAGCATTGAAAATGCATTCAATGCTTCACCATCTGGCAGTCCAATGGACAAATCTGGGTTTCCAGATGCCAGGGGAACTCTACCTGACTGAATGCATAGAGCCACCTATAACGTTTGGTGGAGGAAGAATAATGGTCTGGGGCTGTTTTTCATGGTTTGGGCTAGGCCCCTTACTTCCAGTGAAGGGAAATCTTAACATTACAGAATAGAATTACATTCTAAATGATTCCAATTTTGTGACAACAGTTTGGGGAATGCCCTCGTGCACAATGCAAGGTAAATACAGAAATGGTTTGTTGAGATCAGTGTGGAAGAAATTGACACAGAGCCTTGAACTCAACCCCATCGAACACCTTTGGGAGGAATTGGAACGCCAACTGTGAGCCAGGCCTTATCGCCCAACATTAGTGCCCAATGGAAGAAAGTCCCCACAGTAATGTTCCAACACTTAGTGGAGAGCTTTCCCAGAAGAGTGGAGTCTGTTAAAGCAGCAAAGGGGGGGAACAACTCCATATTAATGTCCGTGATTTTGGAATGAGATGTTCGACTAGCAGGTGTCCACATATTTTTGGTAATGTAGTGTACCTATAAAAAAAAGTATGGGTGTGGATCATAAAACCAGTCAGTATCTGGTGTGACCATCATTTGCCTCATGCAGCGCAACACATCTCCTTTGCGTAGAGTTGATCAGCCTGTTGATGGTGGCCTGTGGAATTTTTTTCCCACTCTTCAATGGCTGTGGGAAATAGAACACAATGTTCTGCACGTCGATTCAGAGCCTCCCAAACATGCTCAATGGGTGAACTGTCTGGTAAATATGCAGGCCATGGAAGAACTGGGAATTTTTCAGCTTCAAGGAATTGTGTACAGATCCTTGTGACATGGTGCTGTGCATTGTCTCAGGATCTCGTCACGGTATCTCTGTGCATTCAGATTGCCATCAATAAAATGCTTTGTTTTCGCTGTCCTTAGTTTATGCCTGCCCATACCATAACTCCACCGCCACCATGGGGCAATCTGTTCACAGCGTTGACATCATCAAACCGCTTGCCCACACATCTGCCATCTGCCCGGTACAGTTGAAACCGGGATTCATCCGTGAAGAGCACACTTCTCCAGAGTGGCAGTGGCCATTGCCCACTGAAGTCAGTTATAACGCAAAACTGCAGTCAGGTGAGGACCTTGGTGAGGATGACGAACACGCAGATAAGCTGACACTTTGTGCAATAATTCTTCGGTTGTGCAAACCAACAGTTTCATCAGCTGTCCGGATGGCTGGTCTCAGACGATCCCAAAGGTGAAGAAGCCGGATGTGGAGGTCCTGGGCTGGCGGTTGGATGTACTTCCAAAATCTCTAAAATGATGAAGGTGGCTTTCTCTCATAATGGCTCTGGTGGACATTCCTGCAGTCAGCATGCCAATTGCATGCTCCCTCAACTTGAGACATCTGTGGTGTTGTGTGACAAAAGTGCACACTTTAGAATGTCCATAAATATGTAGAAACAGATATAGCCCTTGGTTCTCTCCAGATCTGACTGCCCTTAACCAACACAAAAACATCCTGTGGCGTTCTGCATTAGCATCGAACAGCCCCCGTGAAATGCAACTTTTTAGGGAAGTTAGAAACCCATATACACAAGTTAGAAAAGCCAAGGCTAGCTTTTTCAAACAGAAATTTGCTTCTGCCACACAAACTCAAAAAAGTTATGGTACATTGTAAAGTCCATGGAGAATAAGAGCACCTCCTCCCAGCTGCCCACTGCACTGAGGATAGGAAACTCTGTCACCACTGATAAATCCACTATAATTGAGAATTTCAATAAGCATTTTTCTACGGCTGGCAATGCTTTCCATGCTTTCCACCTGGCCACCCCTACCCCGGTCAACAGCACTGCTGTAAGGGATTTCCTCCTCTTCTTCCGAAGAGGAGAGGCGAAAAGGATCGGAGGACCAATATGCGGCGTGGTAAGTGTCCATGGTTCTTTTAATAAGCAATAGTACACATGAACAACTGAATACAAAAACAATAAACGTGGAATGAACGAAACCCAAAACAGTACCGTGTGGTGAAAAACACAGACACGGAAACAAACACCCACAAACACACAGTGAAACCCAGGCTACCTAAGTATGATTCTCAATCAGAGACAACTAATGACACCTGCCTCTGATTGAGAACCATACTAGGCCGAAACATAGAAATCCCCAAATCATAGAAAAACAAACATAGACTGCCCACCCCAACTCACGCCCTGACCATACTAAATAACGACAAAACAGAGGAAATAAAGGTCAGAACGTGACAACTGCACCCCCCACAGCAACTCGCCCAAGCCTTCCCCATTTCTCCTTCTCCCAAATTCAGTAAGCTGATGTTCTGAAAGAGCTGCAAAATCTTGACCCCAACAAATCAGCCGGGCTAGACAATCTGGACCCTTTCTTTCTAAAATTATCTGCCGAAATTGTTGCAACCCCTATTAATAGCCTTTTCAACCTCTCTTTCGTGTTGTCTGAGATTCCCAAAGATTGGAAAGCAGCTGCAGTCATCCCCCTCTTCAAAGAGGGAGACACTCTAGACCTAAACTCCTACAGACCGATATCCATTCTACCCTGCCTTTCTAAGGTCTTCGAAAGCCAAGTTAACATCCAGATCACCGACCATTTCAAATCCCAACGTACCTTCTCTGCTATGCAATCTGGTTTCAGAGCTGGTCATGGGTGCAGCTCAGCCACGCTCAAGGTTCTAAATGATATCTTAACCGCCATCGATAAGAAACAATACTGTGCAGCCGGATTCATTGACCTGGGCAAGGCTTTCGACTCTGTCAATCACCACATCCTCATAGGCAGACTCAACAGCCTTGGTTTCTCAAATGATTGCCTCGCCTGGTTCACCAACTACTTCTCCGACAGAGTTCAGTGTGTCAGAACTGAGGGCCTGTTGTCCGGGCCTCTGGCAGTCTCTATGGGGGTGCCACAGGGTTCAATCCTCGGGCCGACTCTCTTCCCTGTATATATCAATGATGTCGCTCTTGCTGCTAGTGAGTCTCTGGTCCACCTCTACATACACGACACCATTCTGTATACTTCTGGCCCTTCTTTGGACACTGTGTTAACAATCCTCCAGACGAGCTTCATTGCCATACAACTCTCCTTCTGTGGCCTCCAACTGCTCTAAAATGCAAGTAAAACTAAATGCATGCTCTTCAACCGATCTCTGCCTGCACCTGCCCGCCCGCCCGCCCATCATCACTACTCTGGACGGTTCTGAGTTAGAATATGTGGACAACTACAAGTACCTAGGTGTCTGGTTAGACTGTAAACTCTCCTTCCAGACTCACATAAAACATATCCAATCCAAAGTTAAATAGGAAGCCAATTCTAGATTTTGCAACAGAGCATCCTTCACTCATGCTGCCAAACCTACCCTCGTAAAACTGACCATCTTACCGATCCTCGACTTTGGCGATGTCATTTACAAAATAGCCTCCAACACCCTACTCAACAAATTGGATGCAGTCTATCACAGTGCCTTCTGTTTTGTCACCAAAGCCCCATATACTACCCACCACTCCGACCTGTACGCTCTCATTGGCTGGCCCTCGCTTCATTCTCATCGCCAAACCCACTGGCTCCAGGTCATCTACAAGACCCTGCTAGGTAAAGTCCCGCCTTATCTCTGCTCGCTGGTCACCATAGCTTCACCCACCCGTAGCACGCGTTCCAGCAGGCATATCTCACTTGTCACCCCCAAAGCCAATTCCTCCTTTGGCCGCCTCTCCTTCCAGTTCTCTGCTGCCAATGACTGGAACGAACTACGAAAATCTCTGAAACTGGAAACACTTATCTCCCTCACTAGCTTTGAGCAGCCCACAGATCACTGCACCTGTACATAGCCCATCTATAAATAGCCCAAACAACTACCTCTTCCTCTACTGTATTTATTTATTTTTCTCCTTTGCACCCCAGTATTTCTACTTTGCACACTCATCTACTGTCAAATCTACCATTCCAGTGTTTTACTTGCTATATTGTATTTATTTCGCCACCATGGCCTTTTTTTTGCCTTTACCTCCCTTATCTCACCTCATTTGCTCACATTGTATATAGACTTATTTTTCTACTGTATTATTGACTGTATGTTTGTTTTACTCCATGTATAACTTTCCATGTGTCAAACTGCTTTGCTTTATCTTGGCCAGGTCGCAGTTGTAAATGAGATCTTGTTCTCAACTTGCCTATCTGGTTAAATAAAGGTGTTCTCAACTTGCCTACCTGGTTAAATAAAGGTGTTCTCAACTTGCCTACCTGGTTAAATAAAGGTGTTCTCAACTAGCCTACCTGGTTAAATAAAGGTGTTCTCAACTTGCCTACCTGGTTAAATAAAGGTGTTCTCAACTAGCCTACCTGGTTAAATAAAGGTGTTCTCAACTAGCCTACCTGGTTAAATAAAGGTGAAATAAATAACAAATATATAAAAACATGTACTGTCCCCGGCAGAAGCTGCACCTGTGTAATTTGTTGTTTTGCCCCAAAAATAACACTTTGTATTCAGGACAAAAAGTTAATTGCTTTGCCACATTTTTGTAGTACTACTTTAGTACCTTGTTGTAATGTTTTGGTGGAATATTTGTATTCTGTATTGGCTTCCTTCTTTTCACTCAATTAGGTTATTATTGTGGATACATCCTCAGTTTTCTCCTATCACAGTCATTACACTCTGTAACTGTCTGAAAGTCACTATTAGAACCATTGTGAAATTTCCTCTCCGGCAACTGAGTTAGAAAGGACACCTGTATCTTTGTAGTGACTGGGTGTATTGATGCAACATCCATAATGTAATTAATAACTTTTTTTTACCCATCTATCAATAGCTGCTCTTCTTTGCGAGTCATTGGGAAATCTCCCTGGTCTTTGTGATTGAATCTGTGTTTGAAATTCACTGCTCGACTGAGAGACCTTACAGATAATTGTATGTGTGTTTGGGGTACAGAGATGAGGTAGTCATTCAGAAATCATGTTAAACACTATTATTGCACACGGAGTGAGTCCATGCAACTTTGAGACTTGTTAAGTACATTTTTACTCCTGAAGTTATTTAGGCTTGTCATAGCAAAGGGGTTGAATACTTACTGACTCAAGACATTTCAGCTTTTCATTTTTTTTAAATTTGTAAAATCTTTAAAGAACATAAATCCACTTTGACGTTATGGGGTATTGTGTATAGGCCAATGACAAAACAAATCACAAAAACACAAAATTTTGGTGAAAAAGTCAAGGGGTGTGAATCTAAAAGGTGTGTTCAAGGGGTGTGTATACAGGCTCCTGAGTTGCACAGCAATCTAAGGCACTGCATCTAGTGCTAGAGGAGTCACTACAGACCCTGGTTTGATCCCGGGCTGTATCTCAACCGGCCATGATCGGGTGTCCCATAGGGTGGCACACAATTGGCCCAGCGTCGTCCGGGTTAGTCGAGGGTTTGGCCAGGGTAGGCCGTCATTGTAAAATGATAATTTGTTCTTAACTGACTTGCCTAGTTAAATAAAGGTTAAATAACATTTCAAAAAATGTAAAATACGGGCAGCTGTATCAGTGTCGCCGGCGGTAGCTAGTAACGTGGCAATTTGTTTTACTCCCAGGATTATACTTCAAGTAGGACAGCAGGCTACACAAGGAATAACTAATATCGGTAGCCATCACCATGATACAGTCTACTCAAATTTGGAGAGCACGAACAGCAACCACACTGGGACAGTGTCCTTAGCTGTCACAACCCTGTGATTCGGTTCACCTGGCTCTCGGCTGCGCAACGTACGTCATCATTTTACAGGCCAGGAGTGTCCGCACAGCCTCTCCCCCTTTCCATTTGTTTAATTTAAACAGCATTGTTAAATAATGTCATAGTATTAGCTACACCTTCTCACTTCAACAGTAGTATACAAACATTTGGTGGCACTGAAAGAAAGGAACATGTGAGTTTGGTCAAATAATATGTGTTATTGTTTAGGCTTATATCAATATTTTATTATATAGTTTGAAGTAGGTGTACAGTATCTACAGTAGCTGTCTTATTTGTATTTGTTCAGTGCCTCAATTTATTTCATAAACCGCATTGGATATAGCTATACAGATTCCTGTCTCGAATCAACCCAAGATGATGAAACCTGAAGAAGGGACAAAGTGGTTGACAAGGTGGCCCAGAGGAAGCAGCTGTTTTCAACCCCATTGCCTCATTCTTCCAAGAGCTTACTGAGTTTGAATGATGACCTCTAGTGAGGTAAGTACACACACGACACAAGCTTGATATGTCCCTTGTCACCTGTCTTTTTACCTACAGAGTAACAGCCCCGGTGCTCTCTGTCTCTCATTCTATTCTTTATTTTTCCAGGCTTGCCATAGGGGTGAGAAGAGCTGTCAAATCAGAACTGAGGAGGATTGTTAGGGAGCCTCATAAGGAACACCTGATGCTGTGCTGACTTCTCTCTCCTGGATGCTCTCCTGCCCAAACTGTCCGGTTGTGTTTTACTGCCTCTGAATCCCCTTACGCCGAATAGAGTTGCCCCTGATCGTAGATCTAGAATTGTACCCAATCCCCCCCCCCCCCCCCCCCCCCACACCACCCACATACAATATAGTTTTAAAATAAGTGTTGCAATGATACTCTTATTTGGTTACACATGTTAACTGTTACTTCTATTTTCCATTCTGTTGTTCATTTGCAGTTCATTTTGTTACCAATTTGAATAAATCTATTGTTTTCCTACATTTACTTTTCAGTGAGACTTGCCCTGTAAATTTACAGCATAATCCTGGCACCTGAGTTGCCAGTTCAATGCTGTAATTTTGCTTTACAGCAGAGAAGCTGTAATGTATTTCACGTTACTAATCTCTAATGATAAAACATTACAGCATATCTGCTATACATTTACAGCAGGGATGCTGTATGCTGTAATATGTTTTACAGTAAGGAAAATAGTACTGTACATTTACAGGGAAAAGTTTTACAGTGCACAATGGCACACACGGGCAGCCAGGCAGTGTGCAGTATGTAGGTAGATGACCAGGAGTTGTCATAAGGCTGGACACAGCAATGACAGCTGAACCACACACACACAATCCCACAAGCATGACAAATGAGAACCACAGCATGAGAAGAACAGAAGAAGGAGGAAACGTTTCCACAGACCTTGTCAGAAGCTGCAGAGCCGTAGAAAACGGTTTTCCCTTCTCCAGTCCTCTCTCTTTTGCTCCTCTCTCTCTCACTCCTGCGTGTGCAGCTCCCTCCCCTTCTGTCTCTCAGCTGCTGAGCTCTTGCAGTTCTCAGGAAATGAATGGGGAGCTGCACAGAGAACTGTTGTACTTGCAATTGACTTAGCTTGCCCGCCCCCATCACATGATCTGCTAAATGTAGGGTGGGCCAGTGGGTGGAGGCTTCATAGGCAACGGGAAGACAATATACTCTAGCTTGAACAGCATGCATCTAATTACATGGGGCCCCTCGTGGGAGGTTTCCGACGCATCCGTCCAGGCAGGCAGCTCTCTCTCTCTCTCTCTCTCACTCTTTGCCTCTTTGCCTTTCTCTCTCTCCCTGCCTCTTTTTCTCTCTGCCTCTCAGGGCTGGGGGTGATCACTGGAGTGCCTCCCCATTTAAAGGGACAATCAGCAGTTGCTAAATTCATTTTTGGACTTTTAAATTCATGATATGTACCCATTGATTCGTATAAATGCCTCATGAGCACAGTTCAAACAACAAGCTCTCATAATCTCAATGCAGAATTAGACGTTCATCCACGTTCTCCAAACGTGAAATGTCAAAACTGCTCCAAACCTCAAAGTTAGAAGTGTTTTGAAGCTCCTGCTGCTCTGTATCGTTCCAAAAGTCAAATTTCAAATGTAAGGGTTAATGTTTGTAATATGGTTAAATCATAACGTTTAGGTGCTCATTCCATATGGTTAAGGTAAGGGTTAAGGTTTGGGATAGACTTATAACCATAAATAAAAAACAGTGTTCATTGCTGAGATCAAACACACAACCTTCTGATCAAAGTCATGGGATTATGGCCACCACCTCTGCCATTCCAGCATTCTACCAAAACCCTAGTCTACTTGATGGTGGCAGCGCTCACAGCAGCGCTCACTGTTGCCCCTAGTGACCAGTTTTGAAGGCACTGTATAGCCCAAAAACATGGTTAAACCTATACTTTTGATATTGTGGATGGTCAGTTCTTGCATCCATAGCCTTTGAATTTGAGAGTGGTTATATTTCTGCAGCCCCATCCCTACACTTTTTACAAAAACAGTGGTGGAGAAGATGCTTTGTTATTGTTTCCACTGCAGATTGCTGCTTTAAAAGAGAAACAGAGAGTAGAAGATAGGAGAGAGAGGGGATAGTGAAGACCCATCCTACTAGGCAAAAACTGGGGGAATCAACGCTGTTCCCATGTAATTTCAGCAGCAAAATTCAATGTGATGACATTGAATCAACCTGGCAAACTGATTGGATTTTTTCTTTTAAATGGAATTTAGTATTTTTTTTCACCCAACTAAATACAGTGCATTCGGAAAGTATTCTTGACTTTTACCACATGTTCTTATGTTACAGCCTTATCCTATAATTGATTACAATTTTTTTAAATGTATTTTTACAAAATAAATAAAAAACACCAAATGTTCAGACCTTTTGCTATGAGACTCACAATTGAGCTCAAGTGCATCCTGTTTCCATTGATCATCCTTGAGATGTTTCTACATCTTGATTGGAGTCCACCTGTGTTAAATTCAATTGATTGGACATGATTTGGAAAGGTACACACCAACACACTTATTGACCAAATGCTTATTTTCCACCATAATTTGCAAATAAAATCATAAAAAATCCTACAATGTTATTTTTAAGTGTACCTATGATGAAAATTACAGGCCCCTCTCATCTTTTTAAGTGGGAGAACATACACAATTGGTGGCTGACTAAATACTTTTTTGCCCAACTGTACGTCGTTTGACATGTTTCTAAGGACTGTAACGGAACTTTTTGACTTTTCATCTGCTGCTAGTGACCGCGCGTCATGAGTTTGAATTGTGTACTGAACGTGTTAACAAAAAGGAGGTATTTTGACATAAATTATGGACATTATCGAACAAATCAAACATTTATTGTGGAACTGGGATTCCTGGGAGTGCATTCTGATGAAGATCATCAAAGGTAAGTGAATATTTATAATACTATTTCTGACTTCTGTTGACGACACAACATGGCGGATATCTGTTTGAGTTGTTTTGGTCTCTGAGCGGATTATTGCATGGTGTGCTTTTTCCGTAAAGCATTTTGAAATCTAACACAGCGGTTGCATTAAGGAGAAGTGGCTCTAAAATCCATGCATAACAGTTGTATCTTTTAGCAATGTTTATTATGAGTATTTCTGTAAATTGATGTGACTCTCTTCAAAATCACCGGATGTTTTGGAACTACTGAATATAACGCGCCAATGTAAATGCAGATTTTTGGACATAAATATGAACTTTATCGAACAAAACATACATGTATTGTGTAACATGAAGTCCTTTTAGTGTCATCTGATGAAGATCATCAAAGGTTAGTGATACATTTTATCTCTATTTCAGATTTTTGTGACTCCTCTCTTTGGCTGGAAAAATGGCTGTGTTTTTCTTTGACTTGGCTCTGACCTAACATAATCTTTTGATTTGCTTTTGTCGTAAAGCCTTTTGAAATCGGACACTGTGGCTGGATTTACAACAAGTGTATCTTTAAAATGGTGTAAAATACATGTATGTTTGAGGAATTTTAATTATGGCATTTCTGTAGTTTTGAATTTGGCGCCCTGCAATTTCACTGGCTGTTGACGAGGTGGAACGCTACCGTCCCACGTACCTTAGAGAGATTAAACACTTTATTCCATTGGCGTCCCCAAGGGCAGTAAAGCCTTTGTTATTACCTTTGAGCTTTAAGTCTGCCGTGAGGGCACCAAGTGACCCAAACTAACATTACTGCCCCTAGGGAAGCACTTAATAAACAGTGAATGGTTTCTCCAAGGGCAGTTAATACTTGTTATAACTTTTTCCTCTTGAAATCCGCCCTTAGGGCACCAAGTGATCTTGACCCAAACTAAGATTACTGCCCGTGTGGAAGCATTTCAACAGTGCATTAAAAAGGATGCCCCAATGGCAGTTAAGACTTTTCAAAAAAGTTTACCCTTATGATCTCAAGTAAAGATCTGTGTGGGACTGATTTCCTCATTCCGCTCCCACCTGCACCCACAGTTTTTCATACCGCACTACCTGCTCCCGCCAGCTCCCGCTGGCTTTCTGTCCGACTCCCACCCAATACTGCAAGAACTGGTCCCAAACCCAACCGTAGTCCCACAATGTTATTTTAGGCGTATGTGACACAGCTCACTTTCCAGCGATGGTCTCAGCAATTGTATGACCTATAGGCAATATCAAAATGCCCATTATATTCAACCTTGTGTCAGAGCATTTGTGGCCGACCGGCTCAAATCGGTATCATGTAGCAAAATTTGAAATTGTTGTTTTTCCATAGGATAAAAGTAGTGACTAAGAGCTTCAAAATGGAATACCATACATGCATTTGAGGAACAATGGGAAAGTAATTTGGCTTTTAAAGTTGATAAACTTGTAAACCTACTTTTGAGAAAATGGCCTTTGAATCTTTTGGTACTACTGCTGGAGAGCCCTTCTTTGTCTACACCCATTCAGCTTCATTCATACCCTCTTAATCTTTAGCCCTACCCATCGCTTTAATAGGCCTAGGCAGAATACCCCCTTTGGAGGAATTGCGTGCCCATAGTAAACTGAAAAAAAATCTGTCCAAAATTGCTAATATATGCATATAATAATTATTATTGGATAGAAAACACTCTAAAGCTTCTAAAACCGTTGGAATTATGTCTCTAAGTATAGAGATCCAAGATGGCGTAGCAGTAGGACGTGTTGTCGTGTTCCTTGTATATATCGTTTGTTTTCGTTTCGTTTTCGTTTTTTTTCTTCACATATCTTTAAAACTTTTTGCTGAACCTCAACTTCTTCTAAATACTCTCCTGCAACCCGCCTCACCCAACGTAGCTTTTTTTCCTAAAGTATTTATATTTACTTCGGATCTGGAACCCCTCAACTGAAGCTAGCCAACTAGCCAACTAACTACCAGCTTCGGCAAAACATTGCTAGCGGTCTTCAGCTAACCGGTCAGCTAACCGGTCATCAGCTAACCTTTAGCTCGGAAAGCTCTCGCCAGTTCGAACAACGCGACTCTAACCAGAGCATAACGGACCTATCTATTATTTTATTTTTATTTTTACCCCCGGATTCCCATCGCAAACGGAACATTTTGAGCTCCTGGGCTACAATATCCAGACCCACGACCGGTCCATTGATGTCACCGCATGAAGAGGAATAAACAGACTCCCCCCATCGCGACGTCCCCAAAGGCTAACTCTCTAGCCCTTGCTATCTCCTTGCTTGCAAATTCGGCCTGCTAGCTTGTTTAGCCCGGTCCGCTAACTGCTACCGTGTTTAGCACCGTCTACTAACTGTTAGCTTGTTAGCACAGGCCTGCTAACCATCTGAATCGCCGCGTCCCAAACACTCACTGAACCCATATTTACTTTCTATCCCTTTTCGATTTTTAATTTGTTTATACCTTCCGGTAACCTGCCTCACCCAATGTGATACGGAACCGCTATTATCTTTACATTTTTAGAACACACTCAAGAACCTTCAGAAGCTAACCAGCTAACTGGCTACAAGCTATTTAGTCATTGTTAGTTTTCTAACCTGGATAACACTCGCCAGTCCAGCTTCCCTGCCCCATCCACCGCTGCCCCTTGGACACTGATCACTTGGCTACATAGCTGATGCAGGCTGGACTGTCCATTAATTCACGGTAATCCATTCTGCTTGTTTATGTTTTATCTGTCGGCCCCAGCCGCACTTAGGCTCTGTGTGTAGTTAAGCCGACCCTCTCTGCCTAATCAATCGCCATTCTACCTGCTGTTGTTGTGCTAGCTGATTAGCTGTTGTTGTCTCACCTACTGTTTTAGCTAGCTCTCCCAATTCAACACCTGTGATTACTGTATGCCTTGCTGTATGTCTCTCTCAAATGTCAATATGCCTTGTATACTGTTGTGCAGGTTAGTTATCATTGTTTTAGTTTACAATGGAGCCCCTAGTTCCACTCTTTATACCCCTGATACCTCCTTTGTCCCACCCCCCACACATGCGGTGACCTCACCCATTACAACCAGCATGTCCAGAGATACAACCTCTCTCATCATCACCCAGTGCCTGGGCTTACCTCCGCTGTACCCGCACCCCACCATACCCCTGTTTGCGCATTATGCCCTGAATATATTCTACCATGCCCAGAAACCTGCTCCTCTTATTCTCTGTCCCCAACGCCCTAGGCGACCAGTTTTGATAGCCTTCAGCCGCACCCTCATACTACTCCTTCTCTGTTCCGCGGGTGATGTGGAGGTAAACCCAGGCCCTGCATGTCCCCAGGCACCCTCATTTGTTGACTTCTGTGATCGAAAAAGCCTTGGTTTCATGCATGTCAACATCAGAAGCCTCCTCCCTAAGTGTGTCTTACTCACTGCTCTAGCACACTCTGCTAACCCTGATGTCCTTGCCGTGTCTGAATCCTGGCTCAGGAAGGCCACCAAAAATTCTGAGATTTCCATACCCAACTATAACATCTTCCGTCAAGATAGAACTGCCAAAGGGGGAGGAGTTGCAGTCTACTGCAGAGATAGCCTGCAAAGTAATGTCATACTCTCCAGGTCCATACCCAAACAGTTCGAACTACTAATTTTGAAAATGACTCTCTCCAGAAATAAGTCTCTCACTGTTGCCGCCTGCTACCGACCCCCCTCAGCTCCCAGCTGTGCCCTGGACACCATTTGTGAATTGATCGCCCCCCATCTAGCTTCAGAGTTTGTTCTGTTAGGTGACCTAAACTGGGATATGCTTAACACCCCGGCAGTCCTACAATCTAAGCTAGATGCCCTCAATCTCACTCAAATCATCAAGGAACCCACCAGGTACAACCCTAACTCTGTAAACAAGGGCACCCTCATTGACGTCATCCTGACCAACTGGCCCTCCAAATACACCTCCGCTGTCTACAACCAGGATCTCAGCGATCACTGCCTCATTGCCTGTATCCGCTACGGAGCCGCAGTCAAACGACCACCCCTCATCACTGTCAAACGCTCCCTAAAACACTTCTGTGAGCAGGCCTTTCTAATCGACCTGGCCCGGGTATCCTGGAAGGACATTGACCTCATCCCGTCAGTTGAGGATGCCTGGTCTTTCTTTAAAAGTAACTTCCTCACCATTTTAGATAAGCATGCTCCGTTCAAAAAATGCAGAACTAAGAACAGATATAGCCCCTGGTTCACTCCAGACCTGACTGCCCTCGACCAGCACAAAAACATCCTGTGGCGGACTGCGCTAACATCGAATAGTCCCCGCGATATGCAACTGTTCAGGGAAGTCAGGAACCAATACACACAGTCAGTCAGGAAAGCTAAAGCCAACTTCTTCAGGCAGAAGTTTGCATCCTGTAGCTCCAACTCCAAAAAGTTCTGGGACACTGTGAAGTCCATGGAGAACAAGAGCACCTCCTCCCAGCTGCCCACTGCACTGAGACTAGGTAACATGGTCACCACCGATAAATCCATGATTATCGAAAACTTCAACAAGCATTTCTCAACGGCTGGCCATGCCTTCCGCCTGGCTACTCCAACCTCGGACAACAGCTCCCCCCCCCCCCGCAGCTACTCGCCCAAGCCTCTCCAGGTTCTCCTTTACCCAAATCCAGATAGCAGATGTCCTGAAAGAGCTGCAAAACCTGGACCCGTACAAATCAGCTGGGCTGGACAATCTGGACCCTCTATTCCTGAAACTATCCGCCGCCATTGTCGCAACCCCTATTACCAGCCTGTTCAACCTCTCTTTCATATCGTCTGAGATCCCCAAGGATTGGAAAGCTGCCGCAGTCATCCCCCTCTTCAAAGGGGGCGACACCCTGGACCCAAACTGTTACAGACCTATATCCATCCTGCCCTGCCTATCTAAGGTCTTCGAAAGCCAAGTCAACAAACAGGTCACTGACCATCTTGAATCCCACCGTACCTTCTCCGCTGTGCAATCTGGTTTCCGAGCCGGTCACGGGTGTACCTCAGCCACGCTCAAGGTACTAAACGATATCATAACCGCCATCGATAAAAGACAGTACTGTGCAGCCGTCTTCATAGACCTTGCCAAGGCTTTCGACTCTGTCAATCACCGTATTCTTATCGGCAGACTCAGTAGCCTCGGTTTTTCGGATGACTGCCTTGCCTGGTTCACCAATTACTTTGCAGACAGAGTTCAGTGTGTCAAATCGGAGGGCATGCTGTCCGGTCCTCTGGCAGTCTCTATGGGGGTGCCACAGGGTTCAATTCTCGGGCCGACTCTTTTCTCTGTATATATCAATGATGTTTCTCATGCTGCGGGCGATTCCCTGATCCACCTCTACGCAGACGACACCATTCTATATACTTCCGGCCCGTCCTTGGACACTGTGCTATCTAACCTCCAAACGAGCTTCAATGCCATACAGCACTCCTTCCGTGGCCTCCAACTGCTCTTAAACGCTAGTAAAACCAAATGCATGCTTTTCAACCGTTCGCTGCCTGCACCCGCACGCCTGACCAGCATCACCACCCTGGATGGTTCCGACCTTGAATATGTGGACATCTATAAGTACCTAGGTGTCTGGCTAGACTCTAAACTCTCCTTCCAGACCCATATCAAACATCTCCAATCGAAAATCAAATCAAGAGTCGGCTTTCTATTCCGCAACAAAGCCTCCTTCACTCACGCCGCCAAACTTACCCTAGTAAAACTGACTATCCTACCGATCCTCGACTTCGGCGACGTCATCTACAAAATTGCTTCCAACACTCTACTCAGCAAACTGGATGCAGTTTATCACAGTGCCATCCGTTTTGTCACTAAAGCACCTTATACCACCCACCACTGCGACTTGTATGCTCTAGTCGGCTGGCCCTCGCTACATATTCGTCGCCAGACCCACTGGCTCCAGGTCATCTACAAGTCCATGCTAGGTAAAGCTCCGCCTTATCTCAGTTCACTGGTTACGATGGCAACACCCATCCGTAGCACGCGCTCCAGCAGGTGTATCTCACTGATCATCCCTAAAGCCAACACCTCATTTGGCCGCCTTTCGTTCCAGTTCTCTGCTGCTTGTGACTGGAACGAATTGCAAAAATCACTGAAGTTGGAGACTTTTATCTCCCTCACCAACTTCAAACATCTGCTATCCGAGCAGCTAACCGATCGCTGCAGCTGTACATAGTCTATTGGTAAATAGCCCACCCATTTTCACCTACCTCATCCCCATACTGTTTTTATTTATTTATTTATATTTTTCTGCTCTTTTGCACACCAACCTGTACATAACCATCTGATCATTTATCACTCCAGTGTTAATCTGCATAATTGTAATCATTTGCCTACCTTCTCATGCCTTTTGCACACAATGTATATATAGACTCCCCTTTTTTCTACTGTGTTATTGACTTGTTAATTGTTTACTCCATGTGTAACTCTGTGTTGTCTGTTCACACTGCTATGCCTTATCTTGGCCAGGTCGCAGTTGCAAATGAGAACTTGTTCTCAACTAGCCTACCTGGTTAAATAAAGGTGAAATAAAAAAAAATAAAAAAATAAAAAGAACTCACAGGGCAGGCAATCTCCCAAACTAGTTTTGGGATCATGAAAGTTGGGGCAACTTTGACGCCATCACCCCCACCCTTCCCAACCAGCTATGGATCTGGGGACACTTTCTATGTCTTCCACTAGATGTCCTCATTCAGTACAGTGTACAGTAATTGTTCAAATCCCGCGAGTTTTGACCCTATGGGAGTGAATTGAGTGCGTGTCGTGAGAAAATACCTGTGCGTTAGGGCATGAATTGGTCATATTCATTCCTTTGTTCCAGCTCTCCTGGGAAGAAGTAACAATGACCGGTTGAATTGAGAATTGTTTTGTACGTTTAGAACATCCTAAAGCTTGATTCTGCACTTAGTTTGACCTGTTTAGTCGACATATAATATGTAATTTGGAAGTTTTGATGCGCAACTTTTCGGGACCAGAGGAAATTTTGGGTGCATTTCAGCTGATACTGCTAGCAGATGCTAATACAAAGACACAAGACTTGAAACCAAACAATGTTTTGGGTAAGTATGACCCCTTCCAGTACATTCTGAACGAAGAAAATCAAAGGTAAGGGAATATTTATGTTGAAATTTTGTGTTTCTGTTGACTCCAACATAGCGGAGAAATATTGCTTATGTCTGAGCGCCGTCTCAGAATATTGAATAGTGAGCGATTTCTGTAACGTTAAAAAGTAATGTGACAAAGCAATTGCATTAAGAAGCAGTGTATCTTTCTAACTATATGTAGAACATGTATATTTAGTCAAAGTTTATGATGTCTATATATGTTATCTTGCGGCGCTATCTATATTTTCTTCTGACATTTTTCAGTATTTTCTGAACATGAATTCAATGTAAATGGACATTTATGGATATAAATGGCATATTATTGAAAAAAAAATGTACTGTGTAACATGTCCTATTACTGTCATCTGATGAAGATTTTCAAAAGGTTAGTGAATGATTTATTTTTTAATCCTGCTTTTATAATTTTATATTTTCTGGGACAAAATGGCTGCCTCTTATCTTTGTTTCGGTGGTGGTCTAATATAAATATGTGGTGTGTTTTCGCCGTAAAACATTTAAAAAATGTGCTGGGTAGATGAACAAGGTGTTTATCTTTCATTTGAGGTATTGGACTTGTTAATGTGTGGAGGTTAAATATTTCTAAGAATATTTTTGCATTGCCTGCGCCACGGTTTGAGCTGAACGGGGGGGGGGGGGGGGTGGCGTTCCCCGAGAGGGACCCCTCGCTTTAACAGGTTGATCCGAGCCCTGTAAAGACCTTTATTATACACTGATTTAACCTCTAGCGACGAGCAATCCCGTATCCGGGAGCGTAATCATAGCCTCAAGCGCATTACCATAACGCAACATTTCCTATTCACGAAAATCGCAAATGAAATTAAATAAATACATTCAAACACAAGCTTAGCCTTTTGTTAACAACACTGTCATCTCAGATTTTCAAAATATGCTTTTCAACCAAAGCTACACAAGCATTTGTGTAAGAGTATTGATAGCCTAGCATAGCATTAAGCCTGGCATTCAGCAGGCAACATTTTCACAAAAACAAGAAAAGCATTCAAGTAAAATAATTTACCTTTGAAGAACTTCGGATGATTTCAATGACGAGACTCAGTTAGTTAGCAAATGTTCATTTTTTCAAAAAATATTATTTGTGTTGGCGAAATTATTTGTGTTGGGAATGTTTTTAATTGAAAAATTAAAAGAGCGCCCCCTATATCCAAGAAGTTAGAATAGCTATTGATAACAAATGTGTATTTTGTGGTTGTGACCGAGAGACTCTTGACCATTTTATTTTGGGACTGTTCTTGTGTCAGAATATTTTGGAGTGAGTTAGAATATTTTATTTTAAAATATTAATGTTCATTTGAAAGAGTCTAACATCCTTTTTTATTTTGATCCAAATTATATGTACCCTGATTTAACTTTAACTCATTGTTTTAATGTGTTTATTTTTCTTAATCCATGAAATAGCGTGGGCTGAGAACAAACCCCTCTTCACATTGTTTAAGATAAAATTTAAATATTATTTTTTAATTATCAGTAAGTGTAAAAGCAATGTGTACCATAAAACGTTTTGACAAACTGAAAATGTATCTCTTGTTAGGTTTATGTACTCTTGTTTGTATATTTCTGTTTGTTCATAATAATAACAATAAAAATAAAGCACCTAAGCTAACTTGCTAGCTACTTCCAGACACATAATGGTTAGGCTGTCACTTTAATAACTCTACTACATGTACATACTACCTCAACAGACCGGTGCCCCAGCACATTGACTCTGTATCAGTACCCCCCTGTGTATAGACTCGCTTTAGTTATTTTACTGCTGCTCTTTAATTACTTGTTACTTTTATATCTTATTCCATATTTTTTTGAAACTACATTGTTGCTTAGGGGCCCGTCAGTAAGCATTTCACTGTAAGATGTGTATACTGTAAGGTAAGGTATACCTGTTGTATTTGGCGCATGTGACCAATAACAATTGATTTTATTTTATTTGATATTGTGTGTAGACCAGTGACAACAAATCTCAATTGAATCCATTTTAAATTCAGGCTGTAACACAACAACATGTGGAAAAAGTCTCAGGGGTGTGAATGCTTTCTGAAGGCACTGTATACATATTCATATTCTTATATACAGTACAGTTAAATGAAATATTTAGAGACAGGAGAGTCACTGTGATACAATGTGTTTATTTTATTTGTTTTTTAAAGCTAAACTAGCTTTTTGCCTGAGTAACCTCTGGTGGCAGTGCATTCCATTATGACATGGCTCTATACATAACAGTATGACACAGTAAAACTGTTTTTGGTTTGGCTACAGCGAAGAAATTCATAGTGCATGTCTGGTGGGGAATGTTCAGTTGAAGTCGGAAGTCTACATACACCTTAGCTAAATACATTTAAACTCAGATTTTCACAATTCCTGAAAAAAAAAGTAAACATTTCCTGTTTTAGGTCAGTTAGGATCACCACTTTATTTTATGAATGTGAAATGTCAGAATAATGCAGACAGTAATCATAATGAGACAAGATCAGAGTCTGAATTACTAGTACAGCTGATCTTTATTTCAAAACAGATTTTTAACATACATACCTCTCCCCATCTTCACAACAACTTTGTCAATATGGCTTATGTGACCATGACAACTGATCATCTGATGTTACTCATAGGAGTTCAGCTTCTTCAACTTGTTCAATGGTCACACCCTTTATGCACTACTCCAGTTGAGGTCTTAGAGAATTCTTTGAACCAATTTCAATGCTTTTGGTTTAAGATGTATTTAAACAAGTTTATTGTTAGCACTTTAGAACCCATAGCAGCCATCAACAGCCTCTCTTTAAATTACTATAGCGACCACGAACCGCCTTGTTTCTCTAACAATAATATCTGTGTCAATATCGCAAAATTAACTTGCCAACAACCTGTTGTCGTATTCCCTGGCAGTTGTCATCAATCACAAACCGGAAACAGGGTATGCTGTCATATCATGCCCTGATCTGTTTCACCTGTCCCTGTGATTGTCTCCATCCCCTCCAGGTGTCGCTTATTTTTCCCAGTGTATTTCCCCCTGTGTTTCCTGTCTCTCTGTGCCAGTTTGTCTTGTATGTTTTCCAAGTCAACCAGCGTTTTTCCCGTTCTCCTGCGTTTTACTATTCTCCTTTTTCTAGTCCTCCCGGTTTTGACTCTTGCCTGTTTCTGGACTCTGTACCCACCTGCCTGACCTTTCTGCCTTCCTTGACCTCACGCCTGTCTGCCACTCTGTACCTTCTGTACTCTGATCTGGTTTTGACCTTTTGCCTGTCCATAACCATTCTCTTGCCAACTTCTTTTGGATGAATAATCATTGTAAGACTCCAACCATCTGCCTGTGTCTGCATCTGGGCCTTGTGTCATGATACTGTCTTTTAACTTGTCAATGTTTTTTTCACTTCATTACTCAAAATGACAGCGCAAAATAACTTTTCATTGTGAATAAGGATTCGGACACGTCCTTGCACTTTGAAAAGCGACGATGTCGAGGTGAGTGAAATAAGTAAACAGCAGATACATGTTTGGTGTTGTCGATATTTGATGCTATGAATCTTGGGGAATAGTTATCAGACAAGCAAATCCTGTCATGATCACACTGTTGGTATAGGCGAGCACATCAGCGGTGGAGCTCAAAAGATTGATCTCTGTGTCATGGAAATAGTTCTAGTGTTTAGCTGTATATAGTCAGCTAACTAGTTAGTTGTTTTGTCTTGTTTCTACCAATGTAATTCATATGGAACCTGCCCAAGCTGCTTGCTATAGCTAGCTATCTAGTTAGTCTGTCAGGCAAGAAAACTTGTGTGTAAATTTAGGCTACGCTCAGGAAGCATCAATCTCAACTATCACTTTTACAAGCTAGCCATACAGACAACCAGCTAACTAGCTACTGAAATGAAGGTTAGAGAAATGTATGTTTCTGTAGGTTATGGATTGTCATATTCACTTGGTGCAGATATTCATAGGCTATACATTGCCTCCTTTTCCTATTATTTGACAGCCTAGCTGTCGTGTTAGGGTAGATGCCCGAGCAGTGGAGCTCATATTATCTTCTTTGGGGGCAGCATTTTCACTTTTGGATGAATCCCGTGCCCAGAGTAAACTGCCTCCTACTCTGTCAAAGATGCTAATATATGCATATTATTATTAGTATTGGATAGAAAACACTCTGACATTTCTAAAACTGTTTGAATGATGTCTGTGAGTATAACAGAACTCATATGGCAGGCAAAATCCTGAGAAAAAATCCAACCAGGAAGTGGGAAATCTGAGGTTTGTAGTTTTTGAACTCAGCCCCTATCGAATACACAGTGGGATATGGGTTATTTTGCACTTCCTAGGGCTTCCACTAGATGTTAACCGTCTTTAGAACGTTGTTTCAGGCTTCTACTGTGAAGGGGGGCCAGATGAGAGCTGTTTGACTAAGTGGTCTGGCAGCAGCCTAGTTTTCAGTCACGCGCATTTCACATGAGAGGTAGCTCTCGTTCCATTGCTTTTCTACAGACAATAGAATTCTCTGTTTGGAACATTAATTAACATTTATTATAAAAACATCCTAAAGATTGATTCTATATTTAGTTTGACAAGTTTCTATGACCTGTAATATAACTTTTTGAACTTTTCGTCCGACTGGACCTGAATGCACGTTTGGATTTGTTTTACCAAACGCCCTAACAAAAGAAGCTATGTGACATAATTGATGTGTAACGATTCTCTTCTTGTGAAGTAGAGGCGGACCAAAGCGCAGCGTGGTGGTTGTTCATTGTATTTATTGACGACACTATACATGAACAAACTAACGGAAAAAAACAAGAAACGTGAGAACTCAAAACAGCCCTGTCTGGTGCAAACACAAAAACAGGAACAATCACCCACAAACACACAGTGAAACCCAGGCTACCTAAATATGGTTCCCAATCAGAGACAATGACGAACACCTGCCTCTGATTGAGAACCATATCAGGCCGAACATAGAACTAGACCAAAACATAGAAAAACAAACATAGACTGCCCACCCAACTCACGCCCTGACCATACTAAATAAATACAAAAACAAAGGAAATAGAGGTCAGAACGTGACAGTACCCCCCCCCAAAGGTGCGGACTCCGGCCGCAAAACCTTGACCTATAGGGGAGGGTCTGGGTGGGCGTCTGTCCGCGGTGGCGGCTCTGGCGCGGGACGCGGACCCCACTTCGCCATTGTCTCAGTCCGCCTTATTGTCTGCCTCCGTGGCTTACTCACCATGCCCACCCCTCTCAATGACCCCACTGGACAGAGGGGCTGCTTGGGACAGAGGGGCAGCTTCTCGGGACAGAGGGACAGCTGCTCGGGACAGAGGGACAGCTGCTCGGGACAGAGGGACAGCTGCTCGGGACAGAGGGACAGCTGCTCGGGACAGAGGGACAGCTGCTCGGGACAGAGGGACAGCTGCTCGGGACAGAGGGACAGCTGCTCCGGGCGGAGGGGCTCTAGCGGCCCCTGGCTGACTGGCGGCACTGGCGGCCCCTGGCTGACTGGCGGCGCTGGCGCTGGGCTGACTGGCGGCACTGGTGGCCCCTGGTTGACTGGCGGCACTGGCGGCCCCTGGCTGACTGGCGGCACTGGCGGCCCCTGGCTGACTGGCGGCACTGGCGGCCCCTGGCTGACTGGCGGCACTGGCGGCCCCTGGCTGACGGGCGGCATTGGCGGCTCCTGGCAGACGGGCGGCACTGGCGGCGCTGGGCAGACGGGCGGCACTGGCGGCGCTGGGCAGACGGGCGGCACTGGCGGCGCTGGGCAGACGGGCGGCACTGGCGGCGCTGGGCAGACGGGCGGCGCTGGCGGCGCTGGGCAGACGGGCGGCGCTGGCGGCGCTGGGCAGACGGGAAGCTCCGATGGCGCCGGGCAGACGCGAAGCTCTGGCAGAGGCGCCGGGCAGACGGGAAGCTCCGGCAGAGGCGCCGGACAGGCGGGAGGCTCCGGCAGAGGCGCCGGACAGGCGGGAGGCTCCGGCAGAGGCGCCGGACAGGCGGGAGGCTCCGGCAGAGGCGCCGGACAGGCGGGAGGCTCCGGCAGCGGCGCCGGACAGGCGGGAGGCTCCGGCAGAGGCGCCGGACAGGCGGGAGGCTCCGGCAGAGGCGCCGGACAGGCGGGAGGCTCCGGCAGAGGCGCCGGACAGGCGGGAGGCTCCGGCAGAGGCGCCGGACAGGCGGGAGGCTCCGGCAGCGGCGCCGGACAGGCGGGAGGCTCCGGCAGAGGCGCCGGACAGGCGGGAGGCTCCGGCAGAGGCGCCGGACAGGCGGGAGGCTCCGGCAGAGGCGCCGGACAGGCGGGAGGCTCCGGCAGAGGCGCCGGACAGGCGGGAGGCTCCGGCAGAGCTGGAGAGGAGGAAGGCTCTGGACGGATGGGCCGGAGAGACATCCTGGTACGGGGAGCTGCCACCGGAGGGCTGGGGTGTGGAGGTGGTGACGGATAGACCGGGCCGTGCAGGCGCACTGGAGCTCTTGAGCACCGAGCCTGCCCAACCTTACCCGGTTGAATGGTCCCGGTCGCCCTGCCAGTGCGGCGAGGTGGAATAGCCCGCACTGGGCTATGCAGGCGAACCGGGGACACCGTGCGCAAGGCTGGTGCCATGTAAGCCGGCCCAAGGAGACGCACTGGAGACCAGATGCGTAGAGCCAACTTCATGGCACTTGGCTCGATGCCCACTCTAGCCCGGCCGATACGCGGAGCTGGAATGTACCGCACCGGGCTGTGCACCCGCACTGGGGACACCGTGCGCTCCACAGCATAACACGGTGCCTGCCCGGTCTCTCTAGCCCCCCGGTAACCACAGGAAGTTGGCTCAGGTCTCCTACCTGGCGTAGCCATACTCCCTGTTAGCCCCCCCCCAAGAAATTTTTGGGGCTGACTCCCGGGCTTCCATCCACGACGCCGCGCTGCCTCCTCGTACCAGCGCCTCTCCGCTTTCGCCGCCTCCCGTTCTTCCTTGGGGCGGCGATATTCTCCTGGCTGAGCCCAAGGTCCTTTACCGTCTAATTCGTCCTCCCATGTCCATACCTCCTCGCGCTGCTCCTGCTGCTGCTTTCTCCTTTGCCCATTACCACACCGCTTGGTCCTGTTGTGGTGGGTGATTCTGTAACGATTCTCTTCTTGTGAAGTAGAGGCGGACCAAAGCGCAGCGTGGTGGTTGTTCATTGTATTTATTGACGACACTATACATGAACAAACTAACGGAAAAAAACAAGAAACGTGAGAACTCAAAACAGCCCTGTCTGGTGCAAACACAAAAACAGGAACAATCACCCACAAACACACAGTGAAACCCAGGCTACCTAAATATGGTTCCCAATCAGAGACAATGACGAACACCTGCCTCTGATTGAGAACCATATCAGGCCGAACATAGAACTAGATCAAAACATAGAAAAACAAACATAGACTGCCCACCCAACTCACGCCCTGACCATACTAAATAAATACAAAAACAAAGGAAATAGAGGTCAGAACGTGACATGATGGGCTTTATGGAACAAATCAAACATTTATTGTCGAACTGGGACTCCTGGGAGTGCATTCTGATGAAGATCATCAAAGGTAAAATAATATTTATAATGCTATTTCTGACTAATGTTGACTGCGCATCATGGCAGATATTTATTTTGGCTGTTTTGGGCTCTGAGCGCCATAGTCAGAGTTTTAGAAAAAGATGTTGTTGTTTTTGCATTAAGGAGAATTTTATCTATATTTCCATGTATAACATGTATTTTTATCAACATTTATAATGAGTACTTCTGTAAATTCATGTGGCTCTCTGCAAAATCACTGCATGTTTTGGAACTACTGAACTTAACACGCCAATGTAAAATTTGATTTTTTGATATAAATATGAACTTTACCAAACAAAACATACATATATTCTGTAATATTAAGTCCTATGAGTGTCACCTGATGAAGATCATTAAAGGCTAGTGATTCATTTTATCTCTATTTGTGCTTTTTGTGACTCCTCTCTTTGGCTGAAAAAATGGCTGTGTTTTTCTGTGACTTGGTAGTGACCTAACATAATTGTTTGTGGAGCTTTTGCTGTAAAGCATTTTTGAAATCAGACACTTACTATGAAAATGTTATCTTTAAAGTGGTGCCTAATACTTGTGTGTTTGAGAAATTTGATTTATGAGATTTCTGTTGATTTGTATTTGGCGCCCTGCTAGTGGAACCCCGTTCCCAGACAGGTTATATTGAGTTGGATATTTGTTTACATAGCCAGCTAACAAGTTGCTTGTTTTGTCCTGTTTCTACCGACACAATTCATTTGGAAACTGTCCCAGATTCACTGGCAAACTCTGTAGTTAGTCGAGAGAGAGGAACCCATGGAACCCCATAATAGGTTAGGAAGAGAGTATGTGTATGGTTGAGAAAAAAAAGAGAGGAGTTATAGATGATTGGAGGGATAGAGATGTGGAGTGAGAGGAGAGTGAAGAGAAAAGAAGGAGAGAGCAAGAGGAGAGGGAGAGTGAAGAGGAGGGAGAGGAGAGAGCAAGAGGAGAGTGGTGGGAGAGAGGAAGAGGGGAGTTAAGAGGAAAGAGAGGAGAGTGGAAGGAGAGGAAGAAGCAGAGGGAAAAGGAGGGGAAGAGCACACCTGAGATGGGAGTCTATGTTTCCATGGAGTGTGCCTCAAGACCCATCATTCACATTTGTACCACACAGCCTGGGCCTAAAGTGACAGTGGTAGGGGTTTTGGAGTTTTTAAAAGCAGTAGGAACTTCTATCTGTTCCAGAACTTTAATGTATTACAACAAGAAAATGGGTGGGGTTGACCATCTTGACCCTGCAAAGGCTCCGTCCCAGAAACCGCAGAAACCTCTGAATGTATTCAGAATGCGGCTTGTGCATTCACTTTGTACAGTGGCAGGAAGAGGGTAGCCAAGAGTGTGGCACCAGGGCATGTGGACCTAGTTGTACCTCATTTGAATGCAGGTGAAGTTGAAGGGCGTCCGAAGTGGAACAGGACAAAGAGTGGGAAATGTGTAGAAACCTCCTTGGTGTTTTGTGCCACTTTGCAGGATCTACTTCCAGAAGTTCCATGACATGTTGTATGTTAAATGCAAACAATAAAGTGACAGTGTGAAATATGAATTTGTCCCACAAATATTAAGGAAATGTGTTACTTTTTTAAATGGTTTCTGAACAGTTTTGTAACTTATCTCTTCATCTGTTTCTATCTAATACATTCACTGAATTGTTGTCAAAGTAGGCTACTATTCCTACATTTTGTGTCAGGCCTGGTCTGTACTAAATCTTATTGAGAGAGGTTATCTACATTTTAAAATAGTCTCTGAATAGTTGTTTGCATTTTCATATTGTTACAGAAGTAATAATCATTGTCAATCAATCACTTATGGATTATTCAAAAAATAACATTTTTTACAAGTATAATATATTATACTTGGTGTAATTTGAGTTAGTAATTTAGTCAAATTTACTACAATAAATGTGTTGAGTGTTAATAGTTTTTGATACTGAGTGTCTTTACAGAATGAAAGAAAAAAGGAGTGGTATTCCTATTTACATGAAGGTGGTGTCATTCTAAAGAAGAGGTTATGCTCTTGAAAACTACGTTCACTTGTAATTGTCATTTGTTCTTTGTTTTTGAGCTATGCCTGTTTGAATTGTGTGTGAAAAATAGATTTATCTGGAATATTCACAGTAATCTATAGCAGCATTCTAGAGTTATATCAAAATCTAAAAGGTTAATTACCCATCCTGACACTAACTGTAACTCCTTGATAAGTCTCAGTGAGCTCACTGGTTGTAGGTGCTGATATGTAGTGTGAAATCAAATTCAAAACCACAGAAATCTCATAATTAAAATTCCTCAAACATACATGTATTTTAAACCGTTTTAAAGGTAATCTTGTTGTTAATCCCACCACAGTGTCCGATTTCAAATAGGTTTTACAGCGAAAGCACCACAAACAATTATGTTAGGTCATCACCAACTCACAGAAAAAGTCAGCCATTTTTCCAGCCAAAGAGAGGAGTCACAAAAAGCACAAATAGAGATAAAATGTATCTCTAACATTTGATGATCTTCATCAGACGACACTCATAGGACTTCATGTTACACAATACATGTACGTTTGTTTGATAAATTTCAAATTTATATAAAAAGATCTCAGTATACATTGGCGCGTTACGTTCACTAGTTCAAAAAACATCCGGTAATATTGCAGAGAGCCACATCATTTTACAGAAATACTCATTATAAATTCTGATAAATACAATTGTTAGACATGGAAATATACGTATAGATATACCTATAGATATACCTCTCCTTAATGCAACCGCTGTCAGATTACAGAAAAAGCCAACCATGCAATAATCTGAGACGGCGCTCAGAAAACAAATAACCTTTTCCGCAATGTTGGAGTCAACAGAAATCAGAAAGACATTATAAATATTCTCTTACCTTTGATGATCTTCATCAGAATGCACTCCCTGGAATCCTAATTCCACGATAAATGTTTATTTTTGTTCGATAATGTCCGTTATTTATGTCCAAGTAGTTACTTTGTTAGCGCGTTTAGTTCACAAATCCAAACACTCGTGCAGGTCCAGCCGAACGTCGGCCCAAAAACTTCAAAAAGTTATATTACAGGTCGAAGAAACTTGTCAAAATATCGAATCAATCTTTAGGATGTTGTTATCATAAATCTTCAATAATGTTCCAACCAGGGAATTCCTATGTCTGTAGAAAAGCCATGGAAGGCAGGTGGCTATCATGTGAAATGCGCATGACCAGGACCTGGCTCTCTGCCAGACCACTGACTCAAACTCCTCCCATCCGGCTCCACATCAGAGCAGAAGCCTCATTCAAGTTTCTAAAGACGGTTGACATCTAGTGGAAGCCTTAGGAAGTGCAACATAACCAATATCCCACTGTGTATTCAATAGGGGCTGGGTTGAAAATCGACCAACCTCAGATTTCTCACTTCCTGTTTGGATTTCTTCTCAGGTTTTTGCCTGCCATATGAGTTATGTTATACTCACAGACATCATTCAAACAGTTCTAGAAACTTCCGAGTGTTTTCTATACAATAATACTAATAATATGCATATATTCGCAACTGGGACTGAGGAGCAGGCCGTTTACTCTGAGCACCTCTGGGCACCTTTCATCCAAGCTACTCAATACTGTCCCTGCAGCCATAAGAAGTTCTTAACACTTTAAATACATGGAGACATTTAGAGTATTAACTACACCCGATTGATTACATATTTACATAAAGATGAATAAGTGACTAGATAGTGCAATGAATCTGACTGTTGCATATTCAATGTATCAATGTTGTGATTGTATCTGTCCCTATGCAAATACATTATTGGGTGAAAATATGTATCCATAACTCAGTTCACGACTGAAAATCACCCGGTCTTCCAATACCTATATAGGGCCATAAAGCTGCTATGGCCGCGATCACGGCTGGTGAAGTCACCAAAGTGACATCTTTAAGAAGCCACTGTCAGATGCTAGAGAGTGGGCACCAGACTTAGCCTCACACACACACGCAAATACACTCACTCGCACACACAGACTCACAAGGAACCCCTGGCACGTGGTTAGAGGGAGTCAGAGAGAATGAGGGAGGAGGTGGAGATTTGAGGGAGAGGTTAGGAGGGGTGGGGTGGACAGAGGGAGGGAGGGTGAGAGGTTGTGGGAGGTGGGATGGGATGGGATGGAGGCGGTAAGGTGGAAGGACTTGAGGGAGGTCTGGAGGTGGGGAATGTAGAGGGTGGGTGGTAGGTGGTGGTAGAGGGAGGAGAGGAGTTGGACGGGGAAGGTTGAAGGAGATAGAGGGAGAATGGGAGGATGAGGGTTTTGGAGCTGGAGTGGTTGGCTGGGGGAGGTTGAGATAGATAGGTTGGAAGGAGATGGGTTGGAGTGGTTGCAGGCAGGGGCTGGGGGAAGGTGAAATGGGAAGGTTGTGGAACAGAGCCAGGGCTCCCAGCCCTCTTCCTCGCTCCCCAGCAGAGCTTGTGAAAGACCACAGCCACGAGGGCCCCTCCTGAGGTCACTCAGACTGGGCAAGACTCCTGCACAACGTCCTGAGAGAAAGGGATGAGTCCAGGGCTGGCGGTAAGTGGAAAAGGGGGGTTAAGAGAAGGAGAGAGAAGGCAGTGGAGGAGGCATAGGAGAAGTGAGAGAGAGAGAGAGAGAGAGAGAGAGAGAGAGAGAGAGAGAGAGCAGACCTCAGAGACCAACAGAAAAGGAACAGAAGTAATGGATCGAATATCTATGATTTAGGTACTTGACAGGGATCCACATTTGAGTCAATTTCCTCCTCTGAACGACATTTCTCCAAAACCCTTCTGTGACAATGTGTGTCACTGATGGACAGTCAACATTTTCAATTAAATACGATTAATTAGATGCAGTCGTGTATGGTCTGTTATGATTGTTTTTTCAAATGGCCACCCGGTGGATAAACATTTAGGGCTCGATTCAATCTGTAGCGCTGAGGATGATCTGCGTTGTAGCATGTCTTACATTTAAAGGTCATTTCCGACATATCAAAATCACAACAGGTGATAACCAACCATGCAGCCCTTAACCAACAATGCAGTTTTAAGAAAATATAGTTAATAAAATATTTACAAAATAAACTAAAGTAAAAAATAATAATAAAACATAAAAAAGTTACACAATATTTAACAACAATTGGCCCCTTTATACAGGGGGTACCGGTACCGAGTCAATGCAGGACTACAGGTTAGTCGAGGTAATCTGTACATGTAGGTGGGGGCAAAGTGATTATATATAGATAATAAACAGTGAGTAGCAGGTGTGTGTGTGTGTGGGGAGGGTGTCAATGTAAATAGTCCGGAGGCCATTTGATTAATTGTTTAGCAGTTTTATGGCTTGGAGGTAAAAGCTGTTAAGGAGCCTTTTGGACCAAGTCACTTAGTTAAATACTACTTAAGTCAGTCTAAAAGTATTTGTTTTTAAATATACTAGTATCAAAGCAAATGAAATTGCTAAAATGTACTTAAGTATCGAAAGTAAAAGTATAAATAATTTCAAATTCCTTATATTAAGCAAACCAGATGACACTATTTTTTATTTTTTTTTATTGACGGATAGCCCAGGGACACAATCCAACACTCAGACATAGTTTTCAAACAAAGCATTTGTGTTTTGTGAGTCCGCCAGATCAGAGGCAGTAAGGATGACCAGGGATGTTCTCTTGTGTGAAGTGTGTGAATTGGACAATTTTCCTGTAAAAATGTAACAATAACTTTTGGGTGTTAGGGAAAATGTATGGAGTTAAAAGTATATTATTTTCGTTAGGAATGTAGTGAAGTGAAAGTAAAAGTTGACAAAAATATAAATAGTAAAGTACAGATACCCCAAAAAACAAGTTATGTAGTACTTTAAAGTATTTTTACTTAAGTACTTAAAACCACTGCTCCCCCTCTCTCCTGCATTTTCTGTCTGTCATTCTCTCTCTCTCTCCTTCTCTTTTCCTCCCTAGTGTCCATTGGTGTCCATTTAAAGTGTCCATTAGACACTTTAAATTACATTCAGCTTATAAAGGCTTCATAAAGCACTACATAAATGTGTTACAGAGCATCTTTAACCATATGTCATGCTTTATAAAGGGTTCATAACTGTGGCATAACCATGTGACAATCACTAATATCAATTGTGACACAACTCATTTATGTCAAATATGACACAGTGTAAACATGTGCTTTATAAAGGGTGACATACTGTGCTGGAGGAGGGCACAGATTCTAAAGTGACGTCACATTCGTCACATTACACCGAATCTTGTTCCCAGACACTTCTGCCCAAATGTGTGGAGGGTCTGATGAACCAACACATTCAACTTGGCATTCATTAGCTAGGGTTAGGTTTACCATAACATTTTAAGAAGAGAAATTGTAGAAATTTGCAGGGTTTATCCATAATGATGACTTTGTGGCTGTCCTTCATAAATCAGAGGTATGTTATTGACACTTTATGTGGTGTCCTATAATACTTTGAAGTGAGACATCTTCGGTCACTCATCCATATAGACTCGCATGACGCCGTACTTATTATAAAGTTAGACACCTTTGGTAATTCATAATAGATGGCAGCATCCCACGGGACCTGCAGGTCCTGCCAGAGATCTTTGTAGCACGATCAGCATTTTCCATGCTGCGGGCAGGTATTTTTGTTGTCCCCAAATTATTTGAAATGGTCGTATTACATGGGCAGAGAAGCACGTTGCAGTTATCTTTTCAAGGAAATGTACTTCCTAAATATGATTAGGCTATAGTTTACTACATTTCCTAGATTCTATTTTTGATCACTCATATTTCTCAATCTGAAAATCATCCCACTCCTAAAAGGTAGGGTATTATAGCAGCTCGAGAGAAAGTGCAAGTCTCTCCAACTCTGCTCTCTTCAAGCTACATGTAAAATATTCACTGATGTAGCCCAGTAAAACAAATAGCCTAATATAATGGAAATATAATATAATGGGCCACGTGAGAATCTCTGGTAATTGAACCTATTTCTTTAGTTCTTTTTGTGCATTTGATATTGCCCATTGGTTGCAAAATTGCTGGGACCATGGCTGGCAAGTGAGCTGCATCACATATGCCTAAAATAACATTGCGAGACTGTGGTTGGGTTAGAGACCAGTTCTTGCAGTAGGGGGTGGGAGGCGGACAGAAAGCCAGCATGTGCGGGAGGGGTGTGGTATTAAAAGCTATGGGTGCGGACGGGAGCACATACATAAAGGCATAATGTACATAAACACAAATGTATTAACACTTAGGGAATTCACTAACAGCTAAAACAAATAAGCATTAAAAACATGTCTAAACCATACTTTCCTTTTATTTATTTGTATTTTATTAACAATACAAATAAAGAAAGTTTTAAAAAGTCCAGCAATGCAATTACATTGAACATTTGTGAATTGTGTAGTTTGACCCTGAGCTGGCGGGCAAATGGCTCTTGCCTCTCTGCCTGCTGGAGGTACTACATGTTGGTTAAACCTTAAAAATAACAACAAAAGAAAGTTACCGGGTCTGTAAGGAAATGCCTTTGTCACACCATCTGGATAAGGGCAAAAAACCTAAATTGGGAAATTGGGAAACTCAATTCGATTTGTAGGATTATATTCCTCTTACATTTACAAATCTTATACCATGAGTATGAGACGTGATGGTTTCTAGGGGGATTTTTGTTTAGCTTAGCCTACTAGCTAGCTACATACCCAAAATTATTTGAAATAACGATTGAGTTTGCTATGTAATATCATCAACAAATTAATATAATATATAAAGGTGAACTTTTCACTGTCCAGTGGCACCACAAGTGGCCATTTGATTTGCGAACTCATCACATGTGCTTACTCCGCTATAGAAACTCCGCTAACCAAACAGTGCAGCGTACTGAATTAGAGGACGAACTACACTCAAAAAGAAAAGATGCTTTGATTTTTCCAAGACCTCAAAAGTCGTCGCCTTGTGTGGTCAAAGTATTTTGGTGAATACATTTTCTTTTTGTTTTCTATGAAAAAAGTGTGACAAAACGAGACAAAATGGCGGGAAATCCTAAACATGAACAAACAAACGCCCACCCAGAAATGTTGTAGCCTCACACAGTTTGGGTGAGCCTCAACAATGTATTTGTGTTTTTAATTGCTGCTAAGGCAGCAGCTACTCTTCCTGGGGTCCAGCAAAATGAATGTAGTCATCAGTCATTTGTGTAAGTGCTGTGCTTGTTGAATGTCCTTCCCTATAAGCGTTCTGAAAGTATGTTCTCAATTTGTTTACTGTGAAATAGCATTGTATCTTGTCAAAAAACATTTTTCCAAAAGTTTACTAAGTTTACTGAGGGTTGGTAACAGGTTGATTGGTCGGCTATTTGAGCCAGTAAAGGGTGCTTTACTATTCTTGGGTATAGAAATGACTTTTGCTTCCCTCCAGGCCTGAGGGCACACACTCTCTAGTTGGCTTAAGTTGAAGATGTGGCAAATAGGAGTGGCAATATCGTCCGAATTATCCTTAGTAATTTTCCATCCAATTTGTCAGGCACCGGGGGCTTGCCAGTGTTGATAGACAACAATACTTTATTCACCTCTTCACTTTACAGAATTCCAAATTACAACGCTTGTCTTTCATAATTTGGACAACTTGGATGTGTAGTGTCAGCGTCTGTTGCTGGCATGTCATGCCTAAGTTTGAAAATCTTGCCAATGAAAAAATCATCAAAGTCGTTGTCAAATTCAGTGGGATTTGTGATGAATGAGCCATTTGATTAATTTAAGGTAATTCAAAGCTTTTTAAATTACCTTGTCAAAATCAGTGGGATTTGTGATGAATGAGCCATTTGATTAATTTAAGGTAATTCAAAGCTTTTTACTATCTTTCTCTACGTCATTTGTCTTTGTTTCATAATGTAGTTTCTTTATTTTTCAGTTCAGTCACATGATTTCTCAATTTGCAGTATGTGCAGCCAGACTTATTTGCCATGTATGTAGCCTCATCCCTTCAATTCCTCATCAATCCATGGCGATTTAACAGTTTTTACATTTTCTTAATGGGTGCATGCTTATTAGTAAGTGGGATAAGCTATTTCATAAATGTGTCAAGTGCAGCGTCTGGTTGCTTCTCATTATACACCACTGTGTCAGGTGCGTGAATGAGGACCCAAAAGCGAATTAACAAAACAGAGTTTCTTTAATGACGAAACACACGTAGGCTCAGATGGACAGGCAGATTCCGACAGGACAGGACAAGGTTAGATGAACAGGCAGATTCCGACAGGACAGGACAAGGTTGCAGCAAACACGACGATAGTCTGGTTCAGGCATGAGTAACACAAACGAGAATCCGACAAAGACAGAAGCAGAAACAGAGAGAGATATAGAGACCTAATCAGAGGGAAAAAGGGAACAGGTGGGAAAAGGGGTGAACGAGGTAGTTAGAGAAGACAAGGAACAGCTGGGGGAAAGAGGGGAAGAAAAGGTAACCTAATACGACCAGCAGAGGGAGACAGGGTGAAGAGTAAGAACAGGAACAGGACACAACATGACAATACATGACAGTACCCCCCCACTCACCGAGCGCCTCCTGGCGCACTCGAGGAGGAAACCTGGCGGCAACGGAGGAAATCATCGATCAGCGAACGGTCCAGCACGTCCCGAGAGGGAACCCAACTCCTTTCCTCAGGACCGTACCCCTCCCAATCCACTAGGTACTGGTGACCACGGCCCCGAGGACGCATGTCCAAAATCTTACGGACCCTGTAGATAGGTGCGCCCTCGACAAGGATGGGGGGGGGGGGGGGGGGGGAGACGAGCGGGGGCGCGAAGAACGGGCTTAACACAGGAGACATGGAAGACCGGGTGGACGCGACGAAGATATCGCGGAAGAAGAAGTCGCACTGCGACAGGATTAATGATCTGAGAAATACGGAACGGACCAATGAACCGTGGGGTCAACTTGCGAGAAGCTGTCTTAAGGGGAAGGTTCTGAGTGGAGAGCCAAACTCTCTGACCGCGACAATATCTAGGACTCTTAGTTCTACGCTTATTAGCAGCTCTCACAGTCTGCGCCCTATAACGGCAAAGTGCAGACCTGACCCTCTTCCAGGTGCGCTCGCAACGTTGGACAAAAGCCTGAGCGGAGGGGACGCTGGACTCGGCGAACTGAGATGAGAACAGCGGAGGCTGGTACCCGAGGCTACTCTGAAAAGGAGATAGCCCGGTCGCAGACGAAGGAAGCGAGTTGTGGGCGTATTCTGCCCAGGGGAGCTGTTCTGACCAAGACGCAGGGTTGCGAAAAGAAAGACTGCGTAAGATGCGACCAATAGTCTGATTGGCCCGTTCTGCTTGACCGTTAGACTGGGGGTGAAAGCCGGAAGAGAGACTGACGGAAGCCCCAATCAAACGGCAAAACTCCCTCCAAAATTGAGACGTGAATTGCGGACCTCTGTCCGAAACGACGTCTGACGGAAGGCCATGAATTCTGAAAACATTCTCGATGATGATTTGTGCCGTCTCTTTAGCAGAAGGAAGCTTAGCAAGGGGAATAAAATGAGCCGCCTTAGAGAACCTATCGACAACCGTAAGAATAACAGTCTTCCCCGCTGACGAAGGCAGTCCGGTGACAAAATCTAAGGCGATGTGAGACCACGGTCGAGAGGGAATGGGAAGCGGCCTGAGACGGCCGGCAGGAGGAGAGTTACCGGACTTAGTCTGCGCGCAGACCGAACAAGCAGCCACAAAACGACGCGTGTCATGCTCCCGGGTGGGCCACCAAAAACGCTGGCGAATGGAAGCAAGCGTACCCCGAACGCCAGGGTGGCCGGCTAACATGGCAGAGTGAGCCCACTGAAGAACGGCCAGACGAGTAGGAACGGGAACGAAAAGAAGGTTCCTAGGACAAGCGCGCGGCGACGGAGTGTGAGTGAGTGCTTGCTTTACCTGCCTCTCAATTCCCCAGACAGTCAACCCGACAACACGCCCCTCAGGGAGAATCCCCTCGGGGTCAGTGGAGGCTACTGAAGAACTGAAGAGACGAGATAAAGCATCAGGCTTGGTGTTCTTAGAGCCCGGACGATAAGAAATCACGAACTCGAAACGAGCGAAAAACAGCGCCCAGCGCGCCTGACGCGCATTAAGTCGTTTGGCAGAACGGATGTACTCAAGGTTCCTATGGTCAGTCCAAACGACAAAAGGAACGGTCGCCCCCTCCAACCACTGTCGCCATTCGCCTAGGGCTAAGCGGATGGCGAGCAGTTCGCGGTTTCCCACATCATAGTTACGTTCCGACGGCGACAGGCGATGAGAAAAATACGCGCAAGGGTGGACCTTGTCGTCAGAGAGGGAGCGCTGAGAAAGAATGGCTCCCACGCCCACCTCTGACGCGTCAACCTCGACAACGAACTGTCTAGAGACGTCAGGTGTAACAAGGATAGGTGCGGATGTAAAACGATTCTTGAGGAGATCAAAAGCTCCCTGGGCGGAAACGGACCACTTAAAGCACGTCTTGACAGAAGTAAGGGCTGTGAGAGGAGCTGCCACCTGACCGAAATTACGGATGAAACGACGATAGAAGTTCGCGAAGCCGAGAAAGCGCTGCAGCTCGACGCGTGACTTAGGGACGGGCCAATCAATGACAGCTTGGACCTTAGCGGGATCCATCTTAATGCCTTCAGCGGAAATAACAGAACCGAGAAATGTGACGGAGGAGGCATGAAAAGTGCACTTCTCAGCCTTCACAAAAAGACAATTCTCTAAAAGGCGCTGGAGGACACGTCGAACGTGCTGAACATGAATCTGGAGTGACGGTGAAAAAATCAGGATATCGTCAAGGTAAACGAAAACAAAGATGTTCAGCATGTCTCTCAGGACATCATTGACTAATGCCTGAAAGACAGCTGGAGCGTTAGCGAGGCCGAAAGGAAGAACCCGGTATTCAAAGTGCCCTAACGGAGTGTTAAACGCCGTCTTCCACTCGTCCCCCTCCCTGATGCGCACGAGATGGTAAGCGTTACGAAGGTCCAACTTAGTGAAAAACCTGGCTCCCTGCAGGATCTCGAAGGCTGAAGACATAAGAGGAAGCGGATAACGATTCTTCACTGTTATGTCATTCAGCCCTCGATAATCTATGCAGGGGCGCAGGGACCCGTCCTTCTTCTTAACAAAAAAAAACCCCCGCTCCGGCGGGAGAGGAGGAGGGGACTATGGTACCGGCGGCAAGAGCTACAGACAAATAATCTTCGAGAGCCTTACGTTCGGGAGCCGACAGAGAGTATAGTCTACCCCGGGGGGGAGTGGTTCCCGGAAGGAGATCAATACTACAATCATACGACCGGTGTGGAGGAAGAGAGGTGGCCCTGGACCGACTGAACACCGTGCGCAGATCGTGATATTCCTCCGGCACCCCTGTCAAATCACCAGGCTCCTCCTGTGAAGAAGAGACAGAGGAAACAGGAGGGATAGCAGACATTAAACATTTCACATGACAAGAGACGTTCCAGGAGAGGATAGAATTACTAGACCAATTAATAGAAGGATTATGACAAACTAGCCAGGGATGGCCCAAAACAACAGGTGTAAAAGGTGAACGAAAAATTAAAAAAGAAATGGTTTCGCTATGATTACCAGAGACAGTGAGGGTTAAAGGTAGCGTCTCACGCTGAATCCTGGGGAGAGGACTACCATACAAGGCGAACAAGGCCGTGGGCTCCCTTAACTGTCTGAGAGGAATGTCATGTTCCCGAGCCCAGGTCTCGTCCATAAAACAGCCCTCCGCCCCAGAGTCTATCAAGGCACTGCAGGAAGCTGACGAACCGGTCCAGCGTAGATGGACCGACAAGGTAGTGCAGGATCTTGAAGGAGAGACAGGAGTAGTAGCGCTCACCAGTAGCCCTCCGCTTACTGATGAGCTCTGGCTTTTACTGGACATGAAGTGACAAAATGACCAGCGGAACCGCAATAGAGACAGAGGCGGTTGGTGATTCTCCGTTCCCTCTCTTTAGTCGAGATGCGGATACCTCCCAGCTGCATAGGCTCAGCACCCGAGCCGGCAGAGGAAGATGGTAGTGATGCGGAGAGGGGGGCAACGGAGAACGCGAGCTCCTTTCCACGAGCTCGGTGACGAAGATCAACCCGTCGCTCAATGCGAATAGCGAGTTCAATCAAGGAATCCACGCTGGAAGGAACCTCCCGGGAGAGAATCTCATCCTTTACCTCTGCGCGGAGACCCTCCAGAAAACGAGCGAGCAAAGCCGGCTCGTTCCAGCCACTGGAGGCAGCAAGAGTGCGAAACTCAATAGAGTAGTCTGTTATGGATCGATTACCTTGACATAGGGAAGACAGGACCCTGGAAGCCTCCTCCCCAAAAACAGATCGATCAAAAACCCGTATCATCTCCTCCTTAAAGTCCTGATACTGGTTAGTACACTCAGCCCTTGCCTCCCAGATTGCCGTGCCCCACTCACGAGCCCGTCCAGTAAGGAGAGATATGACGTAGGCGATACGAGCAGTGCTCCTGGAGTAAGTGTTGGGCTGGAGAGAAAACACAATATCACACTGGGTGAGGAACGAGCGGCATTCAGTGGGTTCCCCAGAGTAACACGGCGGGTTATTGATTCTGGGCTCCGGAGATTCGAAAGCCCTGGAAGTGGCCGGTGGATCGAGGCGGAGATGGTGAACCTGTTCTGTGAGGTTGGAGACTTGGGTGGCCAGGGTCTCAACGGCATGTCGAGCAGCAGACAATTCCTGCTCGTGTCTGCCTAGCATCGCTCCCTGGATCTCGACGGCTGAGTGGAGAGGATCCGAAGTCGCTTGGTCCATTCTTGGTCGGATTCTTCTGTCAGGTGCGTGAATGAGGACCCAAAAGCGAATTAACAAAACAGAGTTTCTTTAATGACGAAACACACGTAGGCTCAGATGGACAGGCAGATTCCGACAGGACAGGACAAGGTTAGATGAACAGGCAGATTCCGACAGGACAGGACAAGGTTGCAGCAAACACGACGATAGTCTGGTTCAGGCATGAGTAACACAAACGAGAATCCGACAAAGACAGAAGCAGAAACAGAGAGAGATATAGAGACCTAATCAGAGGGAAAAAGGGAACAGGTGGGAAAAGGGGTGAACGAGGTAGTTAGAGAAGACAAGGAACAGCTGGGGGAAAGAGGGGAAGAAAATGTAACCTAATACGACCAGCAGAGGGAGACAGGGTGAAGAGTAAGAACAGGAACAGGACACAACATGACAATACATGACACACTGACCAACACATATAATTTACATCAACAACATACTGTATAAATAATTACAAAACTTATTGTATGGCCTGGCATTGTGATCACTTCATCCAATTGATTTGGATACTGCTTTCAAACAAATTTCTGCACCATTACTAAAGATGTGTTCAATACATGTTGATGATTTCATTCCTGTGCTGTTTGTAACTACCTTGGTAGGTTGACTGATAACCTGAACCAGGTTGCAGGCACTAGTTACAGTTTGAAGCTTTCTCTTGAGAGGGCAGCCTGATAATATTTAAATCACCCAGAAAATATACCTCTCTGTTGATATCACATATCAGGTATAGCACTATCAAGCATTTCACACATGTTATCCAGATACTGACTGTTAGCACTTGGTGGTCTATAGCAGCTTCCCACCAGAATGGGCTTTAGGTAAAGCAGATGAACCTGTATCCATACTACTTGAAAAGTTTTTAACATGAGATCCTCTCTAAGCTTAACAGGAATGTGGTTCTGAATATAAATAGCAACACCTCCACCACTGGCATTTCTGTATTTTCTGTAAATGTTATAACCTTGTATTGCTACCACAGTGTCATCAAGGGTATTATCTACGTGAGTTTCAGAGATTTTCAGAATATGAATGTCATCTGTTACTTGCAAATGATTGATTTCATGAACCTTGTTTCTTAAGCTACATATGTTAATATGGGCTATTTTTTAGCACTTTTCTGGGATGCTTGATTGTTTTTAATGCTTTACTGGGAAGCTTAACATAAGTAGACTTGCTCATGTTATTTATATTGGAGCTGAGAGTGCACGGTGAGCTGCACACAGTGGACTTCCTACTAAGTAACACTGCCTCAATGCTAACAGTATAACTATTGTTCATAGGCACATGATTACTGCATACAATAGCTGTAGGATCATCAGAGGCATTCAGGGCAGTTAGAGGGACATAAATTAGGCTACTTACATTGCGTACATTTGCTGAAGCATTATGACAACTCAGTGACACAATGGTAGGGATGCTCCAGGAAGCCGGTGGAGTGATCAAGTGCGTGTGATCAGCTTCGATGAGGAGGAGTGTCTTCACTCTCTCCGCTGCAGGGAAGGTCTCTCAGGCAACGGTATCTTTCCTTTAAGGTCTTTACCGGATAAGACATCTCCGACAGGGTCAGGCCGTCAGTAATGAACGTTCCCTGAAACCTGAAGTTATTTTTGGGCCTGTGTAGAGGCATGATCTCGAAGGAGACTGGTGACTCTGGTGACTCATCCATATATTTATTATTTGTATTATTTATTTTTATGTGCATATTCTTATTAATTCCTTTACACTTGTGTGTATAAGGTATTTGTTGTGAATTTGTTCGATTACTTGTTAGACATTACTGCACTGCTGGGACTAGAAGCATAAGCATTTCGCTACACTCGCTACACTCTGCTAACCATGTGTATTTGACCAATAACATTTTATTTTATTCGAGCCCTGGAGTGCTGTCACATCGGGCAGACTGTCTGCAGGTAAAGCTCTTTTGGCTGCCCAGTTTAGGTCGAGCCGTCTTGCAGCGGCTTGGAGGAACGGTGGTCGATCAGAGCCATACTCCAGGACCATGTATGTCTCCAGGGACCTTTGTGGAGGAGCAAGACCCTGTCCACCTTGAGGAGCATCCAGCCATTGTAGCTTAGCCACCCCATTTGCTCTGTACTCGTGGGGGCTGTGACAAGGATCTCATGAACATTCCCTCAAAGACGGTTCAGAGCTTCTTGAGTACCCTCGGCCATATCTGGTGCAGTGCTCCTCCTCCTCAATCCAGCAGCTCTTCTGGTCCTACTCTAGGGCTTTGAACCAGGAGCACTGATTGAAGTGCAGTGCTCCTGGTTCTCACAGTAGGGACAGTAAGGTTGGAATTTGTCCTTGAACTTACCCTTAGCTTACGAGGCTGGCTCTACTCGGGGGACGGACGGACGCTGGTTGGTTGGTTCTGTGGAGAACGTTAAATGCCCCAGCTCTTCCGTGGCCACTGCTTTGCTGTATGCTCATGCCTCTCTCTGATCTCTTTTACACTGCCCTGACACTCCGCTTCAATCTGGAGCCAGTTTGCTAGGTCTGCAAACGTGACGGGACTGTGTGGCCTGATGGCGTACATGTGATGCCGAAAGAGCATCCTTTGCTCCGCTGGAAGCTTGTGGAGGAGCATCTCCACATCCGATCAGCAGGTCAGCTCATCTTCTCCTGCCTGCCCGAGTGAGTTCAGGACAATCACCAGCGACCGGACACAGAGGGAGAATCTGCATAATCTGCAGACACCCTTTGGATCAACCAGGCAGACATCGGGGGTGTCCATCATGTGGGCAAGCTCTTCTAGGGCATAGCAGGTCCTCCAGGGCCAGTTTAAGGAATACAAATTTCCGTCTGTTGTCTCACGTGAAGTCTGGGAGAAATGGCCTGGGAAGACCTACTAGGCCCTGAGGTAAATGAGGTGGTCAAGCTGCCGGATGCCCGACTGATGGCCATGGCCCACATGCACAATCCAACTCACTACACAGCAGCGATACTGTTGGGTATTGCTGCAGCAGCAGGGAAATCCCTAAAGGTCCTGTAGTGGACTGCGAGGACTGCGCTGTATGGTGGAGCTGCTCATGCCTTAAGCTCTGAGTCCGGCGTTCTGGCCAGGGGGAATTGGTTTCATCTGATGACGAGGATCCCCAGTTCTTGATACAGAAGTTAGCCAGCATGGATTACAGAGTTTCCACGGGGCTGATCAGTGTCTTGAGCCCCTTGATCTCCCTGTCATTCCAATCGCTCGGGGTGCTGAGCAAGGTATGTAATGCACCTCCAACCAGTCGGGATAGCTGACCAGGACCGGGAGTTGGTTGTGGGCTAGGGTGCCACCAGAGCTGCGTCTGTCCATCATCTCGCCAGAGTAACCATCATGAACGACCATAAAAATCGAAGGCCATCAACTGGTGATGGACTCAGAAAAGTGAGGTGTCGGTTTAGACAAGGGATGATCGCTCCAGGTACCCAGTTAGAGGCACAATGACGAACAGGACACAAACTCAATTCTAACCCTTTATTATACCTCAGACACACACAGATTTTTGGTAAATGAATGAATGATATTCCTCGGAAGTAAACAGAAACAGGAAACGGATGCATTAGGATAAGCTATGGCTAGGCATTATTACTAAGTAATAGCAGAGAATGATCAGCAATAACATAAGCAACAGAATAGCACAGCATACAATAGACTATCATAACTTAGGATAGCATAATGGCATCGATAGCAGCAATAGCATGTAAGGGTAATAGCATAGTGTAGAATAGCTTAGCAGTAGTGGCAAGCAGTATTAGCAGGTGACTGCTTAGCATAAATGAATTAGCACGAGAGACCAGGTATTAAAGACAGCATTGCATAGCATAAGCAAATATAGCATGTAATAGCTTAGCAGTAGTAAGGAATTAGCATAAATGACAAATAACAACTATAGCATCTAAGGTTGCATATTGCAGTGCAATATCAGGAGGTAAATAGCAGTTAACATCATATAAACATATAGAAATTAGTTTATAAAGTGAAATGATAATGGCTATAAATCCCAGCAATAAAAAATGCTTACAGCAACAATACTAAACAAGCACACAAAACACTCTTTACTATCAGAAACCCAGCTAGTAAGCTAGTCATGTTAACCATGAAGAAATACTCCAGCATTAATGTCACCGGATGTACCGGAAACCAGAAGTAAATGCAAGTGATTGTGCTGCTGCTGGGACTTGTAGTATTTTGCAGGACTTGAAGGAGAACTACAAACCACTGTTTTTGGTCAATGTAAAGCTGTTGTGAAGGGATTCTCCCCATGGCTCAGATAACAAAGTGCACTGTTGGAAGAAAAGAAAATACCACAATAGTTTAATAGAATACACACAGGAACACAACCCAGAAACTCTGCCATTGAATTAAACAAGAATAAGTACATAGTAATAGCCATTGTATAACGATTTACCAGCTAATAACACTCAACAGGATTATGTACATGAGGGGTGAAGTCTCGTAGATCGTGGCATTGCACTCTTGTCTATAAAGCCCTCTTGAATAAACTTCCGCCATACCTTATCTCATTGTTAACCTGTAGATGTACGGGCTACTGGTGTCACGACTTCTGCCGATGTCCATGCCTCTCCTTGTTCAGGCGGTGTTCGGCGGTCGACTATCTATCTTGTTTTCCCACACACCTAGTTTCATTTCTCTCATTATGTGTTGTGTATTTAGCCCTCTTTTTCCCCCATGTCTTTGTACGTTATTGTTTATTGTTAGGTCGGTACGTTTCCGGCTGGTTTATTCCCGGGTGCTGTTTTACCCGTGTTTAGTGGCAAGCGTTATTTTGTTAGCACATTGGGTTTGTTACTTTGTGCTATTGCCTTTGTTGAAGTCCGTTGTTCACTTATCTCTGCTCTCCTGCGCCTGACTTCATGCACCAGCTACACCCACCGCTTGACAACCGGTCCCGAGCTCATGGAGGGCTAACTCCAGAGAGCCCCTCGATCACCACTGAGTTGGGTAGATCTGGTTTTCGTTTTTTTGTACTTTACGTGTGGAATGATCTACAATACACTTTAGAATTGGAGGAATTGGTGACTCTTGGGCATTTCAGACGGTTGTTAGGGGACCTTTTTACTGAAGAATGTGTCTGTTTTTTATGATTGTGTTTTTCTTTTCATGTACTGTTATGTATAATAAAGTGCATTTTAATGTGTAGTTGAATGTGTTCATAATTTGTAGCCGCTTAAACTGTTATTCGACCAATGGTTTTCCATTTGCATAGTTATTTGTTCTATTCACTTCAAGCATTTTAATTTTCCTGATTTGTTGTCACGTGTGTCTATTTTCTCTTGTCTTAGTGTGCCTCTATTTCAAGAAAATAATCAATGTTCCTTGACATAATTATTTTTCTCCTATTTTAGTTGCCCGACTTCTGGGAGTCTGTACTCCGAAAGTTGTTGACTTGTTGATCTTGCTTGTTATCTAGCTGTTAGCAGGTGTTCCTGATGCTAAAATCAGAATATTGCCATAAAGTTTCAGAGTAATTTCTGAATCCTTTAATGTAACAAATCAAACATTAAAATACTGTTTTAGAAGGTAAAGTAAAAATACAAACTGGTCCGAACACCTGTATGAACAAAAATATAAACGCAACATGCAACAATTTCAAAGACTATGCTGAGTTACAGTTCATACAAGGAAATCAGTCAATTGAAATACATTCATTAGGCCCTAATCTAATAGAATAGAGATATGCATCTGGTTGTAACCGATACCTTAGAAAAAAAGGTAGGGTCGTAGATAAAACAAACAGTCAATATCTGGTATAACCAGAATTTGCCTCATGCAGCACGACACAGCTCCTTCGCATAGAGTTGATCAGGCTGTTGATTGTGGCCTGTGGAATGTTGTGCCAATCCTCTACAATGGCTGTGTGAAGTAGTTGGATATTGGCGGGAACTGGAATGCTGTCGAACACTTCAATCCAGAGCATCCCAAACATGCTCAATGTGTGACATGTCTGGTGAATATGCAGGCCATGGAAGAACTGGGACATGTTCAGCTTCCAGGAATTGTGTACAGATCCTTGCGACATGGGGCCTTGCCTTATCATGCTGAAACATGAGGTGATGGCAGCAGATGAATGGCATGTCAGTGGGCCTCAAGCTCTTATCACAGTATTTCTGTGCATTCGAATTTCCATCGATAAAATTCAATTGTGTTCATTGTCCGTAGCTTATGCCTGCCCATACCATAACTGTACCACCACCATGTGGGGCACTCTGTTCACAACCTTGACATCAGAAAACTGCTCGCCCACACAATGCCTTCTGCCCGGTATAGTTGAATGTGGGATTAATCCGCGAAGAGCACACTTCTCCAGTGTTCCAGTGGCCATCGAAGGTTGATTATTTGCCCACTGAAGTCGGTTACGACACAAAACTGCAGTCAAGTCAACACCCTGATGAGGACGACGAGCACGTAGAGGAGCTTCCCTTAGACGGTTTCTGGCAGTTTGTGCAGAAATTCTTTGGTTGTGCAAACCCACAGTTTCATCAGGTGTCCGGGTGGCTGGTCTTAGATGATCCCACAAGTGAAGAAGCTGGATGTGGAGGTCCTTGGCTGGCGTGGTTACACGTGGTCGTGTATGCTCCCTCAAAACTTGAGACAATTGTGGCATTGTGTCATGTGACAAAACTGCACATTTTAGTGGTGTTTTATTATCCCCAGCACAAGGTACACCTGTGTAATGTTCATGCTGTTTTATCAACTTCTTGATATGCCATACCTGTCAGGTGGATGGATCTTGGCAAATGAGAAATACTCACTAACAGGGAGGTAAACAAATTTGAAGCTTTTTTTGTGCACATGGAACATTTCTGGGATCTTTTATTTCAGCTTTTGTAACGTGGGACACTTTACACGTTTATATTTTTGTTCAGTGTAGTTTTTGGACATGATGTGTGTGATGCCATTTGTAATTGGTCAAAGATGTTCTGGCAATGACAATAAAAAAATAATGTAAAGACTGCAATAATAGAGATTGCAATTTAATTCATTTTTAAAAATCTTTTTTTTTATGTATAATATGAAAGTGAATTTAGATGAATGTTTTGCCTTATAGCATACCCTTTGCACTGCTTGCAGTGAAGCAAACATTGTGTTCTATTGGGTAGTATTGGCCACCATAGTTTGGCAAGTTTGTAAACAAGCCGAAAGCACAGGAAGAGGAAAATACATTATATTCCAGTATCTCTGCCGAAAGATTTCTAACTGCAGCTGGGGTAGCAAATAAGTAACCCGATCAAGGCATGTATGCTGTGTTCAGCCCGTCTAAACACCAACCTGTTTGTTTCCCATCGTACATGCAAGGTGTGCTGAATGTGTTTGACACGGCATTGATAACTTCCAATAACTATTTGTTTGCGGTAAAGTATTATTTTCGTTTATTGGGTAATGTCTTTTTGCGTTTTTTATTCTTTAGGACATATCAAAGTATTTTTGTTCACTGTTCGTTACTTCCTGTATCAACTCAACTCAAAGGTCAAGCTTTTGAGGTGCTCTTCAATGTCGAAAAGGATACCTCCGCTCCTCCTGGGCTTCTGGTGGTGGGACAGGTTCAGCGTGAAGGTCAAGCTATGTCTCTTTTGTATGTCCACAGTCAGAGATATAGTCCTGGGAGTTGTTGTTTTTCTCATTCTCTCTGCATGTCTCTGCCGGGGTGTTGGACCACATGAGCATTGACATGGCGATGACTAACTCGGACTTGGTAGGTCAAAGATCCCCTACGTCGCAGTATAACACCTGGGTTCTGAAATCACGTACCATCACCCTCTCTCCCTCTTTGAATTCTCTGACAGTCTTTCAGTGTCTATTTATTTGTTCTACATTTTAGTCATTGTAACTAAATGTTTTTAAATTAAGTAGCTATCAGCAAAGTCTGTGCTAGTAACGGGGGAAGGGGGGTCAAGTCTGAGTGTTAGGTAACACGTTTAATTTTTTTATTTTTCTTTGGGGATGCTGAGGATTATTTAAGATACTCTTTGAAGAGGTAGATTAGGTAGGTGGAAGCAGCTCTCCGCTGCTTCCACCACTGGGGTGCCAGGATAGAAAACAGACTGGACTGGTCAGAGCAGGAGATTCCCTCCTGTAGGAGTGGGAGAGACAAGAGATGGCAGAACAGAGAACTCAGGTTGGGGAGTAACAGATTACATGTAATGGATTACAAGAAACGGGAACTGTAATCCATTACGTTACCAGCTAAAATATTGCAATCAGACTACAACTTTTGAAAAAACAAATGACAGTCAATATGGAACATTAGTGCAGTCGCAAAAACCATCAAGCGCTATGATGAAACTGGCTTTCATGAGGACCGAAACAGGAAAGGAAGACCCAGAGTTACCTCTACTGCAGAGGATAAGTTCATTAGAGTTACCAACCTCGGAAATTGCAGCCTAAATAAATGCTTCACAGAGTTCAAGTAACATACGCATCTCAACATCAACTATTCAGAGGAGACATGGTCAAATTACTGCAAAGAAACCACTACTAAAAGACACCAATAATAAGAGACTTGCTTGGGCCAAAAAACACTGGGCAATAGACATTAGACCAGGGGAAATCTGTCCTTTGGTCTGATGAGTCTGGTTCCAACTGTCGTGTCTTTGTGAGACGCAGAGTAGGTGAACAGATGATCTCCGCATGTGTGGTTCCCACCGTAAAGCATGGAGGAGGAGGTGTGATGGGCATGGGGGTGCTTTGCTGGTGACACTGTCTGTGATTTATTTAGAATTCAAGGCACACTTAACCAGCATGTGTCACCTTCTGACCATAGTTCTTGTGTGTTTTCCTTGTTTTAGTGTTGGTCAGGACATGAGCTGGGTGGGCATTCTATGTTGTGTGTCTAGTTTGTCTGTTTCTGTGTTTGGCCTGATATGGTTCTCAATCAGAGGCAGGTGTTATTCATTGTCTCTGATTGGGAACCATATTTAGGTAGCTTGTTTTGTGTTGGGGTTTGTGGGTGATTGTTTCCTGTCTTTGTGTCTATGCACCAGATAGGACTGTTTTCGGTTTTCACATTTGTTGTTTTGTAATTTGAAGTGTTCAGTTGGGATTTATTATTAAAAAGATGAACACTCACCACGCTGCGCTTTGGTCCTCTCTTTCCCAGGAAGAAAGCCGTTACAGAATCTCCCACCCACCAAGGACCAAGCGGCGTGGTAAACAGAAGCAGCAGCAAAAGCAGCAGCAGGAGAAGCAACAGGTGCAGCAGGAGAAGCAGCAGCAGCAGTGGGAGAGGCAGCACTATTTGGAGAAGTGGACTTGGGAGGAGATCCTAGACGGGCACAGGGAGAGTGTGGCAGAGTCAGGAGCCAGATCTGAGCCAACTCCCCCTGTTTACCGTAAGGAGCCATGGATGTTATCGGAGCTGTCGGCGTAGCAGAGGGCTGAGTCTGAGAGGGTCGAGAAGTTATTGGACAGAATGGAGGAGAGTGAACGGATGGGAGATGAGGAGACACTCGAGGAGGTGTTAATAGAATTGGGGGAGTGTGAAGAGAGAGAGAGCAGTTGATTTGGTGAAGTATGCAAGGCATTCGCCCTGAGGTGCGTGTCCCCAGCCCGGTACCACCAGTGCCGGCACCCCCGCACCAGGTTGTCTCTCTGCCCCATCAATACAGGTGCTCCCGCCTGTCCGGCGCTACCAGAGTTTCCGCCTCTCAGTCCAGAGGTGCCAGAGCCCCTCAGTCCAGAGGCGCCAGAGCTTCTCTGTCCAGCGCTGCCAGACCCTTCCTTCTCTCCAGCGCAGCCGGAGTCTCCCGCCTGTCCGGCGTTGCCAGAGCTTCCGCCCCTCAGTCGAGAGGCACCAGAGCCCCTCAGTCGAGAGGCGCCAGAGCCCCTCAGTCGAGAGGCGCCAGAGCCCCTCAGTCGAGAGGCGCCAGAGCCCCTCAGTCGAGAGGCGCCAGAGCCCCTCAGTCCAGAGGTGCCAGAGCCCATCAGTCCAGAGGCGCCAGAGCCCGTCAGTCCAGAGCCGCTAGAGTCTCCCATCTGTCCAGAGCTGCTAGAGTCTCCCATCTGTCCAGAGCTGCTAGAGTCTTCTGTCTGTCCAAAGCTGCTAGAGTCTCCCGTCTGTCCAGAGCCGCCAGAGCTGCCAGTCAGCATGGAGCCGCCAGTCAGCATGAAGCCGCCAGAGCCGCCAGTCATCATGGAGCCGCCAGAGCCGCCAGTCATCATGGAGCCGCCAGAGCCGCCAGTCAGCATGAAGCCGCCAGAGCCGCCAGTCAGCCAAGATCTGCCAGAGCCGCCAGTCAGCATGGAGCCGCCAGAGCCGCCAGTCAGCCAGGATCTGCCAGAGCCGCCAGTCAGCATGGAGCCGCCAGAGCCGCCAGTCAGCCAGGATCTGCCAGAGCCGCCAGTCAGCATGGAACCGCCAGAGCCGCCAGTCAGCCAGGATCTGCCAGAGCCGCCATTCAGCCAGGATCTGCCAGAGCCGCCATTCAGCCAGGATCTGCCAGAGCCACCATTCAGCCAGGATCTGCCAGAGCCGTCAGTCAGCCTGGAGCTGCCAGAGCCGTCAGTCAGCCAGGAGCTGCCATAGCCGTCTGTCAGCCAGAAGCTGCCAGAGCCGTCAACCAGCCTGAGCTACCTCTCAGTCCTGAGCTACCTCTCAGTCCTGAGCTACCTCTCAGTCCTGAGCTACCCCTCAGTCCTGAGCAATCCTTCAGTCCCGAGCTGCCCCTCAGTCCCGAGCTGCCCCTCAGTCCGGAGCTGACCCTCAGTCCGTAGTTCTTGTGTGTTTTCCTTGTTTTAGTGTTGGTCAGGACGTGACCTGGGTGGGCATTCTATGTTGTGTGTCTAGTTTGTCTGTTTCTGTGTTTAGCCTGATATGGTTCTCAATCAGAGGCAGGTGTTAGTCATTGTCTCTGATTGGGAACCATATTTAGGTAGCTTTTTTTGTGTTGGAGTTTGTGGGTGATTGTTTCCTGTCTTTGTGTCTATGCACCAGATAGGACTGTTTTCGGTTTTCACATTTGTTGTTTTGTCATTTGAAGTGCTCAATTGGGATTTATTATTAAAGAAGATGAACACTCACCACGCTGCGCTTTGGTCCTCTCTTTCCCAGGAAGAAAGCCGTTACAGCATGGCTACCACAGCATTCTGCAGTGATACACCATCTGGTTTGCGTTTAGTCGCTTAGTGGGACTATCATGTGTTTTTCAAGAGGACAATTACCCAACACACCTCCAGACTGTGTAAGGGCTGTTTGATCAAGAAGGAGAGTGATGGAGTGCTGCATCAAATGACCTGGCCTCTACAATCCTCCCTATCTCAACCAAATTGAGATGGTTTGGGATAAGTCGGACCGCAGAGTAAAGGAAAAGCAGCCAACAAATGCTCAGCATTTGTGGGAACTCTTCAAGACTGTTGGAAAAGCGTTCCAGGTGAAGCTGGTTAAGAGAAGGCCAAGAGTGTGCAAAGCTGTCATCAAGGCAAAGGGTGGCTATTTGAGGAATCCCAAATATAAAATATATTTTGATTTGTTTAACACTTTTGGTTACTACATGATTCCATATGTGTTATTTCATAGTTTTGATGTCTACACTATTATTCTACAATGTAGAAAATAGTAAAAATAAAGAACAATCCTTGAATGAGTAGATGCTCTAAAACTTTTGAATGGTAGTGTAAATATATCCATTGATTCTTGAAGAATACATATTGTAAATCCCTTATGAGGTTAGTTCAACTGTCACACTCCATGAGAACCCAAAACAAAATATAAGCTTGTTTTTCTGCAATGTTTGTAAAGATTGTGAATGTAAACAAACACTGTATAGCCTCCTAACATGGCTAAAACAGTAATTTTGATATCATGGATGGTCAGTCCTTGCATCCATAGCTCTGTCTATGAATCTGAGAGTGATTACATTTCTCTAGGCCCATCCCTCAGCTTTTTACCAAAACAGAGGCGGGGTGAGCCAATTTGTTATAGTTTCATCTGTGGATTTGCCCTTTAAACAGCTATGTATTATCAATATATGAAAGTGTCACCAATTTAAAGGTAAATAATAGGCCTATAGCAAATGCAGCACATGGCATTCATTTTTCACATGGACATAGCACTTTTCAGTAGTGCTCAAAATATGCCATTCCATGAGCACAGCAATCAGTCCTCCATGACAACAAGACAACATAAACAACAGAGTAGATCTGACTAATAAGTCCTTAGTTTTGGGGTTATACTCAGGTAAAACGATATGCCTGATCTATGTTTCCATATTTCCAAGTCCTATTCTTGAAGATCAAGGGGTATAACATTTATTGGAATGACTGGAATTCTGATAGACTTTGGTTTTTAATGTAAATATATAATTTAATAGTAGTATTATATGTAGTAGAAAGCGATGGGTTAGAAGAAGCCTACATAACCAACCCATAAAGTAAAATTTAACATCCATATATGGCCAGCTGTGTAAACTTTAACATTAATTTATCGTGTAATAGATGTCGCTTAATTGGTAATACATTTTTGGCTTCTTCTAATGCCTCTTGATGGGAAACATATCTAAAAGTAACTGAAAGTAATCAGAGTATGTTACTAATTTTGGGTAATCCAAAAGTTACATTACTGATTACAATTTTGGACAGGGAACCAATATCTGTAACAGATTACAGTTAGAAAGTAACCTACCAACCCTGGTTGGGGTGTAGGGTTTGAGCATAGCATGAAGGTAGGGAGGGGCAGTTCCTCTTTCTGCTCCGTAGGCAAGTACAATGGTCTTGTTGTCTGTCTTGAGCTTTCACCTGTTGTAGCTGGTGCTTAGCCACAGTGTTTGACAAGTCTGGTACATGGTTGGCATTTCATAAACAGTTATGCTGGTGTACCTTCCATTACTGTATGTGGTGTGTTCTGGTAAGTGAACAGGAAGCGGGCAAGTGTTTGATGGATGGGTCGAGTCTAGTCCAGGCCTTCTTAAAAGGTTTCCACGTCTTTCTCCAATGCACTGTTTGATGCTGGGTGGTAAGTTGGTGACAGGATGTGCCTTACACCATTGTTCTTGAGAAATATTTCAAAGTTGTTTGACTTGAAAGATTTGTCCGAGACGAGCTCCTTAACTAGTCCGAAGGTATGCGAACAGGTGTCTGAGAAGATACATACAGTACTTTTTCATCAAGGTCTAATATTATGTATGCTTTGGAATTACGTGTCCCGGACAATGCAAAAACAATGCCAACAAACCAATATCATACAAAGCAACACTATACTGTGTGGTCTAAGGGAGTGGACTAGGCAGTAAGTGTGTTGGTTGGTACAGAACCCTGGTTTGGGACTCAGGCAGGCGGAAGGCTATAGCTGCTGCTGCTTCAGCAATAGCTAATGGGGATCTGAATAAACCAACAACACACACACACACACACACACACACACACACACACACACACACACACACACACACACACACACACACACACACACACACACACACACACACACACACACACACACACACACACACACTACTGCTTAGTAACAGCATAGTAAGTAATACAGACAGATGTAGATCACAGCTACGATAAGTGGAAGAGGCATTGAAAGAGACAGAAAGAGAGGGAAAAAGAGGAATAGAGGCAGTGGGAGAGACTGGACATCTGCTAGCTCGAGGGGCCTCCAGTGGTCCAGGGGCTGTGTGTGTGTGTGTGTGTGTGTGTGTGTGTGTGTGTGTGTGTGTGTGTGTGTGTGTGTGTGTGTGTGTGTGTGTGTGTGTGTGTGTGTGTGTGCCTGTCTGAGCATCTGTGTTTCTGTTCTGTATGTGTTTGTCCAGGCATCAGTACATCTGTGGGTTGATTCGAGGGGCTGGTGTGGAGCTCCAGGCCAGCTCTCTGTCATGCCCAGCCAAGGTCAGCCTCTCGCTGGGATCCGGAGGGGAAGAGAGCGGACACGGTGGGTGCGAAGATGGGAGTGGAGGCTCCAACATGACCACTATAGCCTCTGCATGCAGTGTCCAATAGCAACTGAATCTGGAAAGGTAAAGCCTTTCAGACACACAGAGAGGCAAGTGAAGAGTAGACCACTCATTGACAAATAAGCATAAACAAAAGCCAGCACACATACACAACACACATTCAGGTTCACAAACAAATGCACACGATTTTTTAGGTTGGCATTCATAGAGATGACTGGTACTGGACGCAGCTCTGCAGAGTGGTCACTAGCTGGCACAGCCACAAAAATCATAAAATCAATCACCAAAGCCCAATATACTACCCACCACTGCAACTTCTATGCTCTCGTTGGCTGGCCCTACCTACATATCCGTCGCCAAACCCACTGGCTCCAGGTCATCTATAAGTCTTTGCTAGGTAAAGCCCCGCCTTATCTCAGCTCACTGGTCACCATAGCAACACCCACCCATAGCACGCGCTCCAGCAGGTATATTTCACTGGTCATCCCCAAAGTCAACACTTAGTTTGGCCGCATTTCCTTCCAGTTCTCTACAGCTAATGACTGGAACGAATTGCAAAAATATCTGAAGCTGGAGTCTTTTTCTCCCTCTCTAACTTTAAGCATCAGCTGTCAGAGCAGCTTACAGATCACTGTACCTGTACACAGCCAATCTCTAAATAGCACACCAAACTACCTCATCCCCATATTATTACTTAAACTCTTGCTCTTTTGCACCCCAGTATCTCTTCTTGCACATAATCATCGGCACATATATCGCTCCAGTACTAATGCTAAATTGTAAATATTTTTACCTCTATGGCCTATTTATTGCCTTACCTCCCTACTCTTCTACATTTTCACACACAGTACATAGATTTTATAATATTTTCTATTGTGTTATTGACTGTACGTTTGTTTATGTGTAACTCCATGTTGTTGTTTTTGTCACACTGCTATGCTTTATCTTGGCAAGGTCGCAATTGTAAATGAGAACTTGTTCTCAACTGGCCAACATGATTAATAAGGCTAGGCGTCCAGCTAGTGGGACAACTTCCGGTAAAACTGGAGGGCACGCAATTCAAATATATAATAATACAAATTATGGATATTACACATTTAGGAACATACAAGTGTATTTTATCAGTTAAAATCTTAAATTCTTGCTAATCTAACTGTACTGTCCGATTTACAGTAGGCTTTAGCATGCCATGCGATTGTTTGCGGACAGCGCCCCATATCAAAATATTTTTCCAAATAGCCATTAAATATTCACTTACCTTTTGAAAATCTTCCTCTGATTTGTCATCCAAAGGGTCCCAGCTATAACATGTAGTGTCGTTTTGTTAGATATAATCCTTCTTTATATCCCAAAAAGTCAGTTTCGTTGGTGCCATCGATTTGAGTAATCCACTCGTTCAACATGCCAAGATAGGAATCCAAAAATCTTCCCCTAAACTTTGTTTCAACAAGTCAAAATACATTTCTATTTTATCCTAAGATACCCTAAAAATGTATTAAACTATAATATTTCATACGGAAAGAAGTATGTTCAATAGGAAAACGATATTAACAGGTGCGTGTCCTCTTCCTCGCGACACATACATACATGTCTGTGTCCCCGTAGTAAAACGTATTATTAATTCTCTTTTCGGAAGAAACAAGCCTGAAACCTTGAACATTGAGTGCTGAACCCAGTAGAAGCCATAGGAATTGCATCCTGAGAGCTAGATTTCAGAACGGCCCTCTACTTTCCATTGTAAGAGCATGGGCTCTCAAAAAAATGCAATTTTCTCCTACCATATCTATTGTGTTATAGTCTCCTACATTATTTTAACATTTCTACAAATTTCCAAGTGTTTTCTTTCCAATGGTACCAATTATACGCATATCCTGGCTTCAGTGCCTGAGTAACAGGCAGTTTACTTTGGGCACGTCAGTCAAGCGGAAATTGAGAATAAAGGACCCTAGCACTAACAAGTTTTAAATAAAGATGAAATACAAATAAATAAAATGCCTAACTTAAATTAAGACCAAATAGCATTATTTTATGATATAAACAATTTTGACTTTGCAGCTGGCCCAATAAGTGTCAACCTGCAATGAATTCACACACACACACACGCACACACACACGCACACAATACGACAGAACAAAAGTCCATCACAATGTGATCGAAACACTGTGGATTATCTGACAAAGTAGCCCTGAGTATTTAAGACGAGGAGAAGGACGACTGTGAAAGTAACAAGGAGACCTGTATGTCCTAAAGCTGTTGGCTGGTGTATTATATCCATTCCACCTGTATCCATTACCTCGATCATCTTACGTACACACACACACACAGTTTTTCTGAGCTAGAGTGCAGCCATAGACACTGAAACCCTTTCTGACATGCCTGATTCACCTGTGTACACATACTGATAGAACCGCAGGGGAATTAAATAAAACCTTTAAAATTGCAACATAGAACTTTTTGGACAACCGGATCAAATTTACATAGAAATGTGAGTTATAGATCTGTCATTCTCATTGAAAGCAAGTCTAAGAAGAGGTAGATATGTTATATGTGCGCTATTTCTATGCATCCTGTACCAAAGTTTGGTTTTTGCGTCTTTTACTTTCAGATTGTTACACCAGCTTCAAACAGCTGAAAATATAATATTTTATACATTTCAAAGTGGTTTACATGATTTTAATTGAGGTATTACAAGTTACTTTGGAATGTGAAAAATGATACTGGCGTAGCAAAGTTGGGGAATTGTAGATAACGGTCTTGTGGGTGCATGGTAGCTGTATTGTCGATGTTAGAATATCACTTATTGGGAGCAGAAAGCAGTGAGTGAACATAATTCTCCTCAGTCATGTGGGTGGAACCATAACCTCAAAAACCTAATAATGTACAAACTCCGTGGAGATACCTGATCATAATGATTTGCATTAATACAGCACTTCTCAAACTGAAAGACATTGTACCAGTAGTGTGCCAACCCTACTATGGTGCAACTATAGAGATGATGTATACAATGGCAAGAAAAAGCATGTGAACCCTTTGGAATTATCTGGATATCTGCATAAATTATCTGGATATCTGCATAAATTATCTGGATATCTGCATAAATTATCTGGATATCTGCATAAATTATCTGGATTTCTGCATAAATTATCTGGCTATCTGCATAAATTATCTGGATATCTGCAAAAATTATCTGGATATCTGCATAAATTATCTGGATATCTGCATAAATTGGTCATCAAATGTGATCATAACTTAATCTAAGTCACAAAAATAGGCAAACACAGTCTGCTTAAACTAATAACACACAAACAATTACAAGTTTTCATGTCTTTACTGAACACACCGTGTAAACATTCACAGTGCAGGGTGCAAAAAGTATGTGAACCCTTGGATTTAATAACTGGTTGACCCTCCTTTGGCAGCAATAACCTCAACCAAACATTTTCTGGAGTTACGGATCAGACCTTCACAACGGTCAGGAGGATTTTTGGGCCAGTCAACTTTACAAAACTGTTTCAGTTCAGCAACATTCTTGGGATGTCTGCTGTGAACCACTCTCGAGGTCATGCCACAGCATCTCAAACGGGTTGAGGTCAGGACTCTGACTGGGCCACTCCAGAAGGCGTATTTTATTCTGTTGAAGCCATCTTGTTGTTGAATTACTTCTGTGTTTTGGGTCGTTGCAGCAATGTTTTTTTTTTTTGACAGCAGTGGCTTCTTCCACGGTGTCCTTCTATGAACACCATTCTTGTTTAATGTTTTACGTATCGTGGACTCGTCAACATAGATGTTAGCATGTTCCAGAGATTTCTGTAAGTCTTTAGCTGACATTCTAGGATTCTTCTTCACATCATTGAGCATTCTGCGCTGTGCTCTTGCAGTCATCTTTGCAGGACGGCCACTCCTAGGGAGAGTAGCAACAGCGCTGAACTTTTTAGACAATTTGTCTTAACGTAGAATGATGAATGTCAAGGCTTTAAGAGTTTCCAGCTTTATTCAAGTCTTCTGAGATCTATTTTGTTTGAGGCATGGTTCACATCAGGCAACGCTTCTTGTGAATAGCTCAAATTTTGTGAATGTTTTTTATAGGGCAGGGCAGCTCTAACCAACATCTCCAATCTCATCTCATTGATTGGACTCCAGGTTAGCTGACCCCTGACTCCAATTAGCTTATGGAGAAGTCATTAGCCTAGGGTTTTTTCCAACCTATACTGTGAAAATGTAAATTATGTATTCAATATAGACAAGAAAAATGCAATAATTTGTGTGTTATTAGTTTAAGCACACTGTGTTTGCCTATTGTTATGATTTAGATGTAGATCAGATCAAATTTTATGAAAAATTTATGCAGAAATCCAGGTAATTGCAAAGGGTTCACATACTTTTTCTTGCCACTGCATATGTAGTAGCAACCACCAACAATCTTCCAACTAAGGTTCATGAGCTGATCCGACATCGGAGCCCTTGTTGTTTCTCTCTTGTTGCTCTTTTACCAGCCGGCAAACCTTAGGTTTTGTGGAAGAGAGACCTTAGCCTTGTTTTCTTCAGCGGCTCCACCCCTCCCCTCCGTCACTCCCAGGCGTTGGATAGAGGATACAGCCAGTGCTCTCGGAACACACAGGGAGAGAAGCTGCCAGCGAGTAGTCATGGCAACAGCTTCTCTCTGGTCTCTGGCAAAAGAGGGAGTGTGGAGAATTGCAGGGCCCCTTTCACTCACTCTCTCTCTTTTTATCTCTCATTCTTTCCCTCTCCATCTCTCAATCCCTCTCCCTTTTTTCTTCCTCTCTATGTCTCTCTCTCAACCCCTCTCTATTTCTCTCTCCCCTCCTATCCCTCCATCTCTCTCCCACCCTCTCTCTCATACAGCCCAAATTAAAGGGGTCACATTCATTTTCTGGAACCCGTTTACATAATCATATACGGATGTTGTGTTGCAGAGAAGCCTGGAGAGAGAGAGGGAGGATGATTGCCACACATCGAATAATGTATTTTTCAAATGGAAGATTGTAGTGGGTGGAAAATAGGCCGAAGAGATACTTGTGCATCTCGACCAGAACTCCACAAATTCTACAGAGGAAAATGAAATTAGAATTGAGGATTACAAACATTACTTTTTGTCAGCTGCTGAAAAATAACTTTGAGGGGATATTTGTACACCACATGATTCTTACAATAGCTATATTTTTTGTCTGTGAGCACTTCAATGCTAATTAGATTTCTCTCTACGAACAGCTATAACATGGTTGTGCTTTCTGAACTAGTCCATAACTTGTGATTCTCACTCAGTCATTGAATGACTTACATGTACAAGCAGGTCATTTTCAAGATTTTACAAGCTTTCAGATATGCAGTAGGTTATTTTTCTTCTTGTGTGTTTTACATGAATACAATTTATATAACCTTTAATCTGTAGTTCTCTTTATAGTATCCACACTCCAATCTATACGGCTTCCTGTATTGTGGACAGTTTGTGTCTTTTGCAAGGGGATGATTTAAAAAATCAAGACATTATATCACAGACATCTTTGGAATGTTTTCTTGAGTGGCCTTCCCTGGCGAAATGGACTATAGGTTTTGTAAATAATTCAGGTCTGCTTATTTTCAATTTGATTTAATCTGGGCAAAATCAAACTTCATCAGTTGAAGGATTTGATATTAGTCCAAAATAAAAGAAATGGTTTTGAGGTGTTGTTTTTTCAGTTTGAGTGAAATGTTGAGCCTGCACAATCTCCAACGAAGATTGGAGTATCTGTCCATAGGACTACTTTAAGCCATACACTCCACAGAGCTGGGCTTTGTGGAAGAGTGGCCAGAAAAAAAGCCATTGCTTAATTTTATCCTCTCTGGGATAGGGTCTAGTTTCCTGAATTTCTGACTGACTGACGTGCCCAAAGTAAACTGCATGTTAGTCAGGCCCAGAATCAAGGATATGCATGTAATTGAAAGCATTGGATAGAAAACACTTTGAAGTTTCTAAAACTGTTAAAATCATGTCTGAGACTATAAAATAATGGATATGGCAGGCGAAAATCCAAAGAAAAACCAACCAGAATTATTTTTTGAGGTCCCAGGCTCTTATAATTCGTCTTTCCGATTGCAATTCCTATGGCTTCCATTAGATGTCAACAGTCTTTATTCAAGGTTTCAGGCTTGTTTTTTGAAAAACAAGCAAGAATTTTGAGTATTGGTAAGAAGAGCACGGGAACAACATCAGTCTTTCAGCGCGTGAGGGAGAGGGTGCGCACTTACTCATTTTACTTTCCTATTGAACGTACTACTTTCCGTATTAAATATCAAAGTTTATTTACATTTTAGAGTACCTGAGGATTGAACAGAAACATTGTTTGACTTGTTTGGACGAAGGTTAGTGGTAGCTTTTTGGACTCCTTTGTCTGCACGTAGAACAAGTGGATCATTGAAATCTATGGTGCCAACTAAACAGACTTTTGGGATATAAAGAAGGATTTTATCGAACAAAACAACCATTCATGTTGTAGCTGGGACCCTTGGGATTGCAAATAGAGGAAGATCTTCAAAAGTAAGTGATTTATTTAATCGCTATTTGTGATTTTATGAAGCCTGTGCTGGTTGAAAAATATGTTGATGTGGGGAACCGTCCTCAGACAATCGCATGGAGTGCTTTCGCCGTTAGGCCTATTGTAAATCGGACAATGCAGTTAGATTAACAAGAATGTAAGGTTTTAAATTATATAAGATACTTGTATATTCAGGAATGTTTAATATTACTAATATTTATTTGAATTGTGCACCCTCCAATTTCACCTGATGTTGTCGGCTTGTGTCCCGCTAGCGGCACGCCTATCCCCATTAAGTAAAAAAGAAGCAAGCATGTTCGGTGTTCGCAAAAAGGCATGTGGGAGCCTCCCCAAACATATGGAAGAAGGTACTCTGGTCAGGAGAGACTAAAATGTAGCTTTTTGGCCATCAAGGACAACGCTGTGTCTGGGGCAAACCCAACACCTCTCATCACCTCGAGAACACCATTCCCACAGTGAAGCATGGTGGTGACAGCATCATGCTTTGCGGATGTTTTTCATCGGCAGGGACTGGGAAACTGGTCAGAATTGAAGGAATGATGGATGGCGCTAAATACAGGGAAATTCTAGAGGGAAACCTGATTCAGTCTTCCAGAGATTTGAGACTGGGATAGAAGTTCACCTTCCAGCAGGACAATGACCCCAAGCATACTGCTAAAGCAACACTCAAGTGGTTTAAGGGGAAACATTTAAATGTATTGGATTGGCCTAGTCAAAGCCCAGACCTCAATCCAATTGAGAATCAGTGGTATGACTTACTAAAGATTGCTGTACACCAGCGAACCCATCCAACTTGAATGAGCTGGATCAGTTTTGCCTTGAAGAATGGGCAAAAATCCCAGTGGCTAGATGTGCAGAGTTTATGAAGACATACCCAAGAGACTTACAGCTGTAAAGGTGGCTCCACAAAAGATTGACTTTGGGGGGTGAATAGTTATGCACGCTCAAGTTTTCAGTTTTTTTGTCGTATTTCTTGTTTGTTTCACAATAAAAAATATTTTGCATCTTCAAAGTGGTAGGCATGTTGTGTAAATCAAATTAAACTAACACCCCCAAAATCGGTTTTAATTCCCGGTTGAAAGGCAACAAAATAGGAAAAATGCTAAGGGGGCAAAAAAAGTATTTAGTCAGCCACCAATTGTGCAAGTTCTCCCACTTAGAAAGATGAGAGAGGCCTGTAATTTTCATCATATGTACACTTCAACTATGACAGACAAAATTAGGAAAAAAAATCCAGAAAATCACATTGTAGGATTTTTAATGAATTTATTTGCAAATGATGGTGGAAAATAAGTATTTGATCAATAACAAAAGTTTATCTCAATATTTTGTTATATACCCTTTGTTGCTCCACTGTATAACATCATTACACCATTATATATCTACAACAAAGTGTATAATACCAACATAAAACAATATTAAAATGTACGTGTGTGTAGAGTGCGTGTGCTAGAGTTTGTGTGAGTATGTGTGCCTGTATGTGTGTGTTTCTGGTCTGGACTTTGGGGACTGTGAAGATACCCCTGGTGGCAGGTCTTGTGGGGTGTGCATTGGTGTCTGAGTTGTGTGCTATTTGTTTGAACAGACAGATCGGTGCTTTTAACATGTCAATACCTCTCACAAAGTAGTGATGCACTAAATCTCTCCACTACTTTGAGCCAGGAGAGATTGATATGCATGTCATTCATGCTAGCTCTCTGTGTAGATTTAAGGGCCAGTCGTGCTGCTCTGTTCTGGGCCAACTGTCATTTGCCTGTGTCCCTCTTTGTGGTACTTAAACATGTGACTGGGCAGTAATTCAGACGCAAAAACGATAGGGCCTGTAGGACTTGTTTTGTTGATAGCAATGTCAAGAAAGCAGAACAACGCTTTATTACAGACAGACCTCTGCCCATCTTAGCTACTGTTGCATCAATATTTTTTGACTATGACAGTTTACAATCCATGGTTATTCCAAGCAGTTTCAGTTTAACTTCTCTAGGGTAGCCGGCAGCATTTTGCATTTTGGATGAAAAGCATGTCCAAATTAAACTGCCTTCTACTCAGGCCCAGAAGATAGGATATGCATATAATTAGTAGAGTTGGATAGAAACACTCTAAAGTTTACAAAACTCTTAATATAATGTCTGTGAGTATAACAGAACTGATTTGGCAGGCGAAAACCTGTGAAAAATCCATTCAGGAAGTAAGATTTTTTGTTGTTGTTGTAGTTTTCTATTCAATACCATTACAGTATCCATTGACTTAGGACTCAAATTGCAGTTCCTATACCTTCCACTAGATGCCGACAGTCTTTAGCAGACAAGTCATTACAAACAGTAACCAGCCAAATAGAAGAGTTACTCAAGTCAGAAACAGAGATAAAATGAATCACTTACCTTTGATGATCTTCATATGTTTGCACTCAGAAGACATTCATATATTCAATAAATGTTCCTTTTGTTCGATAAAGTCTCTCTTTCTATTCGAAAACCTCAGTTTTGTTTGCACGTTTTCTTCAAAAATCCAAATTGTATCCATAACATTCATAGAAACATTTCAAACGATGTTTATATTCAATCCTCAGGTTGTGTTTAGCCTAAATGATGTATAATATTTCAACCGGACAATAACGTCGTCAATATAAAAGGTAAACAAGAAATGCACTCTCTCGGGATTGCATATGAAAAGCTCTGCGACACGGTAGGGTCCACTCATTCAGACTGCTCTTACTCCCTCATTTATAAGAATACAAGCCAGAAACAATTTCTAAAGACTGTTGACATCTAGTGGAAGGCATAGGAACAGTACGTTTAGTCCTAAATCAATGGATACTGTAATGGCATTGAATAGAAAACTGCAAATCCCCCCAAAAAACGACTTCCTGAATGGATATGTCTCAGGTTTTCGCCTGCCAAATCAGTTCTGTTATACTCACAGACACTATTTTAACAGTTTTGGAAACGTTAGAGTGTTTCCTAACCAAATCTACCAGTTATATGCATATCATATCTTCGGGGCCCGAGTAGCAGGCCGTTTAATAGTGCTTTTCATCCAAAATTCCAAATGTTCGCCCCCTACCCTAGAGAAGTTAATTTGTTTACTGTGGAATAGCATTGTATCTGGTCAAACACCATTTTTTCCCCAAAAAAGTTTACAAAGGTTTGGTAGCAGGCTGATTGTTCAGCTGTTTGAACGAGTAAAGGGTGCTTTGCTATTCTTGGGGAGCGGAATGACATTTGCTTCCCTCCAAGCCTGAGGGCACACACTTCCCTGTAGGCATTGATTGAAGAGATGGCAAATATGAGTGGAAATAATCCACTACCATCCAAGTTGTTTCGACTCAGGTTTAAATTTTTGATAGACAACAATAATGTTTCACCTCTTCCACACTCACTTCAAGGAATTCTAAATTACAATGCTTGTCTTTCATAATTTGTTTAGATGAATGCATCTGTAGGTTCAGAGTTTGTTGTTGGCATGTCAGGCCTAAATTTGCTAATCTTTTCAATGAAAAAAATAATTAAAGTAGTTGACAATATCAGTAGGTTCTGTGCTGAATGAGCCATCCGATTTATTTAAGGATGGCACTGATTTCGCCTTTTGCTCAAAATGTATTTTATGGTGCTCCAAAACTTCATATAATTTATCAGTTTCTTCTTCTTTTTGTTTAGTTTAGTCACATGATATCTCAATTTACAGTACATGTGACGATCATCTGTGCAGCAAGACTTCTTTGACATTCCTTTTGCTTCGTCCCTCTCAACCATACAATTTTTCAATTTCTCATCAATCCACACAGATTTAACAGCTTTCACAGTAATTTTGGTAATCAGCGCATGCTTATTAGTAACTGAAAAAAGCAATTTCATGAATGTGTCAAGCGCAGCGTCTGGTTGCTTCTCATTACACACAACAGAGTAGCAAATATTCTTTACATCTTCAAAATACAGTGCATTCGAAAACATTCTGTTAAGTTACAGCCTTATTCTAAAATATGTTAAATAATATTTTTGTTCCTCAACAATCTACACATAATACCACATAATGACAATGTAAAAAGTGTTTTTTTGACATTTATGCAAAAAACTCCAGAAATAACTTATTCACATTCAGACCCTTTACTATGAGATTCGGAATTGAGCTCAGATGCATCCGGTTTCCATTGATCATTCTTGAGACATTCTTGAGACAACTTGATTGGAGTCCCCCTGTGGTAAATTCAATAAAAACGTACATGATTTGGAAAGGCACTCATCTGTCTATATAAAGTCCCACAGTTGACAATGCATCTCAAAGCAAAAACCAAGCCATGTGGTCGAAGGAATTATCCCTAGAGCTCCAAGACAGGATTGTGTCGAGGCACTAATTCTGGGGAAGGGTACAAAAAATGTCTGCAGCACTGAACGTCTCCAAGAACACAGTGCCCTCCATCATTCTTAAATGAAAGACGTTTGGAACCACCAAGACTCTTCCTAGAGCTGGCCGCCTGGTCAAACTGAGCAATCGTGGAAAAAGGGCCTTGACCAAGAACCTGATTGGAGCTCTGTCAGAGTGACAGAGTTCCTCTGTGGAGATGGGAGAACCTTTCAGAAGGACAACCATCTCAGCAACACTCCAGCAATTAGGCCATTAAAGTAGAGGGGCCAGACAGAAGCCACTCCTCAGAAAAAGGCACATAATAGCCCGCTTGGAGTTTACCAAAAAGAACCAAAAATGACTCACATGAGAAACAAGAATCTCTGGTCTGATGAAACCAAGATTAATTTGGGGAAACTATTTGGCTGGAGGGAAGGTTGTGCCAAATCCTGTCATTTGAAAGGAACCCAGGGTAGAGTAACCTTATGGGTTATCATAAAAGTTCCCTAGAGTGTTCCCAGCGTGTGCCATTACATGTGCTATGTCTAAGAAGGTCGCAGGGAGCAAGTCTAGTGTTGAGATAAGCAATGCCACAATGCTCGATCTCTCTCGCGTTTATAGGTGATCCTGATTTTGCTAAACCTCTTGAGTTTGAAAACCTTCTTTGAAAACCCTAAAGGTGAGCAAGTTTTTAGGACCGCTGAAGGAAAAGAGGGTCCCTACAGTTTACACTTCGATATCTAGGAAGCAGTTGATTGCTGAACAGAAGAAAGACGTCTCCCTCCCCCCTCTTTTTGCTGAGTGGGACATGACATGACAGACATTTTTTACATTTGACAGACATGGTGATCTAATGAGGAACTGTCGTTCTTGCGTCACTCCTGGGCAATAAGTATATCTCAAATTGTCATTCCAGTTATGCTTTGACAAGAGATACTGAGATTGGCTAACGATGGTAGTATGGCAGGCCATCTTGGGGTCAAAGAAGAAGGTGTTCAAACATGAATTTGTTCCTTGTGCTGTTGGACTACTAAATGCAAAGTCAATTGTATCGATATATGTACTTATCTGTCTAGTGCAGTTGGGCCAGTGGTCGTTTATGAGTGAATGTATTAATGTCCTCTATGTTGTTAGTGTATGCAACAAGATGGACTGACTGGTTTAAATGTGTATGATGTGAGAATGTATGTTTATGTGATTCTTTTAATGAAGGTGATGTGGACAATGATGTTTTATTCTATTCTATCTATTCTAAAAAAGACCGTATATTGTGGAACTTCTTCTGATCTGGTCTGAAACAGGATGTTGTGGTTTACTATAAATTCTGTTGCGTTTGCCAGCAGATGGGTAAACAGAACACAGCTGTACCGGTTAGACCTTTGCAGCCTATTCCTGTTTTTGATTCATCTTTCAGCAGGGTTCTGGTGGACTGTGTTGGTATTGTGCCCAAAGCCAGGCGTGGTAACCAGTTTCTCTCAACAATAATGTGTGCTGCCACTCGTTTCCCTGAGGCCCTTCCACTGATGAAATGCACGTCTCCCAGTATTATTATGGGCCTGGTGAAATTATTTTCTAAGTTTGGACTTCCACAGGTAGTTGGGTGTAACCCATTGCCCCTCTTGTACCTACCACCCAGAGTATCAATGTGCTCTTGAGAGATTTCAGACTTTGAAGTCTATTTTGAGAGATTACTACTTTAAGTTTGAGAAAGACTGCGATGACGGGGTCCCTCTTGTGCTGTTTGCAGCGCTGGAGGTTGTTCAGGATTCTCTCAGTTTCAGTCCGAATTAACTCGTGTTTGGACATATCAGAGATCCTTTGAGTTTGCTGAGAGAGACGTTGTTGCAGGGCGACACCTTAGAAACATATCTGTTGGAGCACATTAGCATTTTTCAATACATATTGCACTGCACCTATGAGTTTGCCAGTGAGAATCTGGAGATGGCCAAACTAAAACGATCGGGCCCGAAACCATGCTTTCGCTGTGGGTGACCAAGTCCTGGTTTTGTTGCCCATTCTGGGGTCACCGTTGCAGGTTTGCTTTTCAGGCCCTTACCCCATAATGAAAAAATGTGGTAATCTGGATTCCCTAATCTCCACACCAAAGCGTGTGTGGAAACCGGTAGTTATGTTCTGCCAGTGGTCACTGCTGTCACCGTTGACTATAGTCTTCCTCAAGAGTATGAGGAAAGTCCAATACACCCTGTGCCACTTTGATGGCAATTCTAGAAAACCTTGATGTATTTTTGGCACACTTGTCTCTGGAGGAAAAAGGTGACATAGTTGCACTGCTTTTAGAATATCAGGATTTATTGTCAGATGTGCCAACCCAGACAAATATACTAGAGCATGGTTTTGACATTGGGCAGTCGGCCCGATCAAACAACATGCCTATAGAGTGGACCCTAAAAAGAATATTAAGCTCCTCAGAGAGGAGTTCATGATTCAGCACAGCATTGCACAACATGGCAACAGTCTGTAGAGTTTGCCCTGTATACATGTACCTAAGGTGAATGGGTCTCTGCAGTTTCTTCTAATTTTTGGAATCTCAATGGCATTACTAAGTGGTGGCAGGCAGCCTAGTGGTTAGAGCGTTGGGCCAGTAACTGAAAGGTTGCTGGACTGAATCCCAGGGCTGACAAGGTAAAAATCTGTTGTTCTGCCCTTGAACAAGGCAGTTAACCCATTGTTCCCCGGTAGGCTGTCATTGTAAATAAGAATTTGTTATTAACTGACTTGCCTAGTTAAATAAAAAACTAAGCCTGACTCATACCCCTTCCCCGGGGTCGACGATAGTGTGGACTGTGTCGGCAGTACTAAGTACGATGATAACACTGTTGAGCACCCTGTGGGGTACTTTTCAAAGAAATTGGCTTCATATCAATAACACTACTTGACCCTCACGTGAAGGAAATGCTCACTTTTGTACTGGCTCTTCAGCACTTTGAGGTTTATGTATCGTTATCTACCCCTCCGGTGGTCTATATCGATCATAATCCTCTAATTTGCCTGCAAATACACGGTCCACGATCTACCAACTCCTTAGCTGGAGTCTAGAAATACAGGAGTTTCACCCTAATATTAGAGGAGGGTAGGGGACGCGAGGTACGACTGACGTGTTTTCCGTTTGCTTTTCCGTGGTATTCTTAATGTGTGTGAATTTTGAAGCAGAACTGTATTTATTTTCAAATATTAGTTTGGTGATCCCTTTCCGTAAAAACCAAGACTACTTTGCTTTCGAATGTCAGCATGTCGACCAAAAATAAGGCCAAAAGCATGACTTTGAGAAAACCCCGCCAACAAAACCCACTCTCATCACCGCCCTCTCCTGAGACTGAGGACTCACACTTTACCCGGAGGTGCGGCTTGTCCTCGCGGCCCTGAAATGAACATTGTCGAGGCCATCAAACTACTAAGCTCTGAGATAGTTGAAATGAAAACGGAGGTGGTTGCTACGATTGAAGCCTGAATACAGGAGGTTTCTGATACTTTAAAAGCAGATCTAACCATCCTGCGGAACGAGACTGTGCCAGCAATCACATCACTCAAAACAACAACAGAGTAGCACACTACAAAGATTGCAGGACTGGAGACCTCCGACTTAACTACATCCCTGGAGGCTGACGTGAAATGCCTAGCTGCGGATTTGAAAAAGGTGAAGGAGAGCTGTGTGAGTTTAGAGGGATTCTCTCGCCGCAATAACCTGAGGCTTGTATCAGTCCCAGAGTCAGCGGAAAGGCCTCGCGCCTCGGATTTCGTTTCTGTGCTGCTGAAAGATGTTTTTTGCCTTAGATGAAAAGCCCCTGATTGATCGGGCCCACCGGTCGCTGCGCCCAAAGCCCCGGGATGGGGAAAGGCCCCGTGACATAATTCTTTGAGTGCACTTTTTCCATGAGAAGATGGAGATTCTCCGACGAGCCAGCAATACCACTCTGAACTTTCAAGGACGGAGCTTCTCCGTCTACCAGGACTTCTCCCCCACTGTTTCCAGGCAGCGTGCAGCTTTCGGAGAGGCCAAACGACTACTACGGGACCATCCAGGTGTGAAGCATGGACTGCAATTCCCAGTCCATTTATGGCTATCTCATGATGGTAAAGAATACACATATGAGTCTCCGGATGAGGCTATGGCTCACATTCGACGTCACATCAAGAAGTCTTGAACTTGCTCACAGTTCAGCATCTGTTGCTTGCGAACTGTGGATAGTAAGTAACCCACCTGTGGTACAATTATGTTTAGTTATAACATGCTAGTCTTGTATAGTTGGGGAGTTGGCGAACCCATTCAGGCTTATTTGATGTCATCTAATGTTTTGATCATCTAATGTGCTTGCCTTACAAGCATTCAGTCATTTTAATTTCATTGTATTAAGGTTTCACTAAACTCCTGTGTTTCTAGGCTGTCTCGTTCACCTATTCAGTTTGTTTGCATAGTGTCTCAGTGACTCAAAATATTTTTGGTTATTTGTTTACTGCATCCGTTTGCATTGACCCAGTAAACAGTAAATGTTTCCCGAGGCTACACGTTTTTCGGGGTCTTCACTTCAATTTTAAAAGTTTTGAGCATCATTTATGCCCAGCAAATGTTCAACGTTGCACACATATAGTTTTTTGGTCTTGGTTGTAAGTTGTCTCAGCGTCAACTAGACAATTATTATATATATTTTTTTTTTATTTTCTTACTACGATTTCCTTACTTCACATTAGGAGAGCCTTTATACATTTTATTTATTTTCTCTCTCAATGCCTGTTATAAGACTGGGAATATAATTATATACATCTACAAGTGGTGCTTTTGTAATTTCGTTTGCACAAGGGATTCACTTTTATTTTATAATAAAAAATAAAAAAAATGTATCTCTCTTTTTGTTGTTTGATCCACTAACAAAACGCGACTTTAAAGGTTTAGGTTTAAGACCACACTCTCACAGACACACTGTGCGAAGAGAACATGTTCTATTTAGGCTTGTACCTCGTTTGGGGTAAAATGTAAAATATCCCCAGTTCTTGACAAGTCCTCACGAAGAACTACAGGCCCATCTAAATGTGCCCTACTTATTCAATCCTTTCTTCAGAAATATGCTATGCTTGAGGCCTGGCGTTTCCTACATCCTACAGATAGACAGTAGTCCTTTTATTCTCATGTTCATCAAACATACTCCCGGATTGATTACTTATTTTTGGACAAAAAACTTCTGCCTAACCTTCAGCAGTGTACTTACAAGAGTATTGTTATTTCGGACCATTCACCATTAGTGCTTGATCTAGAGTTTCCCCAGCAACCTCCTATGTGTTATCAATGGCGTCTTAACCCCATTTTCCTCTCAGATAAGGAGTTTGTCAATTTCATTTCTTCTGAAATCACCTTATTCCTATAAACTAATTCAACACCAGGTATGTCCTGCTTTACCATATGCGAGTCTCTCAAAGCATACCTACGTGGCCAAATTATTTCTTATACAGCCAACCAAAACATAGTTCGCTCTCAGCGACTTCGGGACCTGAGCGAATCCATTGCCACATTGGATGAGAATTATGCTACGGATCCTTCCTCTGATCTGCATAAAGATTGCCAACTACTCCAATCTGAATTTGATGAGCTTTCTACCATGCAAGCTGAACAGTTACTCTTGCGAGCTCGGTACAGAGTGTATGAAAAAGTAAACTCCTTGCACATCAGATCCATAAATCTGAGGCCTCACGTTTAATCCCACAAATAAGAACCCCGTCTGGTGCATCCACAGTTATACATAAAGAGATCAATGATCAATTCAAACAATTTTACTCTGCGCTATACACCTCTGAATCCCCTCAAGACCCTTTGCTGATTCATTCCTTCTTTAATGGCTTGAATATGCCTTCAATTGATACAGACTCCCATGACTGTCTAGAAGAAGAATTTACACCTGAGGAGATTGCAACAGAGGTGTCCGCAATGAAAAGTGGTAAATCACCGGGTCCGGACGGTTATCCAACCAAATTTTACAAGACGTTTTCTGGTCTGCTTTGCCCATTCTTGTCTCATCTATTTTCAGAGTGCCTTAATACCTCAAAGCTACCGCCTAGTCTTTATCAGTCTTCAATTTCATTACTATTAAAGAAAAACAAAGACGTCCTGGAATGTGGATCCTGTCGCCCAATCTCGCTTTTAAACTGTGATTACAAAATCCTAGCCAAGCTTTTAGCCATCCGTATGGAAGGTTCGCTGCAGCAAGTAATACACTCTCACCAGACTGGCTTTGTGAGAAATAGGTATTTGTTTTTCAATATTAGGCGCCTTATGAATATACTGTACTCCCCAGCGTCGGGGGACCCGGAGGTGGTGGTCTCACTTGATGCGGAAAAAGCTTTTGACCGCGTTGAGTGAGATTACCTAACAGCTGCCCTTTATAGATTTGGCTTTGGCTCCAAATTCATTGCGTGGATAAAGATTATTTATTTTTCCCCCATGGCTTCGGTACGGACTAACAACTTGTCCTCTGACTATTTTCCCTGGCACCGCGGATCCAGACTGGGTTGTCCACTCTTCCCCTTGTTGTTTGCATTGGCAATCGAGCCTCTCGTCATTGCACTACGCTCTAATGATGCCATTCAAGGAATAATCAGGACGGGCTTAGAGCAGAAAGTCTCGCTATATGCTGACGACCGCCTTCTGTTTATCTCTAACCCTGATACCTCATTGCCACGTGCCTTGTCTGTTCTTAAAAAGTTTGGATCAATCTCAGGCTACAAGCTGAATCTAGGCAAGGATGAGCTTTTTCCTGTAAATAAGGCTGTTTTAAAGTGCTCTTTTACAAATTCTCAGTTTAGGATTGTCCGGGATCAATTCACCGACTTGGGAGTTAAAGTGACAAGGAAATATTCAAATTTGTTTCAGGAAAACTTTGTTGCTCTAGCAGACAGTTTGAAACAATCTTTTACTTTTTGGAATTTGCTACCTCTTTCTCTTATTGGAAAGATTAATGTCATGAAAATGAGTGTGTTTCCCAAATGTTTATATTTATTTCAATGTTTACCCATTTTTATTCCAAAATCTTTTTTTATTTCACTGGATTAAACATTCATGCATTTTATTTGGGATGGCAAGGTACCACGGATTGGTAGAATTACTTAAAAATCATAGAATGTGATTTTCTGGATTTTTGTTTTCGATTCCGTCTCTCACAGTTTAAGTGTACCTATAATAAAAATTACAGACCTCTACATGCTTTGTAAGTTGGAAAACCTGCAAAATCGTCAGTGTATCAAATACTTGTTCTCCCCACTGTATATGCAATCATTCATGACTTACAGAACCCTTCTTTGGAGCCTTTAAAGACTCGATGGGAAAAGGATTTGGGGGAGGAACTTGGGGAAGACGCCTGGGAATCTGTGCTGCACAGGGTGCACTCGTCCTCTTTTAGCACGAGACACAGCCTCATTCAATTCAAGGTGGTTCACCGTATCCACTGGTCTGGGGCCAAACTTGGAAGAATATTCTCTAATTTTGATCCTACATGTGTCAGATGTAAAATGGAACCAGCCACACTGTTGCATATGTTTTGGGGCTGTCATAAACTGTCAGGTTTCTGGGAATTAATATTAAAATGTTGATCTAATAAATATGACACTGTTATAGATCCGTCTCCCCTTACAGCCCTTTTTGGAGTACTGCCCATAGGCCCTGTCAAGAATCCAGTCGGACACTGTTGCTTATACAACTCTTTTAGCTAGACGGATGATACTACAGAACTGGAAGATGGCAGCTCCCCCATCTTATAAATATTGGGTGAGAGATGTGTGGTGCTCTCTGAAACTAGAAAAAATTCAATTCAATTCACGTGGGAACCCCAAACTGTTTAATGAGGCTTGGGCTCCATTCCGGTCTTACTTTAAACAGTCCATCCTCTGAAAGCATTCCTATTAAAACCAAAATAAAACCAAAATAAGTCTGTATTTGACCCCCCTGTGACTTAAGGGTTGGATGAGCACTTCTTTTTCTGGGGGAGGCGGGGGCATTAAGGTTGATGTGCTTATTGATTGTGACCTGCGGATGCCTTGTTCATCTTGCCCGGTCAGAGACTAAAATGTGAGCTTGTTTTTCCCATTATTTTTTTTTTATATATATTTTTTTATATGTTCACGCCTACTTAAAATTATTATTATTCATTTGTGGCAATGAATGTCTGTGAGTGGTTGCATTTCTCCACCCCTATCCCTTGACTGTTTACAGGAACAATGTTGAGGTGATTGCCCTTTAACCTTTGTAGCCTTCTGTCTGGTGTGTTTAACTTGTCTAAAGTATGGTATCTTTAAAACTATTTTTTTAATGTATTATTTGTATTTTTTCTAGTTGAGTAAATTATTTATATTGCTTTGTGTTGTCTTGTGTGTGTATGTGTGTGTTTGTGTGTGTGTGTGTGTGTGTAAAATGTAATAAACAAAATATTACAGGAGTTTCACCTTAAAATCAGACATGTCCGTGGTAAGGACAACTTGGTTGCTGATTATTTTTTAAGGGTGGGCAGTCAATACATTTTGTGTTTTGTTTTTAGCCAGTGTGTTGCCCTGGCTCACAATTTATTTTGACTGAACTTTTTTCCGAATTTGAGATTAGTTTGGTATTGTTTGGGCTCGTTCCATGTGGACGTGAGTTCTTAAAGGCGTTTTTCAAAACCTGTGAGTTTTAGGCAACTATAGAAAGACAAAAATGAGAAAAAAAGTAAAAAATAAATATTTATATTTAATTGTTGACAGGCTCATGCAATGGTGCCTGATAAATTGTGCACAGATCCTTGCAGCACAGGGCCATGCATTATGTTGAAACGTGATGGCAGCAGATGAATTGCACAACAATGGGCCTCAGGATCTCATCATGGTATCTCAGTGAATTAAAATGGCCATCGATAAAATGCAATTGTGTTTGTTGTCCATAGCTTATGCCTGGCCATACCATAACACCACCATGGGGCAATGTTCACAATGTTGACATCAGCAAACCGCTCGTCCACACGATGCCATACACACTCTCTGCCATGTACAGTTGAAACTGCAATTCATCCACTTCTCCAGCATGCCAGTGGCCATCGAAGGTGAGCATTTGCCAACTGAAGTTGGTTACAACTCCGAACTCCAATCAGGTCAAGATCCTGGTGAGGACAACAAGCATGCAGGTGAGCTTCCCTGAGACGGTTTGACAGTTTTTGCAGAAATTCTTCGGTTGTGAAACCCACAGTTTCATCAGCTGTCCGGATGGCTGGGATCAGATGACCCTGCATGTGAAGAAGCCGGATGGGGAGGACCTGTGCTGGTGTGGTTACATATGAGGTTGTGAGGCCAGTTGGATGTATTACCAAATTCTCTAAAAGGATGTTGGAGGCATCTATGGTTGAGAAATTAACATTATATGATCTGGCACCAGCTCTGGTGGACATTCCTGCTTGAGACATCTGTGGTGTTGTGTAACACATTTGCACAATTTAGACAGGCCTTTTCATTGCCACAAGGTGCACCTGTGTAATGATCATTATGTTTAATCAGCTTCTTGATATCCCACACCTCTCAGGTGGATGGGTTATCTTGGAGGAGGAGAAATTCTCACAAACAATAAAAATCAGGCTCCACCGCCACCTCTGGATCCCACAACACACATTCAGAGGAACCAGTGTTGATAGAACTCCCAGAACACACCTTCAGTGGAATCAGTGCTGGCAGAAGTCCCAGAACACACCTTCAGTGGAACCAGTGCTGGCAGAAGTCCCAGAACACACCTTCAGTGGAACCAGTGCTGGCAGAAGTCCCAGAACACACCTTCAGTGGAACCAGTGCTGGCAGAAGTCCCAGAACACACCTTCAGAGGAATCAGTGCTGGCATAAGTGCCAGAACACACCTTCAGTGGATCCAGTGCTGGCAGAAGTCCCAGAACACACCTTCAGAGGAATCAGTGCTGGCAGAAGTCCCAGAACACACCTTCAGTGGAACCAGTGCTGGCAGAAGTCCCAGAGCACACCTTCAGTGGAATCAGTGCTGGCAGAAGTCCCAGAACACACCTTCAGTGGAACCAGTACTGGCACAAGTGTTGTGGCCGTCGAGAAAACACTTGGAGTAGATGATAAATGGGGGGACGTCTTCCCCAGTTGCGTTGAAGCAGGCCAGAACTGTGATGTGCTCCTTGTTCCCTGGAGCCTGCTGGTACACGTGTTTTACACCCCAGGGAGCCAGCACTGTGTGCCTGCACTGGTCGCTATGAAACCCAGACTCATCGTAGTTATAGATTTGTCTGTGTTTCTCCCTCAACACACTTTCCTCCAAGTGTTTCTCATAAGAAGTGAAGAAGATGTCCATATTCAGACGTGTGGCACACTCAGCTCTCCCCCTGTCCAGGGTGTCCGGCCTCCTCATGCTCAGGTTCTTGTGTCTCCTCCCTCCTAAACATTACCCACCACCTCTTCCCCAGTGGTGGGACTGTTTCCCCTGGGTGCCGAAACCTACAATAGAATTGAATATAAAATTGACCACCCAGGAGGAAAATCTTTGTTTTGGCATCACCATACACATCCACATTAACATCACACACATTGAGAACAGTTAGCATTCTACACACATAAACCCATAGAAATACCTGCGTATTTTGTTGGTGTATTTCAACCCATGGCTGGCTCAGTATATACAGTACTGCAAACATTGTGGGTGGTCTAAAGCGACAACCATGAAACACTCGGCCGCTCAGCCTGTCTGCTAGGGTCTGCGGAGGTACACCATAAACCTTGGTAAATAAGATGATAAAACTGTTACTAGCAGATCAAATTCACATACACGTGGTATTCTCCTATCAACAAAATATGTCTAACCTTGGCAGCCTGGAGGATAGCCATCCCTGCCCCACAGTTCTCCATGGCATGGAACATGTCCACCTGACTAACCTTAGCAGCCTGGCTGATAGCCATCCCTGCCCCACAGTTCTCCATAGCATGGAACATGCCCATCTGACTAAACTTGGCAGCCTGGAGGATAGCCATCCTTGCCCCACAGTCCTCCGTGGCATGGAACATGTCCACTTGACTAACCTTAGCAGCCTGGGTGATAGCCATCCCGGCCCCACAGTACTCCATGGCATGGAACATGTCCACCTGACTAACCTTGGCAGCCTGGAGGATAGCCATCCCTCCTTACAGTCCTTCATGGCATGGAACATGTCCAACTGACTAACCTTAGCAGCCTGGCTGATAGCTATCCCTGCCCCACAGTTCTCCATAGAATGGAACATGTCCACCTGACTAACCTTGTCAGCCTGGCTGATAGCTCTCACTGCCCCACAGTTCTCCATAGCATGGAACATGTCCACCTGACTAACCTTGTCAGCCTGGAGGATAGCCATCCCTGCCCCACAGTTCTCCATGGCATGGAACATGTCCACCTGACTAACCTTAGCAGCCTGGCTGATAGCCATCCCTGCCTCACAGTTCTCCATGGCATGGCGCATGTCCACCTGACTAACCTTGGCAGCCTGGAGGATAGCCATCCCTGCCCCACAGTCCTCCATGGCATGGAACATGTCCACCTGACTAACCTTAGCAGCCTGCTGATAGCCATCCCTGCCCCACAGTCATCCGTGGCATGGAACATGTCCACCTGACTAACCTTGGCAGCCTGGAGGATAGCCATCCCTGCCCCACAGTTCTCCATGGCATGGAACATGTCCACCTGACTAACCTTAGCAGCCTGGCTGATAGCCATCCCTGCCCCACAGTTCTCCATGGCATGGAACATGTCCACCTCACTCCACTGCTTCCTCTTGACTTTCTCCATGCTGTGGTGGTAAATACATGTAGCTAAGTAATTTTGCATGATATAAACATTTACATTGCAAAGTTAAGGCATTGAAAGGTGATGATGAACATTTTCACAATTACTAAAAGTGTACCCACGTTTTTTTGTTTGATGTTATCTGTAATGAATTTAATATTGATGCATACATTGTAACATTTGCCTAAATACTGCCTATAAGTAGTTGTTGTAATATGAAACATTGGCAACAGTGATAGGTGTCAAAGTACATGGTTCACAATTAATTTTTTCAGATTGTGCAAAACACCCCCTTCAGAGGACTCCAATTTTGATACGGTAAAGCTTGACAACATTCAGTTGTTTTCGTGATATGTTTTATCTAACGCTTAAAATGTCTTTCCTTTTGGCTTACTTAGCAGTTCTATCAACATTAAGCAACTAAGCTAGCAACATTAGCAAATCCTTTAGCTACATTTCAGTGGTAAAACGTTGAAAATGAATTATGTGTGGTCTGTCATGCAGTCAAATTTTACGATATACAGCGTGTCCCACAAAATGTGTATACATATTACTTTTTTGAAAACCCAACTTAACGTACATAAATTGCAATAAAAATCGGTAGTCAGATAGCTAAAAGGGTGTCTTTAGTCTAGACAATACCGACCCATCCACTTAGCTAGATGTGGCTGGTTATAATATTTTGGGTAAGCGTCATTTAATATTTATAAAATGTTTTTATCTGGATACTTTCTGTTTTTGATATTGAAAATCAAATAAATCGAATTGTATTTGTCACATGCGCCGAATACAACAGGTAGACCTTACAGTGCCAATTTGCAGGGTCACCAGTGTCGAGGTAATTGAGGAAATATATACATTTCGGTAGAGTTATTAAAGTGACTATGCATAGATAATAACAGAGAGTAGCAGCAGTGTAGAAGGGGGGGATTTGCAAATGGTCTGGGTAGCCATTTGATTAGCTGTTCAGGAGTCTTATGGCTTGGGGGTAGAAGCTGTTTAGAATCCTCTTGGACCTAGACTTGGCACTCTGGTACCACTTGCCGTGCGGTAGCAGAGAGAAAAGTTTACGAATAGGGTGGCTGGAGTCTTTGACAATTTGTAGGGCCTTCCTCTGACACCGCCTGGTATAGAGGTCCTGTATGGCAAGAAGCTTGGCCCCAGTGATGTACTGGGCCGTACGCACTACACTCTGTAGTGCCTTATGTCGGAGGCCAAGCAGTTGCCATACATGGCAGTGATGCAACCCATCAGGATGCTCTCGATGGTGCAGCTGTAAAACCTTTTCAGGATCTGAGGGCCGATGCCAAATCTTTTCAGTCTCCTGAGGGAGAATAGGTTTAGTTGTGCTCTCTTCACGACTGTCTTGGTGTGCTTGATATTGCTACTATGCAAGTAACTATTTCATTGTACCGTTTACAACCTTCTGTGTCGTCTGTTCATTGGCTTCTCATTGGCAAACGATATTTCTTAGGAACTTGTTTTCAGTTCCTACCGCTTCCTCTGGATGTCACCAGTCTTTGGAATTTGGTTGAGCTTATTCATTTCTGCAATGAAGAAATACGGCCATCTAGGAACTGCTTAACACTGTTGAGAGTTGCGCAAGACTTGAAAAGTAGCATGGTTTGTTGTGTTCCTCTATTGAACACAGATAGACCCGTTTTCAATTTGATCGATTATTAATGTTTAAAAATACCTAAAGTTGTATTACAAAAGTAGTTTGAAATATTTTGGCAAGGTTTATAGGCAACTTTTGAAATATTTTGTAGTGACGTTGAGCATTTTGGAAGCTATTTTGTTCTGGATCAAACGGGCCAAATAAATGGACATTTTGGATATATATGGATGGAATTAATCGAACAAAAGGACCAATTGTGATGTTTATGGGACATATTGGAGTGCCAACAAAAGAAGCTCGTCAAAGGTAAGGCATGTTTTATTTCTGTGTTTTGTGTAGCGCCTGCAGGGTTGAAATATGGTTTCTCTCTTTGTTTACGGAGGTGCTATCCTCAGATAATAGCATCGTTTGCTTTCGCAGAAAAACCTTTTTGAAACCTGACATGTTGGCTGGATTCACAACGAGTGTAGTTTTAATTGAGTATCTTACATGTGTGACTTAATGAAAGTTAGATTTTATATATTTTTTATTTGCCAATTGTGCCCCTGGTCACAGCAAACACGCGACAGAGCCTGGACTCGAACCAGGATCTCTAGTGGCACAGCTAGCACTGTGATGCAGTACCTTAGACCAATGTGCCAATCGGGAGGCCCACACATGTATATTTTTAAGTGTACATCATAGTCAAAAGACAGACGTGGCAAAAATGGCAGCAGAGATTCTATTTCAGGGAAACATTTGATTATTATCAATCAGCTGGTTGAGTCTCACAGCCTCATCAGCAGTCCACAGTCATGGAGATGTGACTGGGCAGCTCCCTACGTTCACCATATGAGTAGGGAAGAGAGGGAGAAAGGGGAAAAGTAGATGGATGGATGAAGAGAGGCAGAGATGGATGGAGAGGGAGTGAGAATAGGGGAGAAAGATGGAGAGTTAGAGCAGTAGAGTTGGAGAGAGAGTTAGCGAGATGGAGAGGGAGAGGTAATGGGGCCAGTGACTGGCTTTACACCTCGTCTCTGTGGAAACTAATTGGGAGAGAGCTGCAGGGCACTAATCCGAGCACTCTATCAGGTAAATGTAGTGCAATCAACTATGAAGGGTAAATCAATGTACTACCTCTCACTCTCTACACCACTTTGTCTTTCGCTCCCTCCCTCTCTCTACTCCCCTTTCTACATCTCTCCTCTCTCTTTCTCTACACCTCTCACTCTACACCCTTTACTCTCTCCCTCTCTCTGCCTGCTCTCCTTCCCTCTCTTTCTACACTTCTCTCTAATCGTCTATTGTTACCTCTCTCCTTTACTCATTCTTATTTTATAATGAGAAGTCAATAGTCTATGCATGACCATTAATGCCTCATTAAAGCTACTTGATCTCCCCAAGTAGTTATTTCATAAACATTTGACCATATGGATTCATGAATTACTGAAAATGTATGATTTGAAGTGATAAAATAAGTGATTAAAAAAAGTATAGACACAGAGAGGAGTTGGGTGTGAGTGTGATACATAGAATAGAATAAAATGAGCAGTGGTGAATCTGAAGATCAAACCAGTGCCTCTGGGTGTGATCTCGGTTACCCAGAAGTAAAATTGTCCCGCAAAAGCTTATAATTTCCTTTTTTACTTCTTCAGGGAATGCCATTAACAATTGTGTAACCAATTTTTGTTTCTAATAATTTTTACAATATAGCCAATTTTGACTTTGTGGCTGCGGAATCTAGTGGAACCTGTTTATCATCAGCACACATGCTTAAAAAATACCGTTCACCCAATCCTGATTCGTCCAAATAATCAATGATGAAACCCCAAACCAGGAACTACAGCTGCTCATAATCACATAATTTACATGAGCCTTGAGAGATTCTCATTGTTTCATCTGTCCATGAAAATCTGTCCACAATAGATTACTCTGGCATTGGAGGCTCCTCAGAGGAGGAAGGGGAGGACCATCCTCCTCAGTGAATTTCATAAAAATGTAAATTGTAAAACTTTTTAAAAGTTATCAATTTTAGATAAAACTAAACTAAATATAATTACGTCACCAAATAACTGATTGAAACACACTATTTTTCAAAGAAGGTCTACAGTAGCCTCAACAGCACTCTGTAGGGTAGCACCATTGTTTAGCCGGAGGACAGCTTGTTTCCGTTCTACTCTGGGTACACTGACTTCAATGAAAAACCTAGGAGGCTTGCGGTTCTCACCCCGTTCCATAGACTTACACAGTAATTATGACAACTTTCGTTCCGTTTGATATGGAGACAACGATGTATGCTGTGTGTAGCTGTTTGGCATGGAAAGAATGTTTCGACTGGTCACGTACAGCTGATGCGTCCACATACAGCTGATGCGTCCACAAGCGAAGTGAAGAGGTGAGAGGAGCAGAGTGCATAGATGCGAGAAGGAATACAACGTGGCTGACAGTTAACTATGTTTACGAAGGATCAGGGCTGTATTCATTCCTCCAATTCTGTTGAAATAGGTACCTTATAACGGAAGCAAACGAGGATAAACATATCTAAACATACCAAGAGTGTCTCTACCTGTGTGCACCTACGTTGTAAACGTTGATTCATAGACTAGGTTGTAGCAACCTCATGAAGGACATAGGGAAAATTTGAGTATCATGTAATAACATAAACCTATCGCTGTTTCATTGAACTGGGTGAATGGCATATGAATGAGAGTCATCCAATATGCTGTAATAGAAATAAGGCCATGCTCATGAAAAATATTCCCTCCCTCATCTTAAACGGCACTGTACTCTGGTTATGTGGTTTCCAATGGTGATTTTAAATCCAAATCTGAGCAACCACTGTGATCATGGCCTATGTGATGGAAGAAGTGTGATGGCATGACGTAATCAACACCGACAGACGTCAATTTTCTTTCTTCACCAGAGCAACTGGATGAAGGCTATCTTTACTGGAAGAATCCATCGTTCCAGCTTTTTATTCATCTTCTATTTTCCAGAGCAACTGGATGAAGGCTATCTTTACTGGAAGAATCCATCGTTCCAGCTTTTTATTCATCTTCTATTTTCCAGAGCAACTGGATGAAGGCTATCTTTACTGGAAGAATCCATCGTTCCAGCTTTTTATTCATCTTCTATTTTCCTCTAAGAGAAATGCATCTACATATGGAATAAACATGTCGCTTGTCCAGCATTGTGGCCCAATTTTTTTAGTCCTTCACTGTATGGAAATTATTTGACAGATACAGTGGCTAGCAAAGGTATTCACCCCCTTGGCCCTTTTCCTATTTTGTTTCATTACAACCTGTAATTAAAATGTATTTTTATTTGGATTTCATGTAATGGACACTCAAAATAGTCCAGATTGGTGAAGTGAAATGAAAAAAAATGGTGGTGCATGCATGTGGTGCATGCATATGTATTCACCCCCTTTGCTATAAAGTCCCTAAGATTGGAGATTGGGGTATCTGTCCATAGGACCACTTTAAGCCATACATTCCACAGAACTGGGCTTTACGGAAGAGTGGCCAGAAAAAAGCCATCGCTCAACGAAAAAAATAAGCAAACACGTTTGGTGTTCACCAAAAGGAATGTGGGAGACTCTCCAAAAATATGGAAAAAGGTACTCGGGTCAGATGAGACTAAAATTGAGCTTTTTGGCCATCAAGGAAAATGCTATGTCTAGCGCAAACCCAACCCCTCTCATCACCCCGAGAACATCATCCCCACAGTGAAGCATGGTGGTGTCAGCATCTTGGTGTGGGGATGTTTTTCAGAGGCAGGGACTGGGAAACTGGTCAGAATTGAAGGAATGTTGGATGGCTCTAAATACAGGGAAATTCTTGAGGGAAGCCTGTTTCAGTTATCCAGAGATTTGAGACTGGGACGGAGGTTCACCTTCCAGTAGGACAATGACCCTAAGCATACTGCTGAAACACTTGAGTGGTTTGAGGGGAAACATTTACATCTCTTGGAATAGCCTAGTCAAAGACCTCAGTCTAATTGAGAATCTGTAGTATGACTTAAAGATTGCTGTACACCAGTGGAACCAATTCCAACTTGAATGAACTGGAGCAGTTTTGCCTTGATGAATGGGCAAAAGTCCCAGGGGCTAGATGTGCCAAGTTTATAGAGACTTACCCCAAGAGACTTGCAGCTGTAATTGCTGCAAAAGGTGTCTCTACAAAGTATTGCCTTTGGGGGGTGAATAGTTATGCCCGCTCAAGATCTGTTTTTTTGTCATATTTCTTGTTTGTTTCACAATAAAACATATTTTGCATCTTCAAAGTGTGTAAATCAAAAGATACAAACTCCCTAAAAATCCAATTAAAATTCCAGGTTGTAAGGCAACAAAATAGGAAAAATGCCAAGGGGATGAATACTTTCACAAGCCACAGTATAATACTCGGCTAATAATATTTATTTTTAAGACACATTGAGGCTATAAGCCTATGGTTCTACCTGTCAATGATTTTAGAGGGCTGGATAATGTTGATGATTTAAAATGGTTTCACTGTCCAGTTCCCACCTGTACAATATCCAGACACAAATTTTTCCAGAAGATCTGATCACAATCAGATGAAAATTCAAATTTGAATAATGTACACCTGTCTAAAAATATGATCAGGATAAAGGCCCCATATTAGCACCAGGTATGAAAGGGCTTTTGTGTCCCTGTGTGCATGTGTCTGCTCGCGTGTGCGTCTTTCTATCCTTGTATCCCTGTGTTTGTGTGTGTGAGAGAGCTCTCTAACAGGGTGGCATGCTCTCCGATGGAGGAAAAGGAAGCGGCATGTATGGTTGTCCTCTGTGACGAGGCCATGGGTAGTTGAGCGGGGGAGCCAGAGGAAGGGATCTTAGGGGGAATTATCCCTCTCCCGGGCACAGAGATAGAGCAAGCTTTTCAGCCTTACATGAGACAAGCAGCCCTGCTCTGATCTGGAGGGGGAGAACTTCAACAATGCTGAATAACTATGGCAGGACAAGACCACACACACCCACATCCTGCCTCACTGCTTGCCCGGTCCCTTGGGTAATAGCTGTGGATAAGTTATTCAATTAGGGAGGCATTATTGGTCTCTCCTTTAGAGGACAGAGCTGATGATGCTGTGATTACCCTGCTCTGCATTCCTCTATGGCCGTGTGTGTGTGTGTGTGTGTGTGTGTGTGTGTGTGTGTGTGTGTGTGTGTGTGTGTGCGAGCGAGCGAGCCTGCACATATGAGAGAAAGTGTGTGTGTGCATCCTTGTATGTGTGTGTGTGGCTGCAAATTATGGAAGGAGAAGGGGATGAAAATGCATAGGGGGTGAAAAATGGGGGTCTATCAGAAATGCCTGAGTGGTTTTAAATGAACCTCCTAACCACTGCATGCTGCCCCAACCATGGACTCTCTCTCACACACACACACTCAGAGTGAGAGAGGCTGACCACACAGAAGTCTCACTTACAGAGAGGTACTCTGACTAATCAGAGACTAGATGGAGAGCTCTGTGACTCCCACCTCCTTTTAACTCAGCTCTTCATCTATCTGTTCATCTTGCTACTGAAGAGAAAGATAAAGACACTGGTGGCTTGCAAAGGTATTGTACAGTACATTTTCAGCGTCATTTGTTCAATGAAAGTGAATAATTCATGAATAGGCACAACCCTACCCCCTTCACAGACTTGCTCTCTGTGAGCTGTTGAGGTGGTGTGTGGATGAGCTCCACTGGAGGGTCTGGCCCTATCTGCCAAGTGTAGCCCCACAGATGTACTCCCGCGTGGAAAGAGGGGAGCAGGGCACCCGGACGGGAGCGTCATCTGCTCTGCCCAGAATGAAAAAAAATAATAGGTCAATGTGGGGAAAAGGAGCAGTGGCACATGCAGGAGGAGACCCTGCCAGCTGAATGCCTGTGTCGGCCATAATGGGAAGGGCCATCTGGTGTCAATGTTTATTTGTTCAGAAAAAACATATGTGACTGACCACCTTGATTCTGTCTAGCAAAATTAGAAATGGTGTTTTTTCACATTGGATAAAAGCAGAGACTCAGAGCTACAACATGGTATATCATACACTGCATTTCAGGAACAATTGGAAAGTAATTGTGCTTTGAACATTGATAAACGTGTAACTAAAATGTTGAGAAAATTCCCTTTGAATATTTTGGTACACCTACTGGAGAGCTCTCCTTTGTCTACACTCATACAGCATTTTTGCACACCTTCTTAAGCCAGCCCCACCCATCTCTTTAAGAATTCACATGAGGTCGTGTGCTAAACAGTGACTAGTAAAGATTGAGACTAAATGTGGTAAAAGTAGTAGCCTACAATAAGGACAAATTCCAGGTAAACAAAATGTTCAGGTAAAAAATATTTGATAAATATTAGATGACGATTATCCAGACTTGTCTAAATTCTTGGGTCATGTGAGAAGAAATGCTTTAGCCCCCAGCCACATCTTGCTAAGTGTCTTTACAGAAGGTGTAGTAGCAATATCAGAAATAGTCAATATAATTAAAATATACAGAATGTACAAGAAAATATTTTTATTTATTTAACCTTTATTTAACCAGCTAGTCCAGTTGGGAACAAGTTCTCATTTACAATTGCGACCTGGCCAAGATAAGCAAAGCAGTTGGACACACACAACAACAAATTATGTCATGGCTTTAGAAGCTTCTGATCGGCTAATTTACATAATTTGAGTCAATTGGAGGTGTACCTGTGGATGTGTTTCAAGGCCTACATTCAAACTCAGTGCCTCTTTGCTTGACATCACGGGAAAATCAAAAGAAATCAGACAAGACCTCAGAAAAACAATTGTAGACCTCCACAAGTCTGGTTCATCCTTGGGAGCAATTTCCAAACGCCTGAAGGTCCCACGTGCATCTGTACAAGCAATAGTACACAAGTATTAACACCATGGGACCACGCAGCCGTCATACCGCTCAGGCAGGAGACACTTAGAGATTTTAAAAAATATTTCACCTTTATTTAGCCAGGTAGGCTAGTTGAGAACAAGTTCTCATTTGCAACTGCGACCTGGCCAAGATAAAGCCAAGCAGTTTGACACATACAACCACACAGTTACACATGGAGTAAAACAAACATACAGTCAATAATAGAGTAGAAAAATCTAGGCAATAAATAGGCCATGGTGGCGAAGCAATTACAATATAGCAATTAAACACTGGAATGGTAAAATGTGCAGAAGATGAATGTGCAAGTACAGATACTGGGGTGCAAAGGAGCAAGATAAATAAATAAATACAGTATGGGGATGAGGTAGATTGGATGGGCTATTTACAGATGAGCTATGTACAGGTGCAGTGATGTGAGCTGCTCTGACAGCTGGTGCTTAAAGCTAGTGAGGGAGGTAAGAATCTCCAGCTTTAGTGATTTTTGCAGTTCGTTCCAGTCATTGGCAGTCATTGGCAGCAGAGAACTGGAAGGAGAGGCGGCCAGAGGAAGAATTGGCTTTGGGGGTGACCAGTGAGATATACCTGCCTAGCAGATACTTGGAGATGACCTGGAGCCAGTGGGTTTGGCGACGTGTATGAAGCAAGGCCCACCCAGTGGTGGGTATTATATGGGGCTTTGGTGACAAAACGGATGGCACTGTGATAGACTGCATCCAATTTGTTGAGTAGAGTGTTGGAGGCTATTTTGTAAATGTCATCGCCGAAGTCGAGGATAAGTTTGGCAGCATGACTGAAGGATGCTTTGTTGCGAAATAGGAAGCCGATTCTAGATTGAATTATCAATATCAATGATAGATGAGGTAGTTATATGCATAAAATGGGGTGGCAGGTAGCCTAGTGGTTAGAGTGTTAGACTAGTAACCGGAAGGTTGCAAGATCAAATCCCAGAGCTGACAAGGTAAAAATCTCTTGTTCTGCCCCTGAACAAGGCAGTTAAACCACTGTTCTTAGGCTGTCTTTGAAAATAAGAATTTGTTCTTAACTGACTTGTTGACTTGCCTTGTTGAATAAAAGGAGGGCTTCTTAAAGAAAAACTAACAGGTCTTTGAGAGCTGGAATTCTTACTGGTTGGAAGGTGATCAAATACTTATGTCATGCAATAAAATGCAAATGAATTACTTAAAAATCATACAATGTGATTTTCTGGATTTTTGTTTTAGATTCCGTCTCTCACAGTTGAAGTGTACCTATGATAAAAATTACAGACATGTAATGTACATGCTTTGTAAGTAGGAAAACCTGCAAAATCGGCAGTGTATCAAATACTTGTTCTCCTCACTGTACATGAATGTATAGTTAAAGTGACTATGCATATATGATCAATAGAGAGTAGCAGCAGCGTAAAGAAGAGGGTTTGGGGGGGGGAACACAATGCAAATAGTCCGGGTAGCCATTTGATTACCTGTTCAGTAGTCTTATGGCTTGGGGGTAAAAACTGTTGAGAAGGCTTTTTGTCCTAGACGTGGAACTCCGGTACCACTTGCCATGCGGTAGTAGAGAGAACAGTATGACTGGGGTGGCAGGGGTCTCTGACAATTTTTAGGGCCTTCTTCTGTACACACTACCCTCTGTAGTGCCTTGCGGTCGGAGGCCGAGCAATTGCCGTAGTGCATCACATGCTCTTGATGTTGCAGCTGTAGAACCTTTTGAAGATCTCATGACCCATGCCAAATCTTTTAGTTTCCTGAGGGGAAATGGGCTATGTCATGCCCTCTTCACGACTCTCTTGGTGTGTTCGGCCCATTCTAGTTTGTTTTTGATGTGGACACCAAGGAACTTGAAGCTCTCAACCTGCCCCACTACAGCCCCGTCGATGAGAATTGGGGCTTGCTCCGTCCTCATTTTCCTGAAGTCCACAGTCATCTCCTTAATTTTGGTTACGTTGAGGGATAGGTTTTTTTTTCTGGCACCACCCGACCAGATTTCTGACTTCCTCTATATAGGCTGTCTCGTCGTTGTCGGTGATCAGGCCTACCACTGTTGTGTCGTCAGCAAACTTAATGATGGTGTTGGAGTCGTGCCTGGCCATGTGGTCGTGGGTGACAGGGAGTACAGGAGAGGTCTGAGCACGCACCCCTGGGGAGCTTCAGTGTTGAGGATCAGCACCTGGGGGCAGTCCATAAGGAAGTCTAGGATCCAGTTGCAGAGGGAGTTTTTTTAGTTCCAGGATCCTTAGCTTAGTGATGAGCTTTGTGGGCACTATGGTGTTGAACGCTGAGCTGTAGTCAATGAATAGCATTCTCACATAGGTGTTCCTTTTGTCCAGGTGGTAAAGGGCAGTATGGAGTGCAATAGAGATTGCATCATCTGTGGATGTTTGTGTGGGCGGTATGCAAATTGGAGTGGGTCTATGGTTTCTGGGAAAATGGTGTTGATGTGAACCATAACCAACCTTTCAAAGCACTTCATGGCTACGGACATGAGTGCTACGGGCCTGTAGTAATTTGTGCAGGCCTTTGTGTTATTGGGCACAGGAACTCTGGTGGTCTGCTTGAAACATGTTGGTATGACAGACTCAATCAGGGACATGTTGAAAATGTCAGTGAAGACACCTGCCAGTTGGTCAGCACATGCCCGGAGCACACGTCCTGGTAATTGGTCTGGCCCCGCAGCCTTATGTATGTTAATAAACCTGTTTAAAGGTCTTACTCACGTCAGCTACGGAGAGTGTGATCACACAGTCATCCTGAACAGCTGATGCTTGCTTAGCCCGTTGTGTCAAGTCACTCTGGTTTACGCTGACCATGTGCAATGCCATCAGTATCATCTGAAGCTTTAGCCCCCACCCAAACTCTGACCATTTTACAAAGACAAAGGCTTAATAACCTCTACAGGATCGGGGTCCTCCCAACCGGGAAGGTTGAGCTAATGTGATTAGCATGATGTTGTAAGTAACAAGAACATTTCCCAGGGCATAGACATGTCTTATATGTGCAGAAAGCTTAAATTATTGTTAATCTATCTGCACTATCCAATTTACAGTAGCTATGGCAATGAAAGAATACCATGCTATTGTTTGTGTAGAGTGCACAGTTATGTATTTGATAAATGTATCAATAAACCAATTCGGCATATTTGGGCAGACTTGATACAACATTTTGAACAGTAATGCAATGGTTCATTGAATGAGTCTAAAACTTTGAACATGCACTGCTGCCATCTAGTGGCCAAAATCTAAATTGTGCCTAGACTTCTAAGTAATAAATGGCCCTTTTCTGACATTTCAAAGATGATGGAACAAAAACAGTTTTGAAAACGCATGTTTTTTCCTTTGTATTATCTTTTACCAGATCTAATATATGTTATATTCTCCTTCATTAAGTTCACATTTCCACAAACTTCAAAGTGTTTCCTTTCAAATTGTATCAAGAATATGCATATCCTTGCTTCAGGTCCTGAGCTACAGGCAATTAGATTTGGGTTTATAATTTTAGGCAATTTTTTTTAAAGGGTCCAATCCTTAAGAGGTAGATAGTAGCTCAAATTTTAGGGCAAGATAAATGGATTTCAGTAAAGAGACTGGTCAATTATTTTAAATAAGAATGGCCACTCCACCACCACTTCTGTCAGCTCTGAACACATTATAAACCTCAATGTTAATATCAAAGTCCAACATGTCCCCATAGATCCCAAGTTTCAGTCAATACCAGAATGTCCAGATTCATCTGCATGTAATCCAGTTTAAAAAAGAAGTAAGCTCCTCAAGTCTCATGGAGTTTCCAACTCAAACAAGCTACTTTCAATAGTCGGTTGCAGGCCCTGTTGGATGGTTTATATTGATATACAGTAGTTGTTATGGCTATAACATTGCGTTGAACTGCATCATTTGGTCTGCCCAAATTTGTAACATAGGAGAGAGTAGAAATTGGAATTACTTCTCCAAGGTTGGCCCGAGGCTGCAGCCAATGTCAGAATAAGGAACTCTCACACGGAACCCAAAAAACCTGCACGCGTGCACCATCGTGCATAAATGTATTTTGTACCCCGACACCAAACGCATCATGACATGCAGGTTAAAATGTCTAAACAAACTCTGAACGAATTATACTAACTTGGGCAGGTCGAAAAGCATTCATAGCAATTTATCTAGCTAGCTTGCACTTGCTAGCTAATTTGTTCTATTTAGCTAGCTTGCTGTTACTAGCTAATTTGTCATGGGATATAAACATTGAGTTGTTATTTTTACCTGAAATGCACAAGGTCCTCTACTCCACCAATTAATCCACACATAAAACGGTCAACCGTATCATTTCTTGTCATCTCTCCTCTTGACTTAATATTGCGATTGGCAACTTTAATAAATTAGATGCATTACCGGCACAGACCTCGTTCGTCTTTCAGTCACCCACGTGGGTGTAACCAATGAGGAGATGGCACATGGGTAGCTGCTTCTATAAACCAATGAGGAGATGGGAGAGGCAGGACTTGCAGCATGATCTGCATCAGAAATTGAAATGACTTCTATTTTAGCCCTTGGCAACGCAGACGCCCGTTGGCTCGCGCAAGCAGTGTGGGTGCAATGATTGAATAACATGTATGTCTACATTTATTTTGCAACGTGAGCGGTGTAGTCACCCTGTCAGAGTAACCAATGATGGAATGTTATAAACTGACTTACGTGGGCTTTGGTTGCCCAAGCCCTCTATGTGATTTGAAAGCAGAGAGGGTATTCAAGTTTATGGAATTCACTTTTGAACTAATAGTACTGGATGAGCAGCCCACAGTGGGTTTCCCTTTTGAGCAAACAAAAGAGTGGAGTTCAAATGAATGGGTACAAGATTACAACTGACAATAACCTCCTTCCGACACTACTGGTCTGTTTTCCTATCAGATGACGAGCAGGAGAACTATACATGAAATGCTGTTGGTTTCCTCTCCTTTCATTTTCAATGTGGATAACGCTCCCACTGACCTGCAACTTGAGGTTATCGATCTTCAGTCTGATGCAGTGATTGGAGAACTATTCAAAACAATGTCACTGACAAGGTTCTACGCATCTCTCGATTAACAAAACTTTCTAAAGATTAGGAGTCATGCTCAGAAAATGTTTGCACTGTTTTGGGTCAACCTATGTATGTGAACAGACATTTCCAGTGATTAAATATAACAAGTCAAGGCACAGATAATCGCTCCCTGACTCTTACCTCTCAGCAATCCTGTGCATAGCGACATCAGAAACTGTAAGGGGTGCGTAACTGGTGGCAGGGAAGTCAGACGCAGGAGAGCAGAACTAGGTAATAGCCGGAGTAGTTTAATTTCAAAACCAACGGCATAAAGAAATAACCAAAATGGGTACAAAACCCGACACGCACCAGTAAATATGTACACAAGCACTTACAACAAACAATTCCACACAAAGATATGGAGGGGAACAGACGGTTAAATACTCAGCAATTAATGAGGGAAATGAAAACCAGGTGTGTAGGAAAAAAGACAAAACAAATGGAAAATGAAAAGTGGATCGACCATGGCTAGAAGACCGGCGACGCCGAACGCCGCCCGAACAAGGAGAGGAACCGACTTCGGTGGAAGTCGTGACAGAAACTATTTCTGACTTCACTGCTCCAGTCAATGCCCATCACACCTCACACTGGTTGAATAGTTTAAATGTAAATGTTGAGCTCTCCGTCTTTCTTGTGTTTTTGTGCATACCAGTTAACAAGAGTTCTGTCCATGGTGCAGAATGCACAGTGTACTTTTCCCTCCGTGTAGTTCATTGAATGTTTAATAATGAAAATACCTACCTAAAGGAGAACATGGATGTGGTTTATTTCTGTGCATGTTAAAAAGTCAAATAAGTAGCAAATCTGAATGTGATTTACAGTAGATATATCTGTCAACATAGTACAGGATTATACATGATGTGTATGACTATGATTCTGGCTTGCTATGACAAAAATATATTCTAACGTGGCCCTCCATGGAAAATAATTGCCCAGGCCTGACATAGATGGACAAAAATACACAATATTGAACAGTTTATTTGTATTTATTATGGATCCCCATTAGCTGCTGAGAAGGCATCAGCTACTCTTCCTGGGGTGCAGCAAAATTAAGGCAGTTTTACAATTTAAAAAACATTACAATACATTCACATATTTCACAACACACTGTGTGCCCTCAGGCCTCTACTTCACCACTACCGCATATCTACAATACAAAATACATGTGTACTGTATAGTGCGTATGTTATCATGTGTGTGTGTGTGCATGTGCCTGTGCCTATGTTTCTTACTTCACAGTCCCCGCTGTTCCATAAGGTGTATTTTATCTGTTATTTAAATCTGATTCTACTGCTTGCGTCAGTTACTTGATGTGGAATGGAGTTCCATGTAGTCATGGCTCTATGTAGCACTGTGCACCTCCCATAGTCTGTTCTGTACTTAGGGACTGTGAAGAGACCTCTTGTGACATGTCTTGTTGGGTATGCATGGGTATCCGAGCTGTGCGCCAGTAGTTCAAACGGACAGTTCGGTGCATTCAACAAGTCAATCTGTCCTCCACTTTGAGCCAGGAGAGATTGACATGAGTATTATTAATGTTAGCTCTCTGTGTACATCAAAGGGCCAGCCGTGTTGCCCTGTTCTGAGCCAATTGCAAACTCCCTCTTTATAGCACCTGACCAAACGACTGAACAGGGCCTGTTGGACCTGCCTTGTTGATAGTGTTAGGGTTCCTCCTGGCACCAGAGGGCGTCATAGACCACCATAGAGACTTTTATTGGACTCAGGTGTGTCTTATTATTTCATGATTGTGTCACTGTTAAAAGAGGTGTGTTTTCTGCAGTCCTTTTCAGAAACTTGAATTGTTTACCTTGTGCGTTAATTTCCTGAGTGAGTTTGAGACCTAGTGTTTTTTTTCCAAGTGTACTGTGATCCTGAGGCTACTGTTTCTCAGTAAAGTATTATGTTTACCCTTAACCACTGATTCCTCGTCAGGTCTCTTCTCTGCACGTGGGTCCAACCTTACCATGTCACAGCAAGCTTCTGCCACAACATGGACCCAGCAGAGATCACCCCGATACGTAATGTGGTAGCCAACCAAGGAGCACTGTTAGGTCGGCAGCAAAAGCAGCTCTCCCAAATCTCTGGGACCCTTCGGGCACTTGCCGAGTCCCTCCAACCATAGCACGCCCCCAACCCAGGAGGCTCCGATTCCCAGGTCTCATCACCCAGTCTTACAGAAAAAAATGTGTTCAGCAGGCAGGGCACTCTGGTGTCACCCCAGGTGACCTGTCACCATTCTCATCAAGAGCCCTCTGTTGCACACGTTTTTGTATGTCACTTTTCCTGAATATGCCGATTTGGCTCTCGCCTTCGTGGTTCCTCCAAGGAACCTGCACTGGGAACCAAAGATCCCAGCCCCCAAGCGGTATGATGGCTACCTGGGAGGATGCAAGGGGTTCCTAACTCAGTGTTCTCTGGTGTTCGAGCTACAGTCCTCCTTGTTCCACACCAATTGGGCCATGATCACCAACATCATCTCTCTACTCTCACGCAACGCCCTGACCAGGGGAAAGGCAGTGTGGGAACAGCAGCTACCATCTTGCAGATCCATAGTAGCCTTCACTGCCGAGCTGCGACGAGACTTCAACCACGCAGTTGGAGGATGAGAAGCTGCCAGCCGACTGTTCAACCTCCGCCAAGAGGCCAGACCAGTGATTGAACTTTGAAATTGAGTTCCGCACCCTCGCCGGTGAGAGTGGGTGGAATTTTTTGGGGTGCAAAGGAGCAAAATAAATAAATAAATACAGTGTGGGAAGAGGTAGATGTTGGGCTCAATTATAGAGATGGGCAATGTGCAGTAATCTGTGAGCTGCTCTGACAGCTGGTGCTTAAAGCTAATGAGGGAGGTAAGTGTTTCCAGTTTCAGAGATTTTTGTAGTTCGTTCCAGTCATTGGCAGCAGAGAACTGGAAGGAGAGGCGGCCGAAGGAAGAATTGGTTTTGGGGGTGACCAGAGAGATATATCTGCTGGAGCGTGTGCTACAGGTGGGTGTTGCTATGGTGACCAGCGAGCTGAGATAAGGGGGGACTTTACCTAGCAGGGTCTTGTAGATGACCTGGACCTAGTTGGTATGGCGATGAGTATGAAACGAGGGCCAGCCAACGAGAGCGTACGGGTCGCAGTGGTGGATAGTATATGGGGCTTTGGTGACAAAACGGATGGCACTGTGATAGACTGCATCCAATTTATTGAGTAGGGTATTGGAGGCTATTTTGTAAATGACATCACGGAAGTCGAGGAACGGTAGGATGGTCAGTTTTACGAGGGTATGTTTGGTAGCATCAGTGAAGCATGCCTTGTTGCAAAATAGGAACCCAATTCTAGATTTAATTTTGGATTGGAGATATTTGATGTGAGTTTGGAAGGAGAGTTTACAGTCTAACCAGACACCTAGGTATTTGTAGTTGTCCACATATTCTAAGTCAGAACCGTCCAGAGTAGTGATGCTAGACGGGCGGGCAGGTGCAGGCAGCGATCAGTGGAAGAGCATGGATTTAGTTTTACTTGTATTTAAGAGCAGTTGGAGGCCACGGAAGGAGAGTTGTATGGCATTGAAGCTCATCTGGAGGGTTGTTAGCGACGAGCAATCCCGTATCCGGCAGCGTAATCATAGCCTCAAGCGCATTACCATAACGCAACTTTTCCTATTCATGAAAATCGCAAATGAAATGAAAGAAATATATTCAAACACAAGCTTAGACTTTTGTTAACAACACTGTCATCTCCGATTTTCAAAATATGCGTTACAGCCAAAGCTAGACAAGCATTTGTGTAAGTTTATCATGGTATAATGCTGTGCTAGCTCTGCTGGCAGCAGGCAACATTTTCACAAAAATAAGAAAAGCAACCAAATTAAATAATTTACCTTTGAAGAACTTCGGATGCTTTCACTCAGGAGACTCCCAGTTAGATAGCAAATGTTCCTTTTTCCAAAAATATTATTTTTGTAGGCGAAAAACGTCCCGTTTGTTCATCCTGCTTGGCAGAGAAATCGACCGAAAAATACTTCAACTATAACGCCAAACTTTTTTTAAAAATTTGCTCCATAATATCGACAGAAACACGGCAAACGTTGTTTAGGATCCATCCTCAAGGTGTTTTTAACATATGTATTCGATAATATATCCGTCGAGGCAGTTGGTTTCTCATAAGAAACTATTGGAAAAATTGCTACCTCAGTATTTTACGCAAGGTTTTCTCCGGGAGACACCATGCGACCACTCGACCTATATGGTCTCTTACAGCCATTCTCCAATGGAAATGCCTAAAAAGACGTCACAATGCTGTAGACACCTTGGGGAAAATGTGGAAAATGTGGAAAATGTAAGCTGACTCCTAGCTCCTTCACACCCATTTAAGGAGTCATTGGCATGAGGCGGTTTCAAAAAATGCGGCACTTCCTGATTGGATTTTTATCTGGGTTTCGCCTGTAACATCAGTTCTGTGGCACTCACAGACAATATCTTTGCAGTTTTGGAAACGTCAGAGTGTTTTCTTTCCAAAGCTGTCAATTATATGCATAGTCGAGCATCTTTTCATGACAAAATATCTTGTTTAAAACGGGGAACGTTTTTCATCCAAAAATTAAGAGCGCCCCCTATACCCAACTAGTTAACACAGTGTCCAAAGAAGGGCCAGAAGTATACAGAATGGTGTCGTTTGCGTAGAGGTGGATCAGAGACTCACCAGCAGCAAGAGCGACATAATTGATGTATACAGAGAAGAGAGTTGGCCCAAGAATTGAACCCTGTGGCACCCCCATAGAGACTGCCAGAGGCCCGGACAACAGGCCCTCCGATTTGACACACTGAACTCTATCAGAGAAGTAGTTGGTGAACCAGGCGAGGCAATCATTTGAGAAACCAAGAAATACAGAGATACTGGTTACCACTTTCCACCAGGGTCTGTCTAACTCCATCAAAGATGAACTGGCTGCTCGGGAGAGGACCTCGAGTGCCTGATAACGCTGGATATCAGGTTTGAACAACCGCATCCGGGAACGATGAGACAGCGCCCTTTTGACACCACTCCAGCATTCTGGTTTCCTGAGCACTCTAAGCCCACCGAACCCAGCATGGAGGATCCCATGCAGCAAGGTCGCACACGTCTGAGCCCACAGGCGCGTGACAGGCGAATGCACAAAGCTGTTGCCTCTACGGCGTTCTCGGCCATCTCCGTGCTACCTGTCACTGGAGGCAGGTTTCATTCACCTCTCTACATCCCTTGATGGTGCATGCTTCTTCTTTATGGGTAAGAAGGATGGAGAGGGCTGAACCAGATTACGATCAAGAATCGTTACCCCCTACACCTGAAGTCTTCCACATTGGAGTTGGTCCAAGGGACCCAAATCTTCACCAAACTGGACCTCTGCGACGCTTACAATCTGGTGAGAATCAGGGAGGGAAGTAAGTAGAAGGCTGGCTTAAGGGGCTCCCGAGTGGCGCAGTGGTCTAAGGCACTGCATTTCAGTGCTAGAGGCATCACTTCCGACACCCTGGTTTGAATCCAGGATGTATCACAACTGGCCATGATTGTGAGTTCCATAGGGATGGCGCACAATTAGCCCAGCGTTGTCCGGGTTTGGCCGGTGTAGGCCATCATTGTAAATAAGAATTTGTTCTTAACTGACTTTCCTGGTTAAATGGAGAGAAAAAATGCCCCCAGTGGCCACTGTGTATTTAGTCATGCCCTTCGGATTATCGAACTCACCGGCAATCTTTCAAGCATTGGTTAATGACACCCTGAGAGTTATTTTGAATTGATTCATTTTTTTTACCTCAACGACATCTTGGTCTTCTCTGAGACTCTTCCGGAACACATACAGCACGTCCATCAAGTCCTGAGACGCTTCCTGCAGAGTCAACTATATGTCAAGACAGAGAAGTGTGAGTTGCACGTATCCCATGTTTCCTTCCTGAGTCACAGTATCTCTGTAAAGATTGAGGAGGTCGCAGACTGGCCCCATCCCACCTCAATCAAGCAGGCCCAGCGGTTCCTCGGGTTTGCCAATTTTTACAGGTGTTTTATACGCAACTTTGGTGCGGTGGCAGTGCCCCTCAAGGTCCTAACCTGTAAGTCCCAGACCCGTTTTTGCTAGACCCCCGAGGAGCTCGAGGCGTTTCACCTCTGGACCAATCCTCGTTCATCCTGATCTGACTCGTCCCTTTGTGGTGGAGGTGGACGCCTCGGACACCGGAGCAGGGTCGGTCCTTTCACAGCGGCATGAGGAGGACAAGAAACTGCACCCATGCACCTTTTTCTCCAACGCAACTACAATATAGGCAACTGGGAGCTCTTGGCAATTAAGTGGTCTCTTGAGGCGTGGAGACACTGGTTGGAGGGGCACCTCATCCTTTCGTGATCTGGACGAACCATTAGAACTTGGTCTCCATTCAAGCCAAGAGGTTGAACACTTGCCAGGCAAGGTGGGCTCTGTTTTTTTAACAGGTTTGATTTCACAATTGCCTTTCACCCTGGATCCAAGAATTAGAAGGCAGACGCCCGGTTGCACCACCACAATGTCTCTAACGAGGAGAGGGTCCCAGAGCCCATCATCCCCAGCTCACGCATTGTGACCTCAGTGATATGGAGTATTGAGACCACGGTCCGACAAGCCCAGACCTGAGAACCTGACCCCGGTGTGGGATCCACTAAGACTTTATGTTCCGCGATCAGCCCAGTCCTGAGTATTACAATGGAGACACTCCTCTAAATTAACTGGGCATCCAGGGGTTAATCGGACACTGGAGTTCCTGAGGTGTAAATTCTGGTGGCCCAACATGGAGGATGTGAGATACTTTGTTGCGGCCTGTTCCATTTGTGCCCAAAGCAAGTCTTCACGTCAGCGACTTGCCGGGTTGTCCCAACCTCTGCCCATCCCCAGCCGGCCCTGGTCTTATCTGTCTGTTGACTTTATCACAGGGTTACCTACATCTCAAAGGAGCGCGTGCTACGGGTGGGTGTTGAAAAGCATGCATTTTGTTTTACTAGCGTTTAAGAGCAGTTGGAGAACATTGAAGGAGTGTTGTATGGCATTGAAGCTCATTTGGAGGTTAGTTAACACAGTGTCCAAAGAAGGGCCAGAGGTATATAGAATGGTGTCATCTACATAGAGGTGGATCAGGGAATCACCCGCAGCAAGAGCGACTTCATTGATATATACCGAGAAAAGAGTCGGCCCAAGAATTGAACCCTGTGGTACCCCATAGAGACTGCCAGAGCTCCGGACAACAGGCCCTCCAATTTGACACACTGAACTCCGTCTGTGAAGAAGTTGGTGAACCAGGCAAGGCTGTCATTTGAGAAACCAAGGCTGTTGAGTCTGCCGATAAGAATATGGTGATTGACAGAGTCGAAAGACACAGTACTGTCTTTAATCGATGGCGGTTATGATATCGTTTCGTACCCTGAGTGTGGCTAAGGTGCGGAAACTGGATTGCACAGCGGAGAAGTTGCGGAGGGATTCGAAATGGTCAGTGATCTGTTTATTAAAGGGTGTGACACTCTAGACCAAAACTGTTATAGACCTATACTCATCATGCCTTGCCTCTCTAAAGTCTTCAAAAGCCAAGTTAAAGAGGGGGATGGCCACCGCAGCTTTCGAATCTTTAGGGATCTCGTAAATTACAAAAGAGAGGTTGAACAGACTGGTAATAGGGGTTGCAACAATGGCGGCGGATAGTTTTAGAAAGATAGGGTCCAGATTTTCTAGCCCAGCTGATTTGTACGGGTCCAGGTTTTGAAGCCCTTTCAGAACATCTCTCTCAGTAGACAAAATATTACAAACAGCTAGCAGCCAAGTAGATTGGTCACGAAAGTCAGAAAAGGTATAAATTAAATCGCTTACCTTTGATAATCTTCGATTGTTTACACTCACGAGACTCCCAGTTACACAATAAATGTTATTTTTGTTCCATAAAGATTATTTTTATATCCAAAATACCTCCATTTGTTTGGCACGTTATGTCCAGAAATCCACAGGCTCAAGCGGTCACGACATCGCAGACGAAATTTCCAAATAGTGTCCGTAAAGTGCGTAGAAAGATGTCAAATGATTTTTATAATCCATCCTCCGGTTGTTTTTACAATATATAATCGATAATATGTCAACCGGAATGTAGCTTCTTCCATAGGCGAGAGAAAGAAAATGGCTGATGCGCATGAAAAACTGTGCTGGCATCTAGGCATCCACTGACACGATGGGTTCTTTCTCGCTCATTTGTCAAAATAAAAGCCTGAAACTATGTCTATAGACTGTTCACAGCTTGAGGAAGCAGTAGGAAATGGAATCTGGTTGATATCCCTTTAAATGGAGCGAAGGCAGGCTATGGAACATGGAGCTTTCAAAATAGAAGCCACTTCCTGGTTTGATTTTCCTCAGGTTTTCACCTGCAATATCAGTTCCGTTATACTCGCAGACAATATTTTGACAGTTTTGGAAACGTTAGAGTGTTTTCTCTCCTAATCTGACAATTATATGCATATTCTAGATTCTGGGCATGAGAAATAGGCAGTTTCATTTTGGGTACGTTTTTCATCCAAAAATCTAAATACTGCCCATTAGTCTCAAGAGTTAAGCATATCCCAGTTTAGGTCACCTAACAGAACGAACTCTGAAGATAGATGAGGGGCAATCAATTCACATATGGTGTCCAGGGCACAGCTGGGAGCATTGAGGGTGAATGGGCAAGACAAAACATTTAAGTGCCTTTGAACGGGTTATGGTAGTAGGTGCCAGGCGCACATGCTTGAGTGTGTCAAGAACTGCAAAGCTGCTGTGTTATTCGTGCATATCAAGAATGGTCCGCCAACTTTCAGCATGCTTATAGGGAAAGACATTCTACAAGCACGGCACTTACCCAAATGACTGACTGGCTGAGAGAAATTGATGAGAAAAAGATTGTGGTAGCTCTTTGGTTAGACTTCAGTACGGCTTTAGGCATTGTCGATCGTAGTCTGCTGCTGGAATAATGTATGTGGTATGGCTTTACACCCCCTGTCATATTGTGGATAAAGAGTTAATTGTCTAACAGAACACAGAGGGTGTTATTTTAATCGAACCCTCTCCAACATAATCCAGGTAGAATCAGGAATCCCCCATGGTAGCTGTCTAGGCCCCTTACTTTTTTCAATCTTTACTAATTACATGCCACTGGCATTGAGTAAAGTCAGTGTGTCTATGTTTGTGGATGACTCAACACTATACACGTCACCTACTATAGTGAGTGAAATCACTGCAACACTTAACAAAGAGCTGCAGTTAGTTTTAGAATGGCTGGCAAGGAATAAGTTAGTCCTAAATATTTATACAACTAAAATCATTGTTTTTGGGACAAATCATTCACTAAACCTCTAAACCTCAAACAAATCTTGTAATTAATAATGTGGAAATTGAGCAAGTTGGGGTGGCTAAACTGCTTGGAGTAACCCTGGAATGTAATCTGTCATGGTCAAAACATATTGATACAACAGTAGCTAAGATGGAGAGAAGTCTGTCGTTAACCTCTTGGTGATAGGGGGCAGTATTTATTTGTTATTTTTTTTAAACGTTCCTTATTTTGTCAGGACAAGATGCTAGAATATGCATATAATTGACAGCTTTGGATAGAAAACACTCTAACGTTTCCAAAACTGTAAAGATATTGTCTGTGAGTATAACAGAACTGAAATCCAATCCGGAAGTGCCCCAGGTTTTGAAAGCGCTGCGTTCCAATGACTCCCTATTCAGCTGTGAATGTACAATCAACGAGCTTATGCTTTCTTACGCTTACAGCATTGTCCCGACGGATATATTATTGAATACATATTAGAAAAACACCTTGAGGATGGATTCTAAACAACGTTTGTGGTGACCGCAATTTCCGGCTGATGTCTCAGCCGAACGTGAAGAACAAACGGAGCTATTTCGCCTACAAAAATAATATAAAAAATAATATTTTGGGAAAAATTGAACTTTGGCTGTCTACCTGGGAGACTCGTGAGTGAAAACATCCGAAGTCCATCAAAGGTAAACGATTTAATTTGATTGCATTTCTGATTTCTGTGACAAGGTTGCCTGCTGCTAGCAAGGCATAATGCTATGCTAGACTATGCTAGGCTATGATAAACTTACACAAATGCTTCTCTAGTGTTGGCTGTAAAGCATATTTTGAAAATCTGAGATGACAGGGTGATTAACAAAAGGCTAAGCTGTGTTCCAATATATTTCACTTGTGATGTTCATGAATAGGAAGATTTTCTAGGAAGATTTATGTCCGTTGCGTTATGCTAATTGGTGTCAGATGATGACAACGGTCCCGTTCATGGGATGGGGTGTTACTACAGGTTAATAAAGCTGCTCTAGCTTCTTAACACTATCAACAAGGCAGGTCCTATAGGCCCTACATTTGTCACACCTGGACTACTGTTCAGCCGTGTGGTCAGGTGCCAACAAGAGGGACAGGGCAGCACATCTGGCCCTTAAATGAACACAGAGAGCTAACATTAATAATATGTAGGTAAATCTCTCAAGGCTCAAGGTGGAGGAGATATTGACTTTATCACTACTTGTTTTTGTAAGAGGTGTTGACATGCTGAATGCACCAAGGTGTCTGTTTAAACTACAAGCACACAGCTTGGACACCCATGCATACCCTACAAGACATGCCACCAGAGGTCTCTTCCCAGTCCCCAAGTCAAGAACAGACTATGGGATGTGCACAGTACTACATAGAGTCATGACTACATGGAGCTCTATTCCAAATCAGGAAAACAGATGTAAACTGTTGAATCAGATTTAAAATAAACAGATAAAAATACACCTTATGGAACAATGAGGACTTTGAAGAGAGATACGCATACGCACACACTCGCTAGAACACGCGCTCTAGAGACAAGTACATTGTAGTATTGTTGTGTGGTGGTATAATACATTTTGTTTTGTAAATATGTACTGGTGCAATCATTTTATATGATGTATTGTTAGCTTTTGTTTTATGTGTGACATAAGGGCCGTAACGTGTTTGGACCCCAGGCAGAGTAGCTGCTGCCTTGGATCCCTAATAAATACAAATACATACTTGACACAATAGTGGAAAGAATTGGAGTCAACATGGGCCAGCATCCCTGTAGAACACTTTCAACACCTTGTAATGTCCATGCTCCTCGTCTTTGGAGTCTCTGGCCTTTCTCAGACACTGCATGGCATGTTAGTCCTGGATGGCTGGGATGTGTACCACTCTCTATAGGGCCTTCTGGTCGAGGGCTGAAGTTGAGGGAGAGGTTGTTGTCCTGGCACCACTTTGCCAGGTCTCTGACTTCCTCCCTATAAGCTGTCTCATCGCCATTGGAGATCAGGCCTACCCCCGTCTTTTTTTCAACAAGCTTGATGATGGAGTTCAGCGCACAGTCATAGGTCAACAGGGAGTACAAGAGGGGGCTAAGCACACACCCCTTGGGGGCCCCCGCGTTGAGGGTCAGCGTGGTGGAGGTGTTGTTGCCTACCCTTACCACCTGGGGTCGGCCCGTCAGGAAGTCTAGGGTCAAGTTGCAAAGTGAGTTGTCAGTTCCAGGCTCCCGAGCTTGGTGACGAGCTTGGACAGCACAATGGTGTTAAACGCTGAGCTGTAGTTGATGAACAGCATTCTCACATACTGTAGGTATTCCTCTTGTCCAGGTGGGAAAAGGCAGTGTGGAGTGCAATTGAGATGACATCACCTATATGTCTGTTGGAGCAGTATGCAAATTGGAGTGGTTGTAGGGTGTCTGGGATGATGGAGTTAATGTGTGCCATGGCTACCTTTTGAAAGCACTTCATGATTACAGATGTGAGTGCTACAGGGTGCTAGTCATTGTATCAGGTAGCCTTAGAGTTCTTGGGAACAGGAATGATGGTGGTCAGCTTGAAACATGTCGGGATTACAGTTGCTCTTTACGCAGATCCCCCTGTAATTATTGGGGTCTGTTTTGTCTCCACTTTCATGGATGTAGGAGATAACTGGTTCCAGACATCAGGAAAGAATTTAGTACCACGTTGAAGAATTTAAACACAGCCTTTTGCAACTCAGGTGTGCTGTTTTTCAGCATCTAGTTTCTGATGTTGTCAAGACCACAAACCTCCTTTGGTTTTATAGATTTGAGCTTTTCATTTAGTTCTTGTTGGGTTACTGTGTAATCTAATGGATTTTAGTTGTTTTTAATGACCGATTCGTGGATGTTAATTTTTTTCTTTAATTTGATTCATTGTTTTTATGGAATATTTTTCTATTGATTCTAAATGTATAGATTTTTTTTGTATGGCTAGTTTTTGTGGCTTTGTCTTGCATAAATTGTTCCACACATCCCAGAAATGATTTTGGTCAATTGTGCTGTCAATTTCATCAAGTGTCGTATTGGTATAGTTCAATTAATTGTGTTTCTGTCACGAACGTCATCAGGGTGGAAAAGACCAGACCAAGGTGCAGCATAGTGAGCGTACATTTCTTTTTATTTATAAATGTCGCCAACAAAACAAAGAATAAGGAAACGACCATGACGCTTACTTCGGGTATACAGGCCACTAACATAGACAACTACCCACAACTAAGGTGGCAAAACAGGCCGCCTAAGTATGATTCCCAATCAGACACAGCGATAGACAGCTGCCTCTGATTGGGAACCACACTCAGCCAAACACACAGAAATACAAAACATAGAATGCCCACCCCACATCACACCCTGACCTAACCAAATAGAGAAATAAAACAGCTCTCTAAGGTCAGGGAGTGACCGTTTCAGGATATGTTTATACTGTTTCAGAGTTTCAAAGTACTCATAGAGTAGTTCTGGGTTGCCTTGCTGCTTGTGTTTTTTAATTTGTTACTGTTTTTTTCTAATTGTTTGACATTCGTGAACGAACCATTTTTCAAAAGCTTGTAGTTTTTTTTTACTTCTGTTACATTTCTTTGGTATCCTCAGCACTGCCTTTGATGATTTGTTTTGGAATATGCAATTGATGTCTAGTAGCCAAATCGACACCTTCATTATTGTTTTGGGACTGCACATTATTGAAGGCATCAATAAAGTTCTTAATTTCATTTTACTTTAACGTTTCAATTAATTTCTCTGCACTTCTCTCTCTCCCTTATACACCCACTCTTACACTCTCTCTTACAAATTCACAAACCGAAATCGAGTTTGGATCACCCAGCATTAGGGCTGACAAACTTCTCTCTATCCTCACTTTCTCTCGCTCTGCTCGTCTACCCCATTTCCCTCTGCATCACTGTGTACCTCTCTTCCCTGTCTCGCTTTCCCTTTCTCTCATTCCTCTCCCGTTCTCTCTCTGGTTAATAATATAGTTTGGCACTCTGTCTAATGTTGTGTGGTTGCCGTGGTACCAGAGAGTGTCTGTGTACCTGTCTGTGAGACACGGCCACTTAGGTTGCCTAGGAGTGCATTTCAGAGAGGGAGAGGGCCGGGACTGAGCATATGGAGAGATAGGTGGGGGGATGAAAAAGAAAGAGAGAGGGACACACTTAAAGAGAGAGATGGAAACAGAAAGGGAGAGATAGAGAGTGAAAGAGAAAGAGGGAGAGTGAGTGATAGAGAAAGGGACAGAGAGAGTGTGTGGCAGAGAGAGAGAGTCGGGAGGACAACCCTAGCACAGCACAATGCCACTTGATCCGGATAATACTGTACACACACAAACACACACACACACACACACAAAACATACACACACACACACCACTGTACTGTTCAACAGCTTGTTCACGATTACGACAAAGCCACTGGAATGTTCCTGGAAGGCAGGTTCCATATTACAGTATCAGTGATAGGCTACCACTCAGGAATGTTAATGTAATTTGTTTAATGTTATGCCTGTGCTGTAAAGCAATGTGTATTGCTGTGGGCTGAGGTGGATACAGGTCATTTTCTGATATTTAATCAAATTTCTGTTCAGATAAAATATTATGTGTAACACAAAAACAAGATCAACAGTGTATAATTTGGGGGAAGGGGGAGACAGTGCAGTGGGGAGAACAAGTATTTGATACACTGCCAATTTTGCAGGTTTTCCTACTTACAAAGCATGTAGAGGTCTGTAATTTTTATCATAGGTACACTTCAACTGTGAGAGACGGAATCTATAACAAAAATCCAGAAAATCACATTGTATGATTTTTAAGTAATTAATTTTCATTTTATTGCATGACATAAGTATTTGATACATCAGAAAAGCAGAACTTAATATTTGGTACAGAAACTTTTGTTTGCAATTACAGAGATCATACTTTTCCTGTAGTTCTTGACCAGGTTTGCACACACTGCAGCAGGGATTTTGGCCCACTCCTCCATACAGACCTTCTCCAGATCCTTCAGGTTTTGGGGCTGTTGCTGGGCAGTACGGACTTTCAGCTCCCTCCAAAGATGTTCTATTGGGTTCAGGTCGGAGACTGGCAAGGCCACTCCAGGACCTTGAGATGCTTCTTACGGAGCCACTCCTTAGTTGCCCTGGCTGTGTGTTTTGGGTCGTTGTCATGCTGGAAGACCCAGCCACGACCCATCTTCAATGCTCTTACTAAGGGAAGGAGGTTGTTGGCCAAGATCTTGCGATACATGGCCCCATCCATCCTCCCCTCAATACGGTGCAGTCGTCCTGTCCCCTTTGCAGAAAAGCATCCCCAAAGAATGATGTTTCCACATCCATCCTTCACGGTTGGGATGGTGTTCTTGGGGTTGTACTCATCCTTCTTCTTCCTCCAAACACGGCGAGTTGAGTTTAGACCAAAAAGCTCTATTTTTGTCTCATCAGACCACATTACCTTCTCCCATTCCTCCTCTGGATCATCCAGATGGTCATTGGCAAACTTCAGACGGGCCTGGACATGTGCTGGCTTGAGTAGGGGGACCTTGCATGTGCTGCAGGATTTTAATCCATGACGGCGTAGTGTGTTACTAATGGTTTTCTTTGAGACTGTGGTCCCAGCTCTCTTCAGGTCATTGACCAGGTCCTGCCGTGTAGTTCTGGGCTGATCCCTCAACTTCCTCATGATCATTGATGCCCCACGAGGTGAGATCTTGCATGGAGCCCCAGACCGAGGGTGATTGACCGTCATCTTGAACTTCTTCCATTTTCTAATAATTGCACCAACAGTTGTTGCCTTCTCACCAAGCTGCTTGCCTATTGTCCTGTAGCCCATCCCAGCCTTGTGCAGGTCTACAATTTTTTCCCTGATGTCCTTACACAGCTCTCTGGTCTTGGTCATTGTGGAGAGGTTGGAGTCTGTTTGATTGAGTGTGTGTTTGACAGGTGTCTTTTATACAGGTAACGAGTTCAAACAGGTGCAGTTAATACAGGTAATGAGTGGAGAACAGGAGGGCTTCTTAAAGAAAAACTAACAGGTCTGTGAGAGCCGGAATTCTTACTGGTTGGTAGGTGATCAAATACTTATGTCATGCAATAAAATGCGAATGAATTACTTAAAAATCATACAATGTGATTTGCTGGATTTTTAGATTCCGTCTCTCACAGTTGAAGTGTACCTATGGTAAAAAAATTACAGACCTCTACATGCTTTGTAAGTAGGAAAACCTGCAAAATCGAAAAGTGTATCAAATACTTCTTCTCCCCACTGTACATGAATTTGAATGATAAAGGTACACATTCTATACACATTTTGGAACAAGCAATATCTGTGGCTTCCAAAACCAAAAGGGGTCACTGACTTTTTTTCGGTTGTAGGTACTTGAACAACAGGGAACTGTTTTAAGTCAGACAACTATTCTTTTGACAGTAAAAAGTAAGTTATGAAAACAAGGAAGTTTGAGAATAAACACACACACACACAGACATAATACTAGAAGAACCACTAAGCCATGTTTCAGTGTGAACACAAACATGAATAACATAGCTATGTTCAACACTACAGCAGTAAAGCCAACTCACACCCAATGCTAAGACCAAGGCTAAGACAGTAAACACACAGGCATTGCCGGAGATGTCTCAATCCTCTCTACAGCTAGCTAGCTCCAACATCAATGAGATTTGCCTTTATCAGACTGGGTGCAGCTTGGGCTTGTTTTGTGCCCTCTGTGTACTTGCGCTATGGTGTGGGAGGAGAGTGGTGGGCGAAGGTGCGTGGCATCCGGCCTAATTCACACCGCCTGGAGAGAAAAAACCAACACTTCATGTTCTCACACACAAGCGCACAAACACAGAGAGAGAGACTCAAACACACACAGACCCACACAAACAATACCACCGACACCACATAGGTTGGGAGAGCTGTTGTGGAATGTTTCCACTCTTTTGGTTAAGGAATTGATAGCCAATAAGAAGAAAACCAGTAAATCATTTTCACAAATATTTAGCCTTTTGAAGCACAGAAGCATGTCTTTAAAAAGCTTATTGTAGAAAACTACAGAACTGTGCCTGCTAAATAAGCACCTTGATTTCCGTCTTTCTCTGAGTGAAAACGAGACTGCCTCCAATCTTTAATAAGCGATGATGATGATGTCTACAATTAGTGTACCAAGTTTCACAGTTGTACCATAAAGGGTTTGTACCATTTTGTGGCTCCTTTTGCTGGAATCTTGGAAGTGTGGCAATACGGGTCTAGGTACCTTAAGACAAAGTACAGTTGACACTTGTGTTAGCCATCAGTTAAATTACACATCTGAAATACTTCAGTCCTAAAGCTTCCCTCTTCTTCCTAAACTGCCTTGTCTTTGACTCAGGACTCAGGATATTCCCTGCTGTACCACATTCCAGTGTTGTTCCGTTATTCTGGCCGGTGTGCCTGGCTCTTGCAGCCAAAATGCTCCAATAAACACACGTCCAGCCCTGAAGTCCCAGCAGGGGGCATTCCAGAGGTGTAAGCTTTCCGAAAGTACACACACTCACACACACTGAAAAGCACACCCACACAGAAGTACATACACACACAAACACACACACAAACATCACAACAATTCTCCCTCAGTATCCCTTGCCCTGACATGAATTTTTTTTTTAACTCACTGTGTAGTGCACTTTAACTCACTAAATGTCATATTGTACATGAAAGTAATACCCTAGATTAAACTGCTATTGTCCCTCTCTTGTCATGTCAGGCCTTTAGCATGTAAATTCCAGGAGACACGCACACGCGTGTATGAGCACACACACAACACCATTCAAACTCTAATGGTCACACAACGTCAGTCTATATGTGTGAGACAAAAAAATATACTATTTTATTATCTTTTACTTAAATTCTCTCTTTTATTGCACAGATATTAAGATAATTTGATTTCAGTATGTGCAGTGTGATTGATGTGAACAGTAGATTATCCTTACACATTAGTGAGCTGACTGCATGTTGGAAATGTTGAGAAGTGGAGAGTCATAGTGTCTAACATTTCCAGGCCTGACTTTTACTGCCTCGAGTTTCTTCCCACTAGGCACACCACATAATTTCAAAGTGGACAGTTGGGTCATTTTTAGTTGAGACGTTGATCAGTGAGATTTTAACCTTTATTCAAACACTCAAAAAGACAGCCAGAAGTTACCAACGTGTTATCAATATGCTTTCAACCAACTAAAAGCACAAACAAATTCCAATCGAAACAATATCTGATTTCTGGTTTTGCTATTTTAAAAATGTTTATTTAACCTTTTATTTAACTGTGTGTTATCTAAATGTGTTACCACTAAGTTTAAGTTTAACCAGCAGGTAGCCTAGTGGTTAGAGCGTATGGCTAGTAACCAGCAGGTAGCCTAGGGGTTAGAGCGTATGGCTAGTAACCAGCAGGTAGCCTAGTGGTTAGAGTGTTGTACTAGTAACCAGCAGGTAGCCTAGTGGTTAGAGTGTATGGCCAGTAACCGAAAGGTTTCTGGATTGAATCCCTGAGCTGACAAGGTAAAAATCTGTCATTCTGCCCCTGAACAAGGCAGTTAACACACTGTTCCCCGGTAGGCTGTCATTGTAAATAAGAATTTGTTCTTAACTGACTTGTCAAGTTGAATAAAAGGTTATATTTCAAATAAAACAACATGTTATATTTATACAACTTAATGTCTTCTCAAATAAAATGTTACTGGTCACGTACACATATTTAGCAGATGTGCACATATTTAGTGAAATGCTTGTTTTCCTAGCTCCAACAGTGCAGTGCTATCTAACAATTCACAGCAATACACACATCTAAAACTAAAATAATGGATTTAATTTTTTTAATTGTACCTTTATTTAACCAGGTAGGCCAGTTGAGAACAAGTTCTCATTTACAACTGCGACCTGGCCAAGATAAAGCAAAGCAGTGTGGAATAAACAAACGTACAGTCAAAAACACAATAGAAAAGTCTATATACTGTACAGTGTGTGCAAATGGCATGAGGAGGTAAGGCAATAAATAGGCCATAGGAGCGAAGTAATTACAATTCAGCAAAATACCACTGGAGTGATAGATGTGCAGATGATGATGTGCAAGTAGAAATACTGGTGTGCAACAGAGCAAAAAAAGTCAATAAAAACAACATGGGGATAAGGTAGGTAGATTGGATGGGCTATTTACAGATGAGCTGTGAACAGCTGCAACAATCGGTTAGCTGCTCAAATAGCAGAAGCTTAAAGTTATTGAGGGAGATATGACTCCAACTTCAGCAATTGTTTGCAATTTGTTCCAGTCATTGGCAGCAGAGAACTGGAAGGAAAGGTGGAAAAAGGAGGTGTTGGGTTTGGGGATGACCAGTGAGTTATACCTGCTGGAGCGCGTGCTACGGGTGGGTGTTGTTATCGTGACCAGCTAGCTGAGATAAGGCGGAGCTTTACCTAGCATGGACATGTAGATGACCTGGAGACAGTGGGTCTGGCGACGAATATGTAGCGAGGGCCAGCCGACTAGAGCATACAGGTCGCAGTGGTGGGTGGTGGTAACAAAACGGATGGCACTGTGATAGACCTCATCCAGTTTGCTGAGTAGAGCATTGGAAGCTATTTTGTAGATGACATCGCCGAAGTCGAGGACCGGTAGGACAGTCAGTTTTACGAGGGTATGTTTGGCGGCTTTGTTGCGAAATAGAAAGCCGATTCTAGGTTTGATTTTGGATTGAAGATGTTTAATATGAGTCTGGAAGGAGAGTTCATAGTCTAGCCAGACACCTAGGTATTTGTAGTTGCCCACATATTCTAGGTAGGAACCGTCCAGGGTAGTGATGCGTGTCGGGCGGGCGGGTGCGAGCAGTGAATGGCTGAAAAGCATGCATTTGGTTTTACTAGCGTTTAAGAGCAGTTGGAGGCCATCGAAGGAGTGTTGTATGGCATTGAAGCTCATTTGGAGGTTAGTTAACACAGTGTCCAAAGAAGGGTATACAGGTATACAGAATGGTGTCATCTACAAAGAGGTGGATCAGGGAATCACCCGCAGCAAGAGCGACTTCATTGATATATACAGAGAAAAGAGTCCGCCCGAGAATTGAACCCTGTGGTACCCCATAGAGACTGCCAGAGCTCCGGACAACAGGCCCTCCAATTTGACACACTGAACTCCGTCTGTGAAGAAGTTGGTGAACCAGGCAAGGCAGTAATTTGAGAAACCAAGGCTGTTGAGTCTGCCGATAAGAATATGGTGATTGACAGAGTCGAAAGCCTTTGCCCGGTCGATGAAGACGGCTGCACAGTACTGTCTTTTATGATATCGATGATATCGTTTAGTACCGTGAGCATGGCTGAGGTGAACTTTCATTAAATCACACATGTAAAATAGCAAATTTAAGCTACGCTTGTTGTGAATCCAGCCAACATGTCAGATTTCAAAAAGGCTTTTCCACGAAAGCAAACAATGCTATTATCTGAGGATAGCACCTCCGTAAACAAAGAGAGAAACCATATTTCAATCCTACAGGTGCAACACAAAACTCAGAAATGAAAATATTAATCATGCCTTACCTTTGACAAGCTTCTTTTGTTGGCACTGCAATATGTCCCATAAACATCACAAATGGTCCTTTTGTTCAATTAATTATGTTGATATACATCCAAAATGTCAATTTATTTGGTGCGTTTGATCCAGAAAAACACTGGTTCCAAATTGCTCAACGTGACTACAAAATATCTCAAAAGTTACCTGTAAACTTTGCCAAAACATTTCAAACTACTTTTGTAATACAACTTTAAGTATTTTTTAACGCAAATAATCAATACAATTTAAGATGGAATGATCTGTGTTTAATACAGGAAGAAAACAAACTAAAGCATTCTTTCTGGTCAAGCGCCTCTATCTGACAGTACACTTCAAGTGACCCTCGTTCAAGATGGCCGTACTTCTTCATTACACAAAGGAATAACGTCAACCAATTTCTAAAGACTGTTGACAACCAGTGGAAGCGGTAGGAACTGCAAGAAGGTCCCTTAGAAATCTGGATTGCCAATGAAATTTCATTGAAAAGAGAGTGACCTCAAAAAAAAAATCTGAATGATTTGTCTTCGGGGTTTCGCCTGCTACATAAGTTTTATTATACTCACAGACATGATTCAAACAGTTTTAGAAACTTCAGAGTGTTTCTAACCAAATATACTAATAATATGCATATCTTGTCTTCTGGGGATGAGTAGCAGGCAGTTGAATTTTATGCATGCATTTTTCTGGACGTGAAAATACTGCCCCCTGTCACCAAGAAGTTAACTTGGCTTCCGAAGACTAGAGATGCAGAGCAGGATGGATATAGGTCTGTAACAGTTTGAGTCTAGCGTGTCACCCCCTTTGAAGAGGGGGATGACTGCGGCAGCTTTCCAACCTTTAGGGATCTCGGAAATTACGAAAGAGAGGTTGAACAGACTGGTAATAGGGGTTGCAAAAATGGCGGCAGAAAATTTTTGAAAGAGAGTGTCCAGATTGTCTAGCCCAGCTGATTTGTATGGGTCCAGGTTTTGCAGATCTTTCAGAACATCTGCTTTCTGGTTTTGGGTGAAGGAGAAACTGGGGAGGCTTGGGAAAGTAGCTGCGGGGGGCGTGGAGCTGTTGTCCGGGGTTGGGGTAGCCAGGAAGAATGCATGGTCAGCCGTAGGGAAATTCTCGATTATCATGGATTTATTGGTGGTTACAGTGTTTCCTAGCCTCAGTGTAGTTGACAGCTGGGAGGAGGTGCTCTTATTCTCCAAGGACTTTACAGTGTCTCAAAACTTTTTGGAGTTAGAGCTACAGGTTGCGAATTTCTGTTTGAAATAGATAGCCTTTGCTTTCCTAACCGACTGCGTGTATGGGTTCCTGACTTCCCTGAAAAGTTGCATATAACGGGGACTATTCGATGCTAGTACTGTCCACAACAGGATGTTTTTGTGCTGGTCAACGGCATTCAGGTCTGGAGTGAACCAAGGGCTATATCTGTTCATAGTTCTACATTTATTGAAACATGGCATGCTTATTTAAGATGGTGAGGAAATTACTTTTAAAGAACGACCAGGCATCCTCGGCTGACAGGATGATGTCAATATCCTTCCAGGGTACCCGGGCCAGGTCAATTAGAAAGGCCTGCTCGCAGAAGTGTTTTAGGGAGCATTTGACCGCGGACCCATAGCGGATGCAGGCAATGGGGCAGTGATCGCTGAGATCCTGACTGAAAACAGCAGAGGTGTTTTTGGAGGACAAGTTGGTCAGTTTAATATCAAATCAAATCAAATTTATTTATATAGCCCTTCGTACATCAGCTGATATCTCAAAGTGCTGTACAGAAACCCAGCCTAAAACCCCAAACAGCAAACAATGCAGGTGTAGAAGCACGGTGGCTAGGAAAAACTCCCTAGAATGGCCAAAACCTAGGAAGAAACCTAGAGAGGAACTAGGCTATGTGGGGTGGCCAGTCCTCTTCTGGCCGTGCCAGGTGGAGATTATAACAGAACATGGCCAAGATGTTCAAATGTTCATAAATTACCAGCATGGTCCAATAATAATAAGGCAGAACAGTTGAAACTGGAGCAGCAGCATGGCCAGGTGGACTGGGGACAGCAAGGAGTCATCATGTCAGGTAGTCCTAGGTCATGGTCCTAGGGCTCAAGTCTTCCGAGAGAGAGAAAGAAAGAGAGAAAGAAAGAGAGAATTAGAGAGAGCACACTTAAATTCACACAGGACACCGAATAGGACAGGAGAAGTACTCCAGATATAACAAACTGACCCTAGCCCCCCGACACATAAACTACTGCAGCATAAATACTGGAGGCTGAGACAGGAGGGGTCAGGAGACACTGTGGCCCCATCCGATGACACCCCCCGGACAGGGCCAAACAGGAAGGATATAACCCCACCCACTTTGTCAAAGCACATCCCCCACACCACTAGAGGGATATCTTCAACCACCAACTTACCATCCTGAAACAAGGCTGAGTATAGCCCACAAAGATCTCCTCCACGGCATAACCCAAGGGGGAGCGCCAACCCAGACAGGATGACCACATCAGTGACTCAATCCACTCAGGTGACGCACCCCTCCCAGGGACGGTATGAGAGAGCCCCAGTAAGCCAGTGACTCAGCCCCTGTAATAGGGTTAGAGGCAGAGAATCCCAGCGGGAAGAGGGGAACCGGCAAGGCAGAAACAGCAAGGGCGGTTCGTTGCTCCAGAGCCTTTCCGTTCACCTTCCCACTCCTGGGCCAGATTACACTCAATCATATGACCCACTGAAGAGATGAGTCTTCAGTAAAGACTTAAAGGTTGAGACCGAGTTTGCGTCTCTCACATGGGTAGGCAGACCGTTCCATAAAAATGGAGCTCTATAGGAGAAAGCCCTGCCTCCAGCTGTTTGCTTAGAAATTCTAGGGACAATTAGGAGGCCTGCGTCTTGTGACCATAGCGTACGTGTAGGTATGTACGGCAGGACCAAATCAGAGAGATAGGTATGAGCAAGCCCATGTAATGCTTTGTAGGTTAGCAGTAAAACCTTGAAATCAGCCCTTGCTTTGACAGGAAGCCAGTGTAGGGAGGCTAGCACTGGAGTAATATGATTAAATATTTTGGTTCTAGTCAGGATTCTAGCAGCCGTATTTAGCACTAACTGAATTTTATTTAGTGCTTTATCCGGGTAGCCGCAAAGTAGAGCATTGCAGTAGTCTAACCTAGAAGTGACAAAAGCATAGATGAATTTTTCTGCATCATTTTTGGACAGAAAGTTTCTGACTTTTGCAATGTTACGTAGATGGAAAAAAGCTGTCCTTGAAATGGTCTTGATATGTTCTTCAGAAGAGAGATCAGGGTCCAGAGTAACGCCGAGGTCCTTCACAGTTTTAGTTGAGACGACTGTACAACAATTAAGATTAATTGTCAGATTCAACAGAAGATCTCTTTGTTTCTTGGGACCTAGAACAAGCATCTCTGTTTTGTCCAAGTTTAAAAGTAGAAAGTTTGCAGCCATCCGCTTCCTTATGTCTGAAACACAGGCTACTAGCGAGGGCAATTTTGGGGCTTCACCATGTTTCATTGAAATGTACAGCTGTGTGTCATCCGCATAGCAGTGAAAGTTAACATTATGTTTTCGAATGACATCCCCAAGAGGTCAAATATATAGTGAAAACAATATTGGTCATAAAACGGAACCTTGAGGAACACCGAAATTTACAGTTGATTTGTCAGAGGACAAGCCATTCACAGAGACAAACTGATATCTTTCCGACAGATAAGATCTAAACCAGGCCAGAACTTGTCCGTGTAGACCAATTTGGGTTACCAATCTCTCCAAAAGAATGTGGTGATCGATGGTATCAAAAGCAGCACTAAGGTCTAGGAGCACGAGGACAGATGCAGAGCCTCGGTGTTAAGCATATCCCAGTTTAGGTTACCTAGCAGAAAAAACTCTGAAGATAGATGAGGGGCAATTAATTAACATATGGTGTCCAGGGCACATCTAGGATCTGAGGGGTTCTGTAACATGCGGCAACAGTGAGAGACTTATTTCTGGATAGATTCATTTTTTAAATTATAAACTCTAACTGTTTGGGTATAGACTTGGAAAGTATGACAGATCTCTGCAGTAGATTGCAACTCCTCCCCCTTTGGCAGTTCTATCTTGACGGAAAATGATTTAGTTGGGGATGGAAATCTCAACATTTTTTGTGGCCTTTCTAAGCCAGGATTCAGACACGGCAAAGACATCAGGGTTGGTGGAGTGTGCTAAAGCAGTGAGTAAAACAAACTTAGGGAGGAGGCTTCTGATGTTAACATGCATGAAACCAAGGGTTTTACAGTTACAAAAGTCAACAAATGAGAGCACCTGTGGACACACTGGGCCTGGGTTAACCTCTACATCGAACCAGGAACAGAGGAGGAGTAGGATGAGGGTACGGCTAAAGGCTATCAAAACTGGTCATCTAGTGCGTTGTGGACAGAGAATAAAAGGAGCAGATTTCTGGGCGTGGTAGGATAGATTCAGGGCATAATGTACAGATGGGTATGGTAGGGTGCGGGTACAGTGGAGGTAAACCTAGGCATTGAGTGACGATAAGAGAGGTTGCGTCTCTGGACGCACTAGTTATGCTGGGCGAGGTCACTGCATGTGTTACGGTGCGTGAATGAGGACACAAAAGCGAATTAACGTAAACAGAGCTTCTTTAATAACAAAACAAACGTAGGCTCAGATGGACCGGCAGATTCCGACAGGACAGGACAAGGTTGCAGCAAACATGACGATAGTCTGGTTCAGGCATGAATAACACAAACGAGAATCCGACAAAGACAGAAGCAGAAACAGAGAGAGATATAGGGACCTAATCAGAGGGAAAAAGGGAACAGGTGGGAAAAGGGGTGACGAGGTAGTTAGGAGGAGACAAGGAACAGCTGGGGGAAAGAGGGGGAGAAAAGGTAACCTAATAACAACCAGCAGAGGGAGACAGGGTGAAGGGAAAGGAAAGAAACAAGACACAACATGACAATACATGACAGCATGTGTGGGAGGTGGGACAAAAGAGGTATCTGATGCAAGTTGAGTGGGACTAGGGGCTCTGCAGTGAACTAAAACAATGGTAACTATCCTAAACAACAGTATACAAGGCATATTGACATTAGAGAGAGGCATAAAGCAATCACAGATGTTGATTGGGATAGCTAGCTAAGACAACAGCGGATAAGACAATAACAGCAAGTACTGTAAATGGCGATGAATGGGCAGAGAGGGTCAGTTAACTTCTTAAAACCTCTTAAGGTAAAGGGGGCAGCATTTTCACTTTTGGATAAATAATGTGCCCAATTTCAACTTCCTGCTACTCATGCCAGGAATATAAGATATGCGTATTATTAGTAGATGTGGATAGAAAACATTCATGTCTGTGAGTATAACAGAACTTATGTAGCAGGCAAAACCCTGAAGACTAACTGTTCAGAATTATTATTTTTGCCTCTGACTGTTCCATGAGTTGTCTTTGCCAAGACTGTCACCAGTCTTTGGAATTTGGTTGAAGTTATTCATTTGTGCAACGTAGAAGAAGCACATCCTGGAACAACGTTACACTATTGAGAGTTGCGCAAGACTTAAAAAGGAGCATGGTTTGTTTACTTCCTGTATTGAACACAGATAGCCCCGTCTACAGTTTGGTCGATTATTAACGTTTAAAAATACCTAAAGTTGTATTACAAAAGTCGTTTGAAATATTTTTGCAAAGTTTATGGGCAACTTTTGAAATGTTTTGTAGCCATTCAGAATTATTTATTTTTGAGGTCGCTGTCTGTTCAATGAATTCTCAATGGCAAACGATATTTCTTAGGCACTTGTTTGCAGTTCCTACCGCTCCCACTGGATGTCACCAGTCTTTGGAATTTGGTTGAGGTTATTCCTTTGTGCAATGAAGAAGTACGGCCATCCTGTAAAAGGGTAATGCTGTTGAGAGTTGGCCAAGACTTGAAAAGCAGCGTTAGTTTCCTCTCGTCCTCTATTGAAAACAGATAGACCCGTCTTGAATTTGATCAATTATTAACGTTTGAAAATACCTAAAGTTGTATTACAAAAGTTTACAAGGGTTACAGGTAACAGGTAACTTTTGAAATATTTTGTAGTGATTTTGCGCAAATTGGAAGCTGTTTTTTTCTGGATCAAATGCGCCAAATAAATTGACATTTTGGATATACATGGACGGAATTAATCGAACAAAATGACCATTTGTGATGTTTATGGGACATATTGGAGTGCCAACAAAAGAAGCTCATCAAAGGTAAGGCATGTTTTATATTTTATTTCTGTGTTTTGTGTAGCGCCTGCAGGATTGAAATATGCTACTCTCTTTGTTTACTGCTGTGTTATCATCAGATAATAGCTTTTTATGCGTTCGCCGAAAAGCCTTTTTGAAATCTGACACGTTGGCTGGATTCACAATGAGTGTAGCTTTAATATGCTATCATGCATGTGTGATTTAATGAAAGTTTGAATTTTATAGTATTTTATTTGAATCTGGCATTTTCCCTGGCAATTGGCCAAGTGGGACATTTGCGTCCCCCTATCCCAGAGAGGTTAACTAGAAACAGGTTCTGAGTTTGAGGCTGGGGCCGACAGATAAACAAAATGGAGTACCGTGATTAATGAACAGTCCAGCAGGCTTCAGTTATGTAGCCAAGTGATCATAGGGTCCAGTGAACAGCAATAGATGAAACAGGGAAGCAGCTAAGTAGTTGTTACTATGTTAGCAAGCGGGAGACACGGCGTTAAAAAATAGGGCTAGTAGAAGCGTCTGCTCTGATGTATGTCAAAGGCTGGATGAGAGCACAACAGATGGATTACGTCGGCAGACAAGTCGTGATGGAACGGTGGGGCTCTGTGTCGACAAAGGGTCTAGGCCAGTTGGCAAAAGAGGCATTGTAGCTGGAGTAATTTTGTTTGCTAGCCGGGAGATGTGCCTGGCTCATGGCTAACTGGTGCTAGCTTCGGGACAAGGGCGTTAGCCACTATAGCCACTCGGTAGCAGCTAGCTAGCAGCGATGATCCGTTGCAAAGGTCCAGAGATTATGGTAAGAATCCGGTGGTCTAGTGGATTCTAATCGTGTTAGTGAAGAGCCCGGGAGGCATCAGCTGTGTAGCCGAGTGATTGTAGGGTCCACTGAGCAGGCCGGGAGAAGGGTCACTCGGAAGGCTAGCTTCGGGGCTGGGCCACACGGTGGCAACTAGCTAGCTATGATGATCAGGAGTAATGGTCCAGGGATTATGACAGGAATACGGTGTTGTAGTGGAGAAAAGCAGTTTGATACGCTCAGGGTTGATTTTGATCTTTTTGGCCTTCCTGTGACATTGGGTGCTGTAGGTGTCCTGGAGGGCAGGCAGTGTGCCCCTGGTGATGTGTTGGACACCACCATCTGGAGAGCTCTGCAGTTGCGGGCAGTGCAGTTGCCGTGCCAGGCGGTGATACAGTCCAGCAGAATGCTCTCAATTGGAGAACTGTAAAAGTTTGTGAGAGTCTTACAGGCCAAGCCACATTTCTTTAGCCTTCTGAGGTTGAAGAGGCCTTCACCACACTGTCTGTTTGGTGCACCATTTCAGATTGTCAGTGATGTGTACGCCAAGGAACTTGGCGCTGTGGTCCTGTCAATGTGAATAGGAGAGTGCTCTCTCTGTTGTGTACACAGTCCACAATCAGCACCTTCGTTTTGTTGACGTTGAGGGAGAGATTATTTTGGGAAGTTACACATGTCTGTTGACTTTGGACCGGAGCCAAAACAAGTGACTTTTTGACGCCATTCCGGTCACAACTTGCAGACTTGTTTACGTGTAGCTGTGCGTTTTGTTGACAACCTTACTTTGCTACCTGACAACTTTACGGTTTTTACTTTTTAATTACCGTTTATATTTTTGTTTTTTCCCACAACTTTTTATTTTCATTCAACTTTTTCACTCCGGACGCTTTATCTGGACATGGTTCGTCAGGATCTCAACCAGCCGAAGCTAAGTAGTAACATTAACATGATGCCTTCTAATCGCAGTCGCTGTACTCATAATATACAGGAGAACGATCGCCTTACGGTGAGGATAGCTGTGCTGCAAGCCCAGCTTCAGACGCAATCGTTAGGCAAGGGTAATTTCAGTGTAGGAAAGGATGAAACAGAGTCTGTGCCACCAGTGAGTACAGATAGTAACGTTAGTATAAATCCCCTCTCACGGTCCCCGCAGCCGGACAAATTTCTCACGGTTTCTGGAGGGAAATGCTGTAGGAATGCTCAACCGGTGTAGCTCATTCAGCTGACAGAAACTTTCAACCGGTTTTCCCCATTAAGCAGCAAGTCGGAGTCAGAGGCCGAGCCTTCTCTTGTCTCTACTCCTCTCGTTACGGGGTCTGAGACGCCGAAGCTTCCCACCATTAGCTCTGACAAATTGAAAACTCTAGTCATTGGCGACTCCATTACCCGCAGTATTAGACTTAAAACGAATCATCCAGCGATCATACACTGTTTACCAGGGGGCAGAGCTACCGACGTTAAGGCTATTCTGAAGATGGTGCTGGCTAAAGCTAAAACTGGCGAGTTAGAGAGTATAGAGATATTGTTATCCACGTCGACACCAAAGATGTTAGGATGAAACAGTCAGAGATCACCAAGCGCAACATAGCTTCAGCGTGTAAATCAGCTAGAAAGATGTGTCGGCATCGAGTAATTGTCTCTGGCCCCCTCCCAGTTAGGGGGAGAGATGAGCTCTACAGCAGAGTCTCACAACTCAATCGCTGGTTGAAAACTGTTTTCTGCCCCTCCCAAAAGATAGAATTTGTAGATAACTGTCCCTCTTTCTGGGACTCACCCACAAACAGGACCAAGCCTGACCTGCTGAGGAGTGACGGACTCCATCCTAGCTGGAGGGGTGCTCTCATCTTATCTACCAACATAGACAGGGCTCTAACTCCTCTATCTCCACAATGAAATAGGGTGCAGGCCAGGCAGCAGGCTGTTAGCCAGCCTGCCAGCATAGTGGAGTCTGCCACTAGCACAGTCAGTGTAGTCAGCTCAGCTATCCCCATTGAGACCGTGTCTGTGCCTCGACCTAGGTTGGGCAAAACTAAACATGGCGGTGTTCGCCTTAGCAATTTCACTAGGATAAAGACCTCCTCATTCCTGTCATTATTGAAAGAGATCATGATACCTCACATCTCAAAATAGGGCTACTTAATGTTAGATCCCTTACTTCAAAGGCAATTATAGTCAATGAACTAATCACTGATCATAATCTTGATGTGATTGGCCTGACTGAAACATGGCTTAAGCCTGATGAATTTACTGTGTTAAATGAGGCCTCACCTCCTGGCTACACTAGTGACCATATCCCCCCCCCCCCCCCCCCCCCCGTGCATCCCGCAAAGGCTGAGGTATTGCTAACATTTCCGATAGCAAATTTCAATTTACAAAAAATAAAATGACGTTTTTTGAGCTTCTAGTCATGAAATCTATGCAGCCTACTCAATCACTTTTTATAGCTACTGTTTACAGGCCTCCTGGGCCATATACAGCGTTCCTCATAGAGTTCCCTGAATTCCTATCGGACCTTGTACTCATAGCAGATAATATTCTAATTTTTGGTGACTATAATATTCACATGGAAAAGTCCACAGACCCACTCCAAAACGCTTTCGGAGCCATCATCGACTCAGTGGGTGTCACGCCCTGGTTTTAGTATTTTGTGTTTTCTTTATTATTTTGGCCAGGCCAGGGTGTGACATGGGTTATTTATGTGGTGTGTTTTGTCTAGGGGTTTTTTGTAGGTTATGGGATTGTGGTGTAGTATAGTAGTCTAGGAAAGTCTATGGTTGCCTGGAGTGGTTCTCAATCAGAGGCAGGTGTTTATCGTTGTCTCTGATTGGGAACCATATTTAGGCAGCCATATTCTTTGAGTGTTTTGTGGGTGATTGTTCCTGTCTCTGTGTTTGTTTGCACCAGATAGGCTCAGTCACTTCGGTTTTTTCTTTTTCCCTTGTTTTGGAAGAGAAGAGAACGTGAGCCGGGTGCACCATTCTCCTTGCGGAGATGGTGCAAAATACATCAACACGGTCGGTCCCTGGGATTGGGCTGGCCAACACGATTCGGTTTGCTTGGAAGGAAAAGGAGATGGAGCCTTTAGGACGGGAATCTTTTGGAAGGATAATATTGATGGGGATTCTAAAGCTGACGGTGAAGGACGTGTTTTGTTTCCAAGGCAACTCGTTGGAGGGAGCATACGACGTGGCACTATATACAGAGGCAAAACACGATGATATCCTGAGAAGGGCAAGAGCAGTGGGAGGTGAGAGGCCGATGTGCCACTACGAAATAACAAGCCTGGCGAAGAATAATTTTAGGGTTGTAACTGTCAACATTTACAACCCTTACGTTAAGGACGAAGAGGTGAGGGCTTTTCTGGGGAGATATATGGATAACGTCTCCTCAGCAAGGCACCTCAAAGACTCCCTTGGGTTTTGGAATGGGAGGAGAGGTTTCCAGGCCCTCCTCAGAGAGGACCCAAAGGGACATGGTGGCTACCTCCATCCTCCTGCTATGTTCTCCCTAGGGGCTGACAGGGGGACGTTGTTTTACGCACGTCAGCCCCCATTTTGCAGACGCTGTATGGCCTACGGTCACATATTCGCCTCATGCAGTACAAGAAAATGCAGATTTTGTGCATCTGAGGATCATGAGGCGAGGGATTGTGACAAGCCTAAGACGTGCCATGGGTGTGGCTCGTCAGCACACCTGTGGCGGGGGTGCCCGGCCCGTCAGCGGTCATATGCGTCTGCGGCTGGGGGGGGAGCAGGGACGGGGGATGGGGGAAGAAGAGGAGGGGAAGGAAGCACGCCTCATGATCAGAGTACAGGTCCAGAGGGGAAGGCCACAAGGAAGGAGGAGGAGCAAGAAGCGGCGGAAGGAAGAGAGAAGGAAACGGAAGGCACGGGAGTAGGAGAACCAGGAAAAGCGGAGGAAGACGGCAACCGAGTGGAGGAGCATGAGAGAGAAGAAAGCGATGGAGGAGTGGTGGAGAAGGAGACGGTGGAAGAGCAAGTGGACTGGGGGGAATGTGCCCTGGTGGAAGAGATGAGGGGTATGGTGGAGGAGCTGGCGGGGGGGGGGGGGGGGGGGGTTGGTATCTCTCCACTGCCGTCATCACCAAAGAAGAGAATGAAGAGGCGGGAGCGATTGGCCGACAGTGAGAGGGAGGGGATGGCCAAGAGAGTGATGGGGGTGGGAGAAACCTCTGGGTTGCTGCTGGTTTCCACAGGCTCTCAATATCTGTTGGGTGGGGACACACCTAACAGGACTCAGGACTGGGTACAGGAGGAGGTGGGGAGTTTTTTGTTTGGGGACTCAGCCTCCCCGAATTTTTTCCAATCCAGCTGCAGCACTGGGGAGGGGGAGGATTGTGGGGGTAGACCCAGGGTGCAGGGCACCCCGGAGCCAAACACTATTCCTGCATCCTGGGTTGGTGAGATGGAGGAAGAGGGGGGGGATGTTGGGAGTACAGATGGTGTTATCACCGGTAGATATGGAGCAGGGGAGCATCGGGTGAGTCTCCTGTTTTTGTTTTTTTCTGTCTGGGTTTAGAATTTGAGTGTATTACATGTTTTTATTTTATTCTTTCATGGGGTCTGATTTTACTTTTGTTAGTTTAAATGTAAGGGGTTTAAGGGATTGTGTTAAGAGGTGAGCAGGGTAGCCTAGTGGTTAGAGCGTTGGACTAGTAACCGGAAGGTTGTGAGTTCAAACCCCCGAGCTGACAAGGTACAAATCTGTCGTTCTGCCCCTGAACAGGCAGTTAACCCACTGTTCCCAGGCCGTCATTGAAAATAAGAATTTGTTCTTAACTGACTTGCCTGGTTAAATAAAGGTAAAATAAAAAAATAAAAAATAAAAAGAGGAGGGCGGTTTTTAGTTATTTGGAGGGTGTGGGGTTTGATTTTTGTTTTTTACAGGAGGTTCACCTGAGGGATGGAGGGGATGTTAATAGGTTTAAGAGGGAGTGGGACAAGGGGGAGTCGGTTTGGGGTGTTGGGGGGGTGCACTCATCGGGGGTAGGGATTTTGTGTGGGCACAGGGAGGTTAAAGTGGAGGATTCTTTTGTGGTAATGCAGGGGAGGGTTATAGGGGTGGATGTCACGATAAGGGATTGTAATTTTAGATTAGTGGTGGTGTATGGACCACAGGTGGTGGCAGACAGGAGGGAGATGGTGGACTGTCTGACGCCCCTGTGTGTCACAAATAGGAAATTAGTGATAGGGGGGGATTTTAATACAGATTTAGGAAGAGGGGGGGATAGCAGTGCAGGCGCCATTGCCAGGCTAATGGCTTGCCATGGTCTGGTAGATGGTGGTCTGCACACTACTCCGAAAATGGACGGTCCTACATGGCGCAACTCCAGGGGGGTTGAGCGGAGGCTCGACTATATTTTTGTACCCAGGTCTTTGGGTAAGTTGTCTGGGCGGCTGTTGCCTGTTTTCTTTTCGGATCACGACGGGGTGCTCCTGCAGGTGGGGTCGCCAGTCTGCCTCTTTGGTAGGGGGTACTGGAAGCTAGATCGGGATGTGCTGGAGGAGCAGGCTTTTGTTGACGGGTTTTATGGTTTCTTTTGGAGGCTTGAGGGTCTCCGGTCCATGTGCGAGGGGGTGTTAGAGTGGTGGGATTTAGTTAAGGTGAGGATTAGGGCTTTTATAATAGGGTATTGCAAGAGGAAAAAAAGGGAGGAGAGGAGGGAGGTGGATCGTATCCAAAGGTTAATTGAACTCGAGTACGAGGCAGGCAACCTCGGCGGGTCGTTTGACTGGGAGAGATCCGCAACCCTAAAGGCGCAGCTCAGGGAGTTGCAGGAGCGGAAGGCTCGAGCTTTCCTGGAGCGTGCGCATAGTGGCTTTCTAGAACACAATGAGACTTGTTCTGCTATGTTCTTTAAGTCGGTTAGGGCCAGACAGAGTAGGAAGGTAATGCATGGCGTTAGGGAAGAAAATGGTAGTATAGTTAGAGAACCAGAGGATATGGTCAGGGTGACAACTGATCATTTCCAAGGTTTATTTAAGGAAAGGGAAATAGATGTAGAGCAGGGAAATGTGTTTTTAGAACACTTGTCCAGGCGGTTGCCGGAGGACATTAGAGAAGTGATGGAGGCCCAGATCTCACTAGAAGAGGTTGAGAGCGCTCTTAGGAGGATGGGAAAAGGGAAGGTGCCTGGGATAGATGGGCTGCCGGCTGAGTTTTATCTCAAGTTTTGGGGTATACTTGGACCAGTGGTCCTCGAAGTCTTGAAGGCCATCCTTGAGACGGGGGTCCCGGGGGGATCAATGGCTGTTGGTGTGCTGTCACTTTTATATAAGAAGGGGGAAGTAACAGACCTTGGCAACTGGCGGCCGTTGACCATGCTGTGTGTAGATTACAAGCTACTTGCAAAGGTTTTAGCAGACCGGTTGCGCACAGCCCTTCCCTACGTCGTCCATGAGGATCAGACGTGCGGGGTAGAGGGCCGCTCTATTAGATGGAACCTACAGTTAATCAGGGACTCCATCGCTTGGGTTGAAGATAGAGGACTGCCTTTAATGGTAGCAGCGCTAGATCAGGCGAAAGCCTTTGATCGCGTGAATAGATCATTTTTATTCAGAGTGTTAGGTCGATTAGGATTTGGGGAGAAGTTCATAGGATGGATTCGTACATTATATGTCGGAGCGGGGTGCCGAGTTAGTGTAAATAGTCACTTGGGTGACGTTTTTGACCTCTCGTCTGGGGTCAGGCAGGGGTGCCCACTCTCGGCTCTCCTCTTCGTTCTGTACATGGAGCCTCTGGGGGCTGCCATTAGGGCAGACACAGGGGTGGAAGGCTTGTTGATCCCTGGAAGTGGTGGGCTGCGTGTTAAGATGACGCAGTACGCCGACGACACTTCCTTGCTGCTGTGCAAGGACTCGTGCCTGACAAGGTCCCTTGCCATCTTTGGGGATTTCACCCGAGCGTCGGGAGCAGTTCTGAACCATGCAAAGTCTTCCGTCAAGTTTTTCGGAAGATGGCGCGGTAGAACGGATGTGCCCGGGGGGTTATCTCTCTGTGAGGGGGCCCTGAGGATTCTCGGGGTCCATTTTGAGACCTCCGGCTCAGCGACGCTAAACTGGAACATGCGTATCGCAGTGGTACAGAGGAAGCTAGCAATGTGGAAGGCTAGGTATTTGTCTTTTATGGGCAAAGTCCTGGTTCTAAAGGTGGATGTGTTGCCGTCTCTTTTGTATTTGGCGTACATCTACCCATTGCCGGCTAGTCTGAGGAGGCCTCTAGTGAGGCTTGTGTTTCAGTTCATGTGGAGTGGCAGGTGCGAGTGGGTCGCCAGGGCACGCATGCTTTGTCCCATCGGTACCACATTTCCCCCTCAAGCTGGACGCAATTTTTGTTTCTTTCTTGTTAACGGAGCTTGCTCATCCAGTGATGCACCCGTCCGGTTACCTCCTGCGGGTGTTCTTCTCGTATCAGGCGAGAAGCGTAATGGTGTGGTCTAACACGGGTCCTCGGGCGGAACAGCTGCCGTGGCACTTTGGTCATGCGGCCAAGTGGCTACGTGAGCACCCTGAGGTTGAAGTTGCCCGAGTAGGTTTAGATCACAGGCACCTGTACGAGGAGGTCAGAAAGGCAGGGAGTCCGGCGCCTGTAGTGGGCATCTCGGAAGTGGTCTGGGAGGGAGTGCAGGCGCGGGGCCTGGACAACAGGCTCAAGGACCTGAATTGGTTGAGCCTCCATAAGTGCTTGCCGGTACGTTCCATCATGTACCGGTATAGTTTGTCGCGATCCCCCACCTGTCCAAGATCTTCTTGTGGCAGGGAGGAGACTGTGCGCCATGTCTTTTGGGACTGTGCCTTTGCCGGAGTAGTATGGGCTAGGGCACGGGTGTTGTTAGGTTTGGTAAGGGGGGATTTTGTATTGACGTGGGCCAGGTTAGAGAGAGGTGTAGGGAGAGCGAGAGGGACGGATAGGGACAGGTTTCTGCTCTGGCTTCTCATGAGTCTCTTTAAACGGGGGCTGTGGGAAGCCAGGCAGAACATGGTGAAGACAGGGAGAGATTGGGGGGTGGAAGGGATAGTGAGGAGGGTGGAAGGAGATTTGAGGGGGAGGATGAAGAGGGAGGAGAGGAAGTGGGGGCAGCATGCTGCCCGGGAGAGGTGGAAGGGGGGTTTAGGGCTGGGTGTCATTTAGATTTGTAAGGGGATAGATTAGGGATGGGGAGATAGGGAAAGGTAGTTTGTAGGATGACGGGGAGGGAAGATGCTCCCCTGAGGTTTTGTTTGGGGTTTTTGTTTTGTTTAAATTAAAATACCACTATTTGAGTTTGTATGGAAATTATGAGTTGTAAAGAATGAATGGTATTGATGATAATAAATTATTTTTATAAAAAAAAATATAAAAAAAATAAAACTGTTTCAGGTTTTCACATTACGTTTTTGTATTGTTTATCTTTATTAAAGGTGTTAAATAGTAACCACGCTGCATTTTGGTCCTCCTGTCTTTCGACACAAGAAAACCTTAACAGTGGGTTTTGTCCAACATGTCTCTGGACCCACTCACTGTCACAGTCATACTCTGGACCTAGTTTTGTCCCATGGAATAAATGTTGTGGATCTTAATGTTTTTCCTCATAATCCTGGACTATCGGACCACCATTTTATTACGTTTGCAATTGCAACAAATAATCTGCTCAGATCCCAACCAAGGAACATCAAAAGTCGTGCTATAAATTCACAGACAACACAAAGATTCCTTGATGTCCTTCCAGACTCCCTCTGTCTACCCAAGAAAATCAGTTAACCACTTAACTGAGGAACTAAATTTAACCTTGCGCAATACCCTAGATGCAGTTGCACCCCTAAAAACTAAAAACATTTCTCTTAACAAACTAGCTCCCTGGTACACAGAAAATACCCGAGCTCTGAAGCAAGCTTCCAGAAAATTGGAAAGGAAATGGCGCCACACCAAACTGGAAGTCTTCCGACTAGCTTGGAAAGACAGTACCGTGCAGTATCGAAGAGCCCTTACTGCTGCTCGATCATCCTGTTTTTCCAACTTAATTTAACAATCCGAAATTCCTTTTTGATACTGTCACAAAGCTAACTAAAAAGCAGCATTCCCCAAAAGAGGATGGCTTTCACTTCAGCAGTAGTAAATTCATGAACTTCTTTGAGGAAAAATCATGATTATTAGTGTTACGGTGAGTGAATGAGGACCCAAAAGCGAATTAACTTAAACAGAGCTTCTTTAATAACCAAACATAGGTAGGCTCAGATAGACCGGCAGATTCCGACAGGACAGGACAAGGTTACAGCAAACATGACGATAGTCTGGTTCAGGCATGAAACACAACAAACAAGAATCCGACAAAGACAGGAGCAGAAACAGAGAGAGATATAGGGACCTAATCAGAGGGAAAAAGGGAACAGGTGGGAAAAGGGGTGGATGAGGTAGTCAGAGGAGACAAGGAACAGCTGGGGGAAAGCGGGGGAGAAAAGGTAACCTAATACGACCAGCAGAGGGAGACAGGGTGAAAGGAAAGGACAGAAAGACACAACATGACAATACATGACAGTACCCCCCCACTCACCGAGCGCCTCCTGGCGCACTCGAGGAGGAAACCTGGCGGCAACGGAGGAAATCCTCGATCAGCGCACGGTCCAGCACGTCCCGAGAGGGAACCCAACTCCTCTCCTCAGGACCGTACCCCTCCCAATCTACGAGGTACTGGTGACCACGGCCCCGAGGACGCATGTCCAAAATCCTGCGGACCCTGTAGATGGGTGCGCCCTCGACAAGGATGGGGGGGGGGGGGAGACGAGCGGGGGCGCGAAGAACGGGCTTGATACAGGAGACATGGAAGACCGGGTGGACGCGACGAAGGTATCGCAGAAGAAGAAGTCGAACTGCGACAGGATTAATGACCCGAGAAATACGGAACGGACCAATGAACCGCGGGGTCAACTTGCGAGAAGCCGTCTTAAGGGGAAGGTTCTGAGTGGAGAGCCAAACTCTCTGACCGCGACAATATCTAGGACTCTTAGTTCTACGCTTATTAGCAGCCCTCACAGTCTGCGTCCTATAACGGCAAAGTGCAGACCTGACCCTCTTCCAGGTGCGCTCGCAACGTTGGACAAAAGCCTGAGCGGAGGGGACGCTGGACTCGGCGAACTGAGATGAGAACAGCGGAGGCTGGTACCCGAGGCTACTCTGAAAAGGAGATAGCCCGGTCGCAGACGAAGGAAGCGAGTTGTGGGCGTATTCTGCCCAGGGGAGCTGTTCTGACCAAGACGCAGGGTTGCGAAAAGAAAGACTGCGTAAGATGCGACCAATAGTCTGATTGGCCCGTTCTGCTTGACCGTTAGACTGGGGGTGAAAGCCGGAAGAGAGACTGACGGAAGCCCCAATCAAACGGCAAAACTCCCTCCAAAATTGAGACGTGAATTGCGGACCTCTGTCCGAAACGACGTCTGACGGAAGGCCATGAATTCTGAAAACATTCTCGATGATGATTTGTGCCGTCTCTTTAGCAGAAGGAAGCTTAGCAAGGGGAATGAAATGAGCCGCCTTAGAGAACCTATCGACAACCGTAAGAATAACAGTCTTCCCCGCTGACGAAGGCAGTCCGGTGACAAAATCTAAGGCGATGTGAGACCACGGTCGAGAGGGAATGGGAAGCGGCCTGAGACGGCCGGCAGGAGGAGAGTTACCGGACTTAGTCTGCGCGCAGACCGAACAAGCAGCCACGAAACGACGCGTGTCATGCTCCCGGGTGGGCCACCAAAAACGCTGGCGAATGGAAGCAAGCGTACCCCGAACGCCAGGGTGGCCGGCTAACTTGGCAGAGTGAGCCCACTGAAGAACGGCCAGACGAGTAGGAACGGGAACGAAAAGAAGGTTCCTAGGACAAGCGCGCGGCGACGGAGTGTGAGTGAGCGCTTGCTTTACCTGCCTCTCAATTCCCCAGACAGTCAACCCGACAACACGCCCCTCAGGGAGAATCCCCTCGGGGTCAGTGGAGGCTACTGAAGAACTGAAGAGACGAGATAAAGCATCAGGCTTGGTGTTCTTAGAGCCCGGACGATAAGAAATCACGAACTCGAAACGAGCGAAAAACAGCGCCCAACGCGCCTGACGCGCATTAAGTCGTTTGGCAGAACGGATGTACTCAAGGTTCCTATGGTCAGTCCAAACGACAAAAGGAACGGTCGCCCCCTCCAACCACTGTCGCCATTCGCCTAGGGCTAACCGGATGGCGAGCAGTTCGCGGTTTCCCACATCATAGTTACGTTCCGACGGCGACAGGCGATGAGAAAAATACGCGCATGGGTGGACCTTGTCGTCAGAGAGGGAGCGCTGAGAAAGAATGGCTCCCACGCCCACCTCTGACGCGTCAACCTCGACAACGAACTGTCTAGAGACGTCAGGTGTAACAAGGATAGGAGCGGATGTAAAACGATTCTTGAGGAGATCAAAAGCTCCCTGGGCGGAAACGGACCACTTAAAGCACGTCTTGACAGAAGTAAGGGCTGTGAGAGGAGCTGCCACCTGACCGAAATTACGGATGAAACGACGATAGAAGTTCGCGAAGCCGAGAAAGCGCTGCAGCTCGATGCGTGACTTAGGGGCGGGCCAATCAATGACAGCTTGGACCTTAGCGGGATCCATCTTAATGCCTTCAGCGGAAATAACAGAACCGAGAAATGTGACGGAGGAGGCATGAAAAGTGCACTTCTCAGCCTTCACAAAAAGACAATTCTCTAAAAGGCGCTGGAGGACACGTCGAACGTGCTGAACATGAATCTGGAGTGACGGTGAAAAAATCAGGATATCGTCAAGGTAAACGAAAACAAAGATGTTCAGAATGTCTCTCAGGACATCATTGACTAATGCCTGAAAGACAGCTGGAGCGTTAGCGAGGCCGAAAGGAAGAACCCGGTATTCAAAGTGCCCTAACGGAGTGTTAAACGCCGTCTTCCACTCGTCCCCCTCCCTGATGCGCACGAGATGGTAAGCGTTACGAAGGTCCAACTTAGTGAAAAACCTGGCTCCCTGCAGGATCTCGAAGGCTGAAGACATAAGAGGAAGCGGATAACGATTCTTCACTGTTATGTCATTCAGCCCTCGATAATCTATGCAGGGGCGCAGAGACCCGTCCTTCTTCTTGACAAAAAAAAACCCCGCTCCGGCGGGAGAGGAGGAGGGGACTATGGTACCGGCGTCAAGAGCTACAGACAAATAATCCTCGAGAGCCTTACGTTCGGGAGCCGACAGAGAGTATAGTCTACCCCGGGGGGGGGTGGTTCCCGGAAGGAGATCAATACTACAATCATACGACCGGTGTGGAGGAAGAGAGGTGGCCCTGGACCGACTGAACACCGTGCGCAGATCGTGATATTCCTCCGGCACCCCTGTCAAATCACCAGGCTCCTCCTGTGAAGGAGAGACAGAGGAAACAGGAGGGATAGCAGACATTAAACATTTCACATGACAAGAGACGTTCCAGGAGAGGATAGAATTACTAGACCAATTAATGGAAGGATTATGACAAACTAGCCAGGGATGGCCCAAAACAACAGGTGTAAAAGGTGAACGAAAAATTAAAAAAGAAATGGTTTCGCTATGATTACCAGAAACAGTGAGGGTTAAAGGTAGCGTCTCACGCTGAATCCTGGGGAGAGGACTACCATCCAGGGCGAACAAGGCCGTGGACTCCCTTAACTGTCTGAGAGGAATGTCATGTTCCCGAGCCCAGGTCTCGTCCATAAAACAGCCCTCCGCCCCAGAGTCTATTAAGGCACTGCAGGAAGCTGACGAACCGGTCCAGCGTAGATGGACCGACAAGGTAGTGCAGGATCTTGAAGGAGAGACAGGAGTAGTAGCGCTCACCAGTAGCCCTCCGCTTACTGATGAGCTCTGGCTTTTACTGGACATGAAGTGACAAAATGACCAGCAGAACCGCAATAGAGACAGAGGCGGTTGGTGATTCTCCGTTCCCTCTCCTTAGTCGAGATGCGGATACCTCCCAGCTGCATAGGCTCAGCTCCCGAGCCGGCAGAGGAAGATGGTAGTGATGCGGAGAGGGGGGCAACGGAGAGCGCGAGCTCCTTTCCACGAGCTCGGTGACGAAGATCAACCCGTCGCTCAATGCGAATAGCGAGTTCAATCAAGGAATCCACGCTGGAAGGAACCTCCCGGGAGAGAATCTCATCCTTTACCTCTGCGCGGAGACCCTCCAGAAGACGAGCGAGCAAGGCCGGCTCGTTCCAGCCACTGGAGGCAGCAAGAGTGCGAAACTCAATAGAGTAGTCTGTTATGGATCGATTGCCTTGACATAGGGAAGACAGGGCCCTGGAAGCCTCCTCCCCAAAAACAGATTGATCAAAAACCCGTATCATCTCCTCCTTAAAGTCCTGATACTGGTTAGTACACTCAGCCCTTGCCTCCCAGATTGCCGTGCCCCACTCACGAGCCCGTCCAGTAAGGAGAGATATGACGTAGGCGACACGAGCAGTGCTCCTGGCGTAAGTGTTGGGCTGGAGAGAAAACACAATATCACACTGGGTGAGGAACGAGCGGCATTCAGTGGGCTCCCCAGAGTAACACGGCGGGTTATTGATTCTGGGCTCCGGAGATTCGAAAGCCCTGGAAGTGGCCGGTGGATCGAGGCGGAGATGGTGAACCTGTTCTGTGAGGTTGGAGACTTGGGTGGCCAGGGTCTCAACGGCATGTCGAGCAGCAGACAATTCCTGCTCGTGTCTGCCTAGCATCGCTCCCTGGATCCCGACGGCTGAGTGGAGAGGATCCGAAGTCGCTGGGTCCATTCTTGGTCGGATTCTTCTGTTACGGTGAGTGAATGAGGACCCAAAAGCGAATTAACTTAAACAGAGCTTCTTTAATAACCAAACATAGGTAGGCTCAGATAGACCGGCAGATTCCGACAGGACAGGACAAGGTTACAGCAAACATGACGATAGTCTGGTTCAGGCATGAAACACAACAAACAAGAATCCGACAAAGACAGGAGCAGAAACAGAGAGAGATATAGGGACCTAATCAGAGGGAAAAAGGGAACAGGTGGGAAAAGGGGTGGATGAGGTAGTCAGAGGAGACAAGGAACAGCTGGGGGAAAGCGGGGGAGAAAAGGTAACCTAATACGACCAGCAGAGGGAGACAGGGTGAAAGGAAAGGACAGAAAGACACAACATGACAATACATGACAATTAGAAAGCAAATTACGGACTCCTCCTTAAATCTGCGTATTCCTCCAAAGCTCAGTTGTCCTGAGTCTGCACAACTCTGCCAGGACCTAGGATCAAGAGAGACCCTCAAGTGTTTTAGTACTATATCTCTTGACACAATGATGAAAATAATCATGGCCTCTAAACCTTCAAGCTGCATACTGGACCCTATTCCAACTAAACTACTGAAAGAGCTGCTTCCTGTGCTTGGCCCTCCTATGTTGAACATAATAAACGGCTCTCTATCCACCGGATGTGTACCAAACTCACTAAAAGTGGCAGTAATAAAGCCTCTCTTGAAAAAGCCAAACCTTGACCAAGAAAATATAAAAAACTATCGGCCTATATCGAATTTTCCATTCCTCTCAAAATTTTTAGAAAAGGCTGTTGCGCAGCCACTCACTGCCTTCCTGAAGACAAACAATGTATACGAAATGCTTCAGTCTGGTTTTAGACCCCATCATAGCACTGAGACTGCACTTGTGAAGGTGGTGTAGTGGAAATTTCCTGTATTTAACAAATCATGAGACCAAACCACCATACCTCTTGGGGATGTCATTCGAAAACATAATGGAGGCAGGGCTTTCTCCTATAGATGGAATGGTCTGCCTACCCATGTGAGAGACGCAAACTCGGTCTCAACCTTTAAGTTTTTACTGAAGACTAATCTCTTCAGTGGGTCATACGATTGAGTGTAGTCTGGCCCAGGAGTGTGAAGGTGAACGGAAAGGCTCTGGAGCAACGAACCGCCCTTGCTGTCTCTGCCTGGCCGGTTCCCCTCTTTCCACTGGGATTCTCTGCCTCTAACCCTATTACAGGGGCTGAGTCACTGGCTTACTAGGGCTCTTTCATACCATCCCTAGGAGGGGTGCGTCACTTGAGTGGGTTGAGTCCCTGATGTGATCTTCCTGTCTGGGTTGGCGCCCCCCCTTTGGTTGTGCCGTGGCGGAGATCTTTGTGGGCTATACTCAGCCTTGTCTCAGGATGGTAAGTTGGTGGTTGAAGATATCCCTCTAGTGGTGTGGGGGCTGTGCTTTGGCAAAGTGGGTGGGGTTATATCCTTCCAGTTTGGCCCTGTCCGGGGGTGTCATTGGATGGGGCCAGAGTGTCTCCTGACCCCTCCTGTCTCAGCCTCCAGTATTTATGCTGCAGTAGTTTATGTGTTGGGGGGCTAGGGTCAGTTTGTTATATCTGGAGTACTTCTGCTGTCATATCCGGTGTCCTGTGTAAATTTAAGTATGCTCTCTCTAATTCCCTCTCTCTTTCTTTCTGTCTCTAGGAGGACCTGAGCCCTAGGACCGTGCCTCAGGACTACCTGACATGATGACTCCTTGCTGTCCCCAGTCCACCTGGCTGTGCTGCTGCTCCAATTTCAACTGTTCTGCCTGTGAATATTATTATTTGACCATGCTGGTCATTTGAGCATCTTGGCCATGTTCTGTTATAATCTCCATCCGGCACAGCCAGAAGAGGACTAGCCACCCCACATAGCCTGGTTCCTCTCTAGGTTTCTTCCTAGGTTTTGGGCTTTCTAGGGAGTTTTTCCGAGCCAACGTGCTTCTACACCTGCATTGCTTGCTGTTTGGGGTTTTAGGCTGAGTTTCTGTACAGCACTTTGAGATATCAGCTGATGTACGAAGGGCTATATAAATAAATTGTATTTTATTTATTTTCCTTGCACCAACCACAAGGACCCTCACCTCCTCCCTGTAGGCTGTCTCGTCATTGTTGGTAATCAGGCCTACTACTGTTGTTGTCTCCAAACTTGATGATTGAGTTGGAGGAGTGTGTGGCCACGCTGTCAAGGGTGAATATGGAGAACAGGATGGGTAGAGATGTTTATCTTTCATTTGGCTGTATTGGACTTGTTAATGTGTGAAAGTTTTGCGCGCTGCCTTTTCAGCGGAACCCCTGCCCTAGAAAGGTTAATAACACCCGTAAATGTCTTACTCGCTTTGGCCATGGAGAACAACAGCCCACAGTCATTGGCAGCTGACCACGCGTGTGGCAATATGTTATCCTCAAAGTGGGCGAAGAAGGTTCTGTGAAACAGAATATGTTACAGTCCCTGGCCTGTGTTTCTTCAGGTCAAGAATGCAGACATTTGCACATCTTCAGTCAGAAAAAGCCTGCCTGAACGTTTTACCCCTGGCAAATTTTTCCTTACTAATAATTACTGTGTTCCTTCGTATCGAAGCACGTTCCTTATTACCTTATAATAGTAAAGTTTGTGTATACTGTGTTGTCATTTCTACTGTATTTATATATGAAGCATAATGTATTATGTGTGTAGTCCTTTATAAACCACAGAAAAGCAAGTTACTGATTTCATAACCTTTATGGCGTCATACTCAAGTGTGCTTATGTAGTTAAATGTTTCTATTAGTTCTGTAAAACAACACTAATGCTAATGGCGTCAAAGAAGTATTGGCTTGTGTTGTATCCTGAAGCTTCTCAGGCTAGCCTTGTCATGACCACTGCATTGGCCTGTATTTGGCCTACATAGCTCTGCCCTTCCCCCTTGTGGAGCACTTCAGTTATGGGACTTTGTCGGTGGGCAAGGGGATTACTTTCAACTTTTAAAAAGTGTTATACTCAATTTTTTAGATCACTGGTGAGCTCACCAGTGATGTGATGTTACTTCTCTATTAGCTAATCATAATATGACCGCCTGTTTTAGCTCACTCTATACTCAGTGATAGGACTCATGTAGCCTACAAAATAGTGTTATGCTGCTGTTGTACTTCTGTGAATGTCGGAACATTGCATGCAAAAATAAACTGTTCACATTGAGGACATAACATTGTAAAGACTGTGTTTGTGCAAAAAGTTCTGTAAAAAAAAAATGTCTAGCTCAAACGCTGACTGTTGCATCAATCGTAACTAGACGTTCTAATGAAGCGTTCTGATCACACGGTTTGAGCGCACCCTGCAGGGACCACTGTAGAATGATTACACCCGTGTGTTCGTACATGTCAAAGGGTCAACATATACAGTAAAACACATAGACAGATGAAATGAGTTTTTAATAAATATGGTTGCTTCTAAAATAACCTTTGCTTTTGCTTAGCTGTTTGCTGCCTGCAATGCCTGCCATCAAAGGGGTGGACCTGTGAATATTTAAAAGTTATTCATTCACGGCAGACCGTAAAGACAATGGAGAGGCACCTTATTTGTTCTGCCTTGCAGTAACATATACCATGTCAGAACTAATCATTTCCAAACCCAGCAAATACTGATAGGTTTGATAAAATATATATATATATATATATATATACAGTATATATGAAAATTATATTTAGTACTATAATGGTATTTACTAACATAATAATATTATTATTAATAAAATAGCCTAGTCTTGTAGGCTAGATTTACTGTCTGCTCAGGGTTAGGATTAAGGCTAAAATAGGTTATACCTAGGGTTTAGGGTTAGGTTTTCTTTTGGCAAAAAACAGTATGAGATTATAGCTCACATGCACCTCATTGTGGCCATCTACAGGTACTACATATCTCATTCGCAACACTCACTGGGCTCATAATCTTAGGTAGCAACTGCGTCAGATCTACAAATCCATTTGGTTTGCAACTCTGAGAACCTGCGCAGTATACGCTCAATTCAATGACTACGAACAAACAAATTGACACATGATCAAATTACGCAATAACCATTTAGAAATAACGAATCATTTTGTTTTATTTCTTCATTAAAAATAATTGTCCGGTGGTTTAAATTGGCCACATCTTAAAAAAAGAGGAACACAGATTGTGTAAAGGTTTTAAATCTTTTTCTGATAAAAATTAACCATGACCAGAAAACGTTTTACTTTGATGGGTAGGCACCAGCCATCTTTGGCATTGTGGGTCACCAACATGTGTACCCAGGTGTAACCTTGTTGACTTCAAGTTACCTGAGGTAAGCCTACTACAAACACTGGTGTTCGTCGTGGGAAAGACGCATTGTTAAAAACTTTTTGTAAACAACTGGTTGCAGTTAAGAGCCAACCTGGATACTAAGGATATCCTGAGGGAAATCGACAACATACTCAATTATGGAAAGATCCGGCAACCTCACAAAAGAACCCGACAAAAAATAAATAATAATCATCTACAGACACGGACAATTTACTTACCGTTGAATAAGAGGCTAGTGCTCTGGCTGGAATCCATGCAACACTGGAAAAGTTGTGTGAGGAGGTAGGAGGGCTTAGGGGGAGTTTGGGTTTAGCCAGAGTGAAATTCTCACTCTCCAAGGAGAGAACAAGGCACTCACAGACAAGGTAAAAATCCATGATTCCAACATGAATTGTTTACTCAGGGAAAGCAGAGTGATAAGGGAGTCGCTACTAGACATACAAAGTTGTAGTATGCATGAAAATCTAATATTTTCTGTGATTCCTGAGGACGCATCGAATAATACAGAGGGCGCGAACAGAGAAATCATGCAATCTGCCTTGAAACTTCCTCAAGAGACTGTAAACAAGGTGGCTTTCCACCGAGTACACAGACTTGGAGCTCGGAGCGACAAGACCAAGGATCCCCGACCGATAATCTCAAAATTTGAAAACTACCAACAAAAGGAGCTGATCAAAAGCAGGGGAATGGAGCTTAAAGGGACCAAATTCGGTCACAATTACTAAATTCCACGGGAGATAAACGAACATCGCAAGAGGCTGTATCCTGTACAGAGGCAACAGAGGGAGAAAGGTAAGCGTGCCTTTCTCATTGTGGACAAATTATTTAAAGATGGACAGCTATTCCGAGACAGCTTCATAATACCATGGCTGTACAATATTCTACAGGGAGTTCAGGTTACGAAAAAAGAAAGTAAGGGAAATGTAAAAATATCTGAACACTATGAAGTGGATATGAACACACATGTACTCAATTACAGTGAGGGAAAAAAGTATTTGATCCCCTGCTGATTTTGTACGTTTGCCCCCTGACATAGAAATAAGTCTATACATTTAATGGTAGCTTTATTTGAACAGTGGGAGAAAGAAAAGAAAAAATCCAGAAAAACGCATGTCAAAAATGTTATAAATTGATTTGCATTTTAATGAGGGAAATAAGTATTTGACCCCTCTGCAAAACACGACTTAGTATTTGGTGGCAAAACCCTTGTTGGCAATCACAGAGGTCAGACGTTTCTTGTAGTTGGCCACCAGGTTTGCACACATCTCAGGAGGGATTTTGTCCCACTCCTCTTTGCAGATCTTCTCCAAATCGTTAAGGTTTCAAGGATGATGTTTGGCAACTCGAACCTTCAGCTCCCTCCACAGATTTTCTATGGGATTAAGGTCTGGAGACTGGCAAGGCCACTCCAGGACCTTAATGTGCTTCTTCTTGAGCCACTCCTTTGTTGCCTTGGCCGTGTAATTTCTTTGTCTTTCTAGAATACCCATCCATGACCCATTTTCAATGCCCTGGCTAAGGGAAGGAGGTTCTCACCCAAGATTTGACGGTACATGGCCCCGTCCATCGTCCCTTTGATGCGGTGAAGTTGTCCTGTCTCCTTAGCAGAAAAACACCCCCAAAGCATAATATTCCACCTCCATGTTTGACAGTGGGGATGGTGTTCTTGGGGTCATAGGCAGCATTCCTTCTCCTCCAAACACGGCGAGTTGAGTTGATGCCAAAGAGCTCCCTTTTGGTCTCATCTGACCACAACACTTTCACCCAGTTGTCCTCTGAATCATTCAGATGATACCGAGGACATTCAAACTTCAGACGGGCATGTATATGTGCTTTCTTGAGCAGGGGGACCTTGCAGGCGCTGCAGGATTTCAGTCCTTCACAGCGTAGTGTGTTACCAATTGTTTTCTTGGTGACTATGGTCCCAGCTGCCTTGAGATCATTGACAAGATCCTCCCGTGTAGTTTTGGGCTGATTCCTCACCGTTCTCATGATCATTGCAACTCCACGAGGTGAGATCTTGCATGAAGCCCCAGGCCGAGGGAGATTGACAGTTATTTTGTGTTTCTTGCTATTATAGACTGATCGTTTCTTTGTCAGTGGGCAAACGTACAAAATTAGCAGGGGATCAAATACTTTTTTCCCTCACTGTACATGCTCGCTTACACCTACTGACTTATACACACACTTGACCTCGCTCTCTTCTCTCACTCTCTATTTCTCTCTCTTCTCTTCTCTCCCCTCTCTCTCTATTCTCAATAACTGTTCTATAATTTTATACATTTCTTGTTTGTCTATCTTTTATATGTCTTTGTCTACATGCTTTGTCTATATGTTTACAACAAGCAAGTGGAAGATATCAGAATAGGGCCATTGGGGAATAATAACATATTGTACGGGATACATTTATACTGTAGTGAAGCAGTCTCTATAGTAATGCAAGGTCTCTTTCATGATCATGTGAAACGTACATTTTTAAGGAAATGCTGGTAAGTGTTTTTCTATGATGTTAAAAGGACATACATCATTCAAGTGATCAATGCTGTTCAAGATTCTGAGCATATTATTACAGCAATTGTAAAGATCTCCATAGACCTGGGACCTTTGCACAGAGTGTACAAAACATTATGAACACCTGCTCTTTCCATGACATAGACTATCCAGGTGAAAGCTATGATCCCTTATGGATGTCACTTGTTAAATCCACTTAAATCAGTGTAGATGAAAGGGAGGAGACATTAAGCCTTGAGACATGGATTGTGTATGTGTACCATTCAGGGGGTGAATGGGCAAGACAAAATATGTAAGTGCCTTTGAACGGGGTATGTTAGTAGGTGCCAGGCGCACCGGTTTGAGTGCATCAAGAACTGCAACGCTGCTGGGTCGATTAGAAAGGTCTGTTCGCTTCCCGTGTGTACCAAAGGACATCCAGCCAACTTGACATAACTGTGGAAGCATTGGAGTCAACATGCACCAGCATCCCTGTGGAATGCTTTCGACACCTTGTATAGTCCATGCCCCGATGAATTGAGGCTGTTCTGAGGGCAAAAGGGGAGGGGGAGGATGCAACTCAATAATACGAAGGTGTTCTTAATGTTTTATACACTCAGTGCATATTGAACAGACATGCTTTTTATGATTGCGTACGACATTTATAGTTACAGTAGGCTAACCTCAAAATGTGGCCATGGATGTGTTACTCGTTTTAAGGTTCAATAAATATTGTTACATTAGTATGTAAGATAGCATTAACTTTAGGCTATTTACTGTATTACAAAAACATTTTTTGAATAGTGTTTGGTTGACAACGCCACTGTTTTAACCCTATTCTTTTAACTTGTGAATCCAACATATAATTTCTTAACTTGTCGCCAACTTAAATCGGCTATTTTTTTGTATTGCAAAAGTTGTGTTGAGTTGTGTTTTAGTTGTCAACAAATTCCAAATAATATTTGATATGTTGGATTCACGTCTCCAAGATTCAAAGTTAAAGTTAAAGGACGAAATCAAATCAAAGTGAAAACCAAGAAAATGCTCATCCAGAAGCGGCGCTCCTAGTGGCCGGGGACTTTAATGCAGGCAAACTTACATTTATACCAGCATGTGCAACCAGGGGGAAAAAAACTATACCACCTTTACTCCACACACAAAGACGCGTACAAACCTCTCCCTCACCTTCCACTTAGCAAATCAAACCATAATCGTATCCTCCTAATTCCTGCTTACAAGAAAAAACTGATGCAGGAAGTACCAGTGACTCGCTCAATACGGAAGTGGTCAAATGCTACGCTACAGGACTGTTTTGCTAGCACGGACTGGAATATGTTCCGGAATTCATCCAATGGCATTGAGGAGTATACAACCTCAGTCACTGGCTTCATCAATAAGAGCATCAATGACTTTGTCCCAACACTGACTGTACGTACATATCCCAACTAGAAACCATGGATTACAGGCAACATACACACCGAGCTAAAGGCTAGAACTGCCACTTTCAAGGAGTGGAACACTAATACGGACGCTTAAAAGAAATCACGCTATGACCTCAGACGAACTATCAAACAGGCAAAGCATCAATACAGGACTAAGATTTAATGACTACCGCCCAGTAGAACTCACAGCAGTACCCATTAAGTGCTTTGAAAGGCTGGTCATGACTCATATCAACCCGAGACACATTCCAATTTATGTACTGCTCCAACAGGTCCACAGATGACGCAATCTTAATTGCACTCCACACTGCCCTTTCCCACCTGGAAAAAAAGGAACACCTACAGTATGTGAGAATGTTGTTCGTTGACTGCAGCTCAGCGTTCAACAGCATAGTACCCACAAAGCTCAGCACTAAGATAAGGACCATGGGACTAAACACCTCCCTCCTCAACTGGATCTTGGGCTTCCTGACGGGCCGCTCCCAGGTGGTAAAGGTAGGCAACAATACATATGCCACGCTGATACTCAACACGGGGGCCCCTCGGGGATGTGTGCTTAGTCCTCTCCTGTACTCCCTGTTCACCCACGACTGCATGGCAAAGCACGACCCAAACACCATCATTAAGTTTGCTGACGAGTGTGGTATCAGGACAGCAACCTCTCCCTCAATGTGAGAAAGACAAAGGAAATGGCCGTGGGCTAAAGGAAAAGGAGGGCCGATCACACCTCTATTCACATTGATGGGGCTGTAGTGGAGAGGGTAGGGAGTTAAGACCCAAACGGCGTTCCATAGTGAAATGCTTACTTACAAGCCCTTCACCAACAATGCAGTTAAGAAAAGCAATATGAAATAATACAAATGTACAAAAAAATAACAATAATGAGGCAATATATAGGGCGTACCATTACCATGTCAATGTGCGGGGCAGTGGTGGAAAAAGTACTAAATTGTCATACTTGTCATACTTGAGTAAAAGTAACGATACCTTCATAAAAAATGACTAAAGTGAAAGTCAACCAGTAAAATACTACTTGAGTAACAGTCTAAAAGTATTTGGTTTTAAATGTACTTTAATATCAGAAGTAAAAGTATAAATAATTTCAATTTCCTTATATGAACATCTGAGGGATCGGTGTCCCTTCCACAGGACGGTTAAGCTAACATAGGCTAATGCGATTAGCATGAGGATGTAAGTAAAAGGAACATTTCCAAGGACATAGACAGACAGTTGAAGTCGGAAGTTTACATACACCTTAGCTAAATACATTTAAACTCAGTTTCACAATTCCTGACATTCAACCCTAGTAATGTGATGGCCACTCCAATACCTTGACTTTGTTGTCCTTAAGCCATTTTGCCACCACTTTGGAAGTATGCTTGGGGTCATTGTCCATTTGGAAGTCCCATTTGCGACTGATGTCTGGAGATGTTGCTTCAATATATCCACATACTTTTCCTCCCTCATGATGCCATCTATTTTGTGAAGTGCACTAGTCCCTCCTGCAGCAAAGCACCCCACAACATGATGTGCTTCACGGTTGGATGATGTTTTTTGGCTTGCAAGCGTCCCCCTTTTTCCTCCAAACATAAAGATGGTCCAGAAAACATTTCTCCAAAAAGTACGATCTTTTTTGCAGTTGCAAACCATAGTTTCGCTTTGTATGGAGCAGTGGCTTCTTCCTTGCTGAGCGGTCCTTCAGGTAATGTTGATATAGGACTCGTTTTACTGTGGATATAGATACTTTTGTACCCGTTTCCTCCAGAATATTCACAAGGTCCTTTGCTGTTGTTCTGGGATTGATTTGCACTTTTCGCACCAAAGTACGTTAATCTCTAGGAGACAGAACGCGTCTCCTTCCTGAGCGGTATGACGGCTGCGTGGTCCCATGGTGTTTGTACTTGCATACTACTGTTTGTACAGGTGAACGTGGTACCTTCAGGCGTTTGGAAATTGCTCCCAAGGATGAACCAGACTTGTGGAGGTCTACAATGTTTTTTTCTGAGGTCTTGGCTGATTTCTTTTGATTGTCTCATGATGTCAAGCAAAGAGGCACTGAGTTTGAAGGTAGACCTTGAAATACATCCACAGGTACACCTCCAATTGACTCACATTTTCCAAGCTGTTTAGAGGCACAGTCAACTTAGTGTATGTAAACTTCTGACCGACCCGAATTGTGATACAGTGAATTGACTTAGCCACTCTACTAATAATTCATAAATTTATTCAAATATTAAAGCTGAATGATGTATTACTGTGTCCAATTGATTTTGGTTGGTTGTAATGTTTTTGAAAACTTTCACTACAACTTTTTTTTGCTGATGGCCGAACCTGTCAAACTTTCAGAATATATAAATCCTTTTGGGACTCATCATCAATTAACATTGCAATATTCTCAACTTTACTAGGTAGTCATGCAATAAACATTTAGGATAATTCCCCTTAAATGAATTTCCTTTAAATGACACCAAATGTTGGTGACTGTAGAATTCCACTCTCCATTTTCTACCTGAAGGCTGCGTAAATTGGGTGTATTGGCAGCCTCAAAACAATGCTGCATGTATTTGCTTCCAGGAACATCCTGTTGTTTGGGTAATGACTGTAGCTGTGGCTCCACTGGGAATCCCAGCCTAGGAATGGTCGAAGCCCCTGAAGTGAAAATGAGAACCTTCTCCATGGTTAAATGGTATGCATTCCCCTCTGAAAAAAGGTGGGAACATTACAATCCATGAGAAACAGTTCTTGGAGAACACGATACTCTAAGTGAAAGTAGTTTGGGATTAAATTTATATTTTACGTTCTTAGGGGGCCCATGGAAGAATAAGGCCATAAAATGCTGTTCCACAGTTGTGAGAGTGATTAGGTGATATATTACTGATGTGGGCCGTGTAACTTCAATGATCATGGTTTTGCATCTAACTTTCCACCTCCAGCAGCCAGTCCCTCCAGAAACATATGACTCGGCTCTCTATTGCTCTTTGATTGGTACCAGGTGGGGAGAGCTACGTCTTTGGCCAAAGAGGCTTCTCAGCATAGATGAAAACCTCTCTGAATAGGCTTGAGTGTCTATTCATGTAAGGCAGGAGACCAAGACACTCCAGACCCTCTTTGAATCTATATAGTAAAAAATGTCACATAATGAATTTGCCCTGAAGAATTTAAATCAGCTTATGGGATTCCTTAGATATATGGAAACTCCCTGCTCAAGAGCATCCTGTAGCCTGCTTTCTAAGTAGAACTTTGTGACTCCACCAGGGCATCCCTCTCCTCCAATGCACGAATGTATCGCACTGACCCCATCATGAGCAGTTGTCCAGAGGCCTCCATAACTGCTTCCTGTGCCTCATCAATAGTTTGTGCAAACTGGATATTAGATAGTTCAATAACTGTCACGGGCGTCCTCCTCTTCATCTGGACCAAAATGCAGCATGGTATGTGTTCATGATGAATATTTAATAAAATAAAGCACTGAACACTGAATACAAACTATACAAAAACAATAAACAAATAACGACCGTGAACCCAGGCTACCTAAGTATGATTCTCAATCAGAGACAACTAATGACACCTGCCTCTGATTGAGAACCATACTAGGCTGAACACAAAAACCAACATAGACAAACAAACAGACTGCCCACCCCAACTCACACCCTGACCATACTAAATAAAGACAAAACAAAGGAAATAAAAGTCAGAACGTGACAGTACCCCCCCCCCCCCACCCCACCCCCAAAAGGTGCGGACTACGGCCACAAAACCTGAACCTATAGGGGAGGGCCTGGGTGGGCGTCTGCCCGCGGTGGCAGCTCTGGCGTGGGACGTGGACTCCACTTCACCATAGTTTTTGTGTGCCTCTTAGTCCGCCTCCGTGGCCTCTTTAGAGCGGCGACCCTCGCCGCCGACCTTGGACTGGGGACCCACGCCACGGGTCCCGAATGGACGGGAGACTCCGGCAGCGCCGGACAGGCGGGAGACTCCGGCAGCTCCGGAGTGAAGGGCGATTCCGACATCGCTGACGTGACAGGCGGCTCTGGCAACTCCTGGCTGACTGACGGCTCTGGCAGCTCCTGGATGACTGACGGCTCTGGCAGCTCCAGGCTGACTGACGGCTCTGGCAGCTCCAGGCTGACTGACGGCTCTGGCAGCTCCAGGCTGACTGACGGCTCTGGCAGCTCCTGGCTGACTGACGGCTCAGGACAAACTGGCGGCTCTGGCAGCTCAGGACAGACTGGCGGCTCTGGCAGCTCAGGACAGACTGGCGGCTCTGGCAGCTCAGGACAGGCTGCCGGCTCTGGCAGCTCAGGGCAGACTGGCGGCTCTGGCAGCTCAGGACAGACTGGAGACTCTGGCAGCTCAAGACAGACGGGAGACTCTGGCAGCTCAAGACAGACGGGAGACTCTGGCAGCTCAGGACAGACGGGAGACTCTGGCAGCTCAGGACAGACGGGAGACTCTGGCAGCGCTGGAGAGGCGGGAGCACCTGTAGGCAGAAGACGGAGAGACAGCCTGGTGCGGGGGGCTGCCACTGGAGGGCTGGTACATGGAGGTGGTACCGGACCGTACAGGCGCACTGGAGCTCTTGAGCACCGAGCCTGCCCAACATTACCTGGTTGAATGCTCCCCTAAGCCAGGCCAGTGCAGCGAGGAGACGCACTGGAGACCAGATGAGCTGAGCCGGCTTCATGGCACCTGGCTCGATGCCCACTCTAGCCCGGTCGATACGAGGAGCTGGGATGTACCGCACTTGCTCCCATGTCCAGGAGTCCCGTGATCGCTACTCCTGCTGCTGCTGCCTGTTAAAACGCTGCTTGGTCCTTTATTGGAGGGTGATTCTGTAACGGCAGATTTCCTCTTCATCTGAAGAGGAGTAAGGATCGGACCAAGATGCAGCGTGGTAAGTGTTCATGACGATTTATTAAAAACGAACTGAACACTGAAATACAAAACAATAAACGATGTGATGAAAACCAAAACCAAAACAGTACCAAACACTCACACGGAAACAAACACCCACAAACCAACAGTGAAACCCAGGCTACCTGAGTATGATTCTAAATACTCAATTCTCAATCTGTAGGCCAATATCCAACCATACAAAAGTCTGCAACTTAATGCCACTGACAAGTGGATGACAGACCAAATACCATATGCCCATTTGGCTAAACCTATGAATAAAAAAAGTTTATATCTTAGACAATTACACAATTCTCTGATTGACGCAAAATTCAGCTAAAATGTTCACCATTACTTGGATAGATGTAGTCTACTCAGATTTTGCGGTAATGGGTTCACAGTCGTAGGCATTTTTTGTGGATTTTTCTACAGGACTTTTTTGTAATGTCAGTTCTTTTGGATTGTTTAGGCATTAAATCCAAAAAGTCACCTGGAGAAATTCGATTTAGTAACTCTAAACGATTAGGGTTTAATAAAATCAAAGCTGATGAATGAAAAAATAAAAAATAATTGAGGCCTTAACATGCATGTCATAATTCAGAAGTTTATAACCTTGCCTGTAAACACGGCTATCTTCTCCCTGCTCTTGTGGTGTCTCCTCAAGCAAGCGATCAGATTGCATATTTATTCAAACTCTCATTTGGCTTACAGGTCTCCAGAATCGATCAGCCATCATTAGTTGTCAGTTGCAATGTGGATAATTGTGGGAAACTATGGACCACTCTTGAGAAAATTGTACTTCAGGTATTGATTAACTTCTTGGTGACTGGGGGGCAGTATTGAGTAGCTTGGATGAATAAGGTGCCTAGAGTAAACTGCCTGCTACTCAGCCATAAAAGCTAGAATTTGCATATAATTCGTATATTTGGAAAGAAAACACTCTGAAGTTTCTAAAACTGTTTGAATGATGTCTCTGAGTATAACATAACTCATATGGCAGGCTAAAACCTGAAAAAAATCCAACCAAGAAGTGGGAAATCTGAGGTTTGTAGTTTTTCAACTCATTGCCATTCCAATATACTGTGTTTATGAGGTCATATTGCACTTCGCAAGGCTTCCACTAGATGTCAAACGTCTTTAGAACCTTGTTTGATGCTTCTACTGTGAAGGGGGGCTGAATGAGAGGGGATTGAAGCAGGTGTCTGGCAGATTGCCATGAGCTCGTGATGCGCGGTCATGTGCAAGTTAGCTTGCGTTCCATTGCTTTTCTACAGACAAAGGAATTGTCCGGTTGGAACATCATTGAAGATTTATGAGAAAAACATCCTAAAGATTGATTCTATACTTCATTTGACATGTTTCTACGACCTGTAATATAACTTTATGGACTTTTCGTCCGACCTTTCGGCTGGACTTGCACGCGCATTTGGATTTGTTTACCAAACGCCCTAACAAAAAGAGGTATTTGGACATAAATTATGAACTTTATCGAACAAATCAAACATTTATTGTGGAACTGGGATTCCTGGGAGTGCATTCTGATGAAGATCAAACAAAGGTAAGTGAATATTTATAATACTATTTCTGACTAATGTTGAATCCACAACATGGAGGATATCTTTTTGGCTGTTTTGGTCTCTGAGCGCCATACTCAGATTATTGCATGGTATGCTTTTTCCGTAAAGTTTTTTTTAAATCTGACATAGTGGTTGCATTAACCTCTTGAAACTAGGGGGTACTATTTTTATTTTTGGAAAAATAACGTTCCCAAAGAAAACAGGCTATTTCTCAGGACCAGATGCTAGAAAATGCATATAATTGACAGCCTAGGATAGAAAACACTCTAAAGTTTCCAAAACTGTAAAAATATTGTCTGTGAGTATAACAGAACTGATATTGCAGGCGTAACCCTGAGGAAAATCCAATCAGGAAGTGCCTCTTATTTTGAGAGTATTTTCTATCCTAATCTGTCAATTGTGTGCATATTCTAGCATCTGGTCCTGAAAAATAGGCCGTTTACTTTGGGAACGTTATTTTTCAAAACGTAAAAATAGTGCCCCCTAGCTTCAAAAGGTTAAACCACTCGAGTGTTGCTTTAGCGGTATGCTTAGGGTCATTGTCCTGCTGGAAGGTGAACCTCTGTCCCAGTCTCAAATTTCTGGATGACTGAAACAGGTTTCCCTCAAGAATTTCCCTTTATTTAGTCCATCCATCATTCCTTCAATTCTGACCAGTTTCCCAATCCCTGCCGATTAAAAATATCCCTACAGCACGATGCGTCCACCACCATGGTGTTCTCGGGGTAATGAAAGGTGTTGAGTTTTCACCAAACATTTTCCTTGATGGCCAAAAAGCTCAATTTTAGTCTCATCTGACCAGAGTACCTTCTTCCATAAGCTTGGGGAGTCTACCACATATGCCTTTTGGTGAACACCAAATGTGTTTTTATATTTTAAGCAATGGCTTTTTTTCCGGCCACTCCTCCGTAAAGCCCAGCTCTGTGGAGTGTGCGGCTTAAAGTGGTCCCTGGTCCGTGAGTTTTGGTGGGCAGCTCTCTATTGGCAGGCTCTCTATTCTTTCAATTTTTAAATAACGGATTTAATGGTGCTCTGTGGGATGGTCAAAGTTTCTGATATTTTTTTATAACCCAACCCTGATCTGTGCTTCTCCACAACTTTGTCCCTGACCTGTTTGGAGATCTCCTTCGTCTTCATGGTGCCGCTTGCTTGGTGGTGCCCCTTGCTTAGTGGTGTTGCAGACTCTGGGGCCTTTTGTTCCATAAAGATAATTTTTATATCTAAAATACCTCCGTTTGTTTGTCGCGTTATGTTCAGAAATCCACAGGAAAGAGCGGTCACGACAACACAGACGAAAATTCCAAATAGTTTCCATAATGTCCACAGAAACATGTCAAACGTTTTTTATAATCAATCGTCAGGTTGTTTTTAAAATATATAATCGATAATATATCAACCACAAATGCCTTTCACAGTAGGAGGGAAAAGCAATCCCTATCCAAATTCTGTTGCGCGAGCAAAACTCATGTGACCACTTGACGCGATGTTATCGTTCTGGCTCATTTTTCTAAATAAAAGCATGAAACTATGTCTGAAGACTGTTGACACCTTGAGGAAGCGATAGGAAAAGGAATCTGGTTCATATCCCTTTAAATCCAGCAAAGGGAGGCTATGGAACATGGAGTTTTCAAAATAGAAGCCACTTCCTGTTTTGATTTTCCTCAGGGTTTCGCCTGCAATATCAGTTCTGTTATACTCACAGACACTATTTTGACAGTTTTGGAAACTTTAGAGTGTTTTCTATCCAATACTAATAATAATATGCATATACAGTATTAGCAACTGAGGAGCTGGTCATTAGTAAAGATTGAAAAAAGTAAGGGGCCTAGACAGCTGCCCTGGGGAATTCCTGTGATTTCCATTAAAGAACATGATCTGTGTTAGACAGGTAACTCTTGATCCACAACATAGAAGGGCGTGAAGCCATAACACATTCGTTTTTCCAGCAGCAGACTTTAACCTGTTGCGACGACCAAACCCGGATCCGGGATTCTATTTATAGACCTAAGCTCATTACCATAACGCAACGTTAACTATTCATGAAAATCGCAAATGAAATGAAATAAATATGCTATCTCTCAAGCTTAGCCTTTTGTTAACAACACTGCCATCTCAGATTTTCAAAATATGCTTTTCAACCATAGGAAAACAATCATTTGTGTAACAGTAGCTAGCTAGCGTAGCATTTAGCGTTAGCATTAGCGTTAGCATTTAGCAGGCAACTATCACAAAAACAAGTAAAGCCTTCAAATAAAATAACTTACCTTTGAAGAACTTCTGATGTTTTCAATGAGGAGACTCTCAGTTAGATAGCAGATGCTCAGTTTTTCCAAAAAGATTATTTGTGTATTAGAAATAGCTCCGTTTTGTACATCACATTTGGCTAAAAAAAAAAAAAAAAAAAAAAAAAAACGAAAATTCAGCCCTCAAAACGCGAACTTTTTTCCAAATTAACTCCATAATATCGACTGAAACATGGCAAACGTGGTTTAGAATCAATCCTCAAGGTGTTTTTCCACATATCTCTTCAATGATATATCCTTCGTGGAAGCCTGGTTTCTCCTTGCTCTCAAATGGAAAAATAATTGCACCTGGCTTTGCGCTCCAATTTCGACGCAGGGACACCAGGCGGACACTTGGAAAATGTAGTCTCTTATGGTCAATCTTCCAATGACATGCCTACAAATACGTCACAATGCTGCAAACACCTTGGGGAAATGACAGAAAGTGTAGGCTCATTCCTTGCGCAATCACAGCCATATAAGGAGACAATGGAAAACAGAGCTTCAGAGATTCTGCTCATTTCCTGGTTGACGTATCATCTTGGTTTCGCCTGTAGAATGAGTTCTGGGGCACTTACAGACAATATCTTTGCAGATTCTGAAACTTCAGAGTGTTTTCTTTCCAAAACGGTCAATAATATGCATAGTCGAGCATCTTTTCGTGACAAAATAATGCGCTTAAAACGGGAACGTTTTTTATCCAAAAATGAAATAGCGCCCCTAGAGATCCAAGAGGTTAACGTCAAAAGACACACTGAAGTCTAACAAAACAGCTCCCACAATCCTTTTATCATCAATTTCTCTTAGCCAATCATCAGACATTTTTGTAATTGCTGTGCATGCTGAATGTCCTTCTCTATAAGCGTGCTGAAAGTCTGACGTCACGTTGTTCACTGTAAAATAGCATTGTATCTGGTCAAACACAATTTTTTCCAAACATTTACTATGGGTTGGTAACAGGCTGATTGGTCGGCTATTTGAGCCAGTAAAAGAGGCTTTACTATTCTTGGGTAGCATAATTACTTTTGCTTCCCTCCAGGGCTGAGGGCATACACTTTAATGTAGGCTTAGATTGAAGTTTATGGCAAATAAGACCACTCAGTAATATTCCATCCAAGTTTTTAGACCCAGATGGCCTGTAATTGTTGATAGACAACAATAACCAATTTCACACTCACTTTTTGGAATTAAAAATTACGATGCTTGTCCTAAAAAACTTTCTGTGACACCGGGTAACATAGATGTCCTGGAGAGCAGGCAGTCTGCCCCCAGTGACACGTTGGACAGACCGCACCACCCTCTGGAGAGCCCTGCGTTTGCAGACAGTGCAATTATCGTACCAGACGGTGATACAGCTCTCAATGGTACATTTGTAAGTTTGTGAGGGTCTTACGGGACAAGCCACATTTTTCAGCCTTCTAAAGTTGAAGAGGCGCTGTTGCACCATTTTTCACCACAATGTCTGTGTAGGTGGACCATTTCAGATTGTCAGTGACATGCACTTCGAGGAACTTGAAGCTTTTCACCTTCACCGTCTCATGAAGTCCACAATCAGCTCTTTCATTGTGTTCACGTTGAGGATTTTCCTGGCACCATTCTGCCAGGGCCCTCACCTATCTCCCTGTAGGCTGTCATTGATGGTAATCAGGCCTACCACTGGTGTGTCATCTGCAAACTTGATGATTGAGTTGGAGACATGCGCGGCGACGCAGTCATGGATGAACAGGAGGGGGCTGATTGTGTACCCTTGTGGGGCACCTGTGTTGATGATCAGCATAGTGAGGTGTTGATGAATCCTTTCACCACCTGGGGGCGGCCCGTCAGGAAGTCCAGGACCCAGTTGCACAGGCCAGGGGTCAGACCCAAGGTCCCAAGCTTAATCATGAGCTTGGAGGGTGCTGATTTGGAGGGTACTGATTATGGTGTTGAAAGCTAAGCTGTAGTCAGTGAACATCATTCTTACATACTGTAGGTATTTCTCTTGTCCAGATGGGATAGGGCAGTGTGCAGTTCGATGGCGATTGCGTCGTCTGTGGATCTATTGGGGTAGTATGCAAATTGCAATGGGTTTAGGTTGTCAGATATGCTGGAGGGGATATGATACTTGACTAGCCTCTAAAAACACTTCATTGGGGCGGCAGGGTAGCCAAGTGGTTAGAGCATTGGACTAGTAACCGAAAGGTTGCAAGTTTGAATCCCCGAGCAGACAAGGTACAAATCTGTTGTTCTGCCCCTGAACAGGCAGTTAACCCACTGTTCCTAGGCCGTCATTGAAAATAAGAGTTTGTTCTTAACTGACTTGCCTAGTTAAATAAAGGTACAAATAAAAAATGATGACAAATGAGTTATACAGTGCGATAGTCATTTAGTTCAAATTCAAGTCCCCAGCTACAATAAATGCAACCTCAGGATCTGCCGTTTCCAGTTTGTGCAAAGTCCAGTGTAGTTTATTGAGAGCCGTCGTGGTATCTAATTCAAGGGGAATATCCACGGCTGTGACGATGACCAAAGATCATTTTGTTTGGAGATAATGTGTTCTGCATTTGATTGTGAGGTATTCTAGGTCGGATGAACAAAAGGATTTCAGTTCCTGTACATTACCACAATCATACCACGAGTAATTAATCATGAAACATATACCTTGCCTTTCTTTTTCCCGGAGAGTTCTTTATTCCAATGTACTGAGAACCCAGCTGGCTGTATGGATGGGGACCGTATATCTGAAGAGAACCATGATTCTGTGAAACAGTACAGTCCCTGATGTCTCTCTGGAAGGAGATCCTCACTCGTTTACTTTATTGTCCAGGCACTGAACATTAGCAAGTAATATACTCAGAGGTGGTGGGTGCTATGGACTGGGTCCACTCCGAATACCTCTTCTCCTCCAGCGCCATCTTGGAGAAGTCTATGGAATAACTGGAATTGTCTTGTGGGGTATGAACAAAGGATCCAATTCAGGAAAGTAATATTTCTGGTCGAAATGCTGGTGAGTTACCACCGGTCTAATATCCCAAAATTATTTCCGACTGTATGTAATAATGCAAAGGCTGTTCTGAGCTAATAATGTACATAAATAACATCCCCAAAAATATATATACTGCTAAGTTACTTAGGAGCCGTGAACAAGGAGACCATGCCTATCAGCACCATCTTGTAATACTGATGCAGCTCACTTTGCTACAGTTATTTAGGTGAGCGTGACATATCTTGCAATACTAATGCAGCTCATTCTGGTACAGTCATTGTACTGGTCCAAATGCTGGGGGCCGCTACATGTGCTCAACAGCAGTCAATATCTTGCACAACTGGGATGCTATCAGTATGTCGCTGCGTTAACATTACTGGGTGTTTTCATCAGTAAGCATATATTCACAGAAGCTCAACATAATTTTCATTGATTACTACTGCTAACTCTAACCATATCTATAATTTGTTTTTCAGATTTCAAGTTATCACCTTGGACCTCAGTGCGAGAGCTGACGCTGTATCGCTGTGCGAATACTAATCAAGGCTTGCTATAGCTTCCTGTCGCATGGGATTGGGTGGTAATGTTAGCTTTACCTAGTATGCTCCGGGCTTGCTAAACAACCATATTGTGATCAGCTGTTAGCAATCAAGCTTTCATTGCCTCTATGGGAATGTTCTGTTGGAGAGATTGCAGACACTTCTATGCAGGCTTATTCTGGTAATCCTTTGGGTCTATTTCTCTTATTATCGGGTCATGTATATTCTCTCATTGCTTTCCAGAATATACCTTAAAATATAAGCTCCAGCTCAGGAAGACTATATTACAGGTCTAGGTTTTTGATTATCATGTCACCTCAGCTGTAGATGTTAGCAGTATTAGTAGACAGTTTAGGCATTGGGTAGCATAAGTGGTTTTATATACAGTGCCTTGCGAAAGTATTCGGCCCCCTTGAACTTTGCAACCTTTTGCCACATTTCAGGCTTCAAACATAAAGATAAAAAACTGTATTTTTTTGTGAAGAATCAACAACAAGTGGGACACAATCATGAAGTGGAACGACATTTATTGGATATTTCAAACTTGTTTAACAAATCAAAAACTGAAAAATTGGGCGTGCAAAATTATTCAGCCCCTTTACTTTCAGTGCAGCAAACTCTCTCCATAAGTTCAGTGAGGATCTCTGAATGATCCAACGTTGACCTAAATGACTAATGATGATAAATACAATCCACCTGTGTGTAATCAAGTCTCCGTATAAATGCACCTGCACTGTGATAGTCTCAGGGGTCTGTTAAAAGCGCAGAGAGCATCATGAAGAACAAGGAACACACCAGGCAGGTCCGAGATACTGTTGTGAAGAAGTTTAAAGCCGGATTTGGATACAAAAAGATTTCCAAAAGCTTTAAACATCCCAAGGAGCACTGTGCAAGCGATAATATTGAAATGGAAGGAGTATCAGACCACTGCAAATCTAACAAGACCTGGCCGTCCCTCTAAACTTTCAGCTCATACAAGGAGAAGACTGATCAGAGATGAAGCCAAGAGGCCCATGATCACTCTGGATGAACTGCAGAGATCTACAGCTGAGGTGGGAGACTCTGTCCATAGGACAACAATCAGTCGTATATTGCACAAATCTGGCCTTTATGGAAGAGTGGCAAGAAGAAAGCCATTTCTTAAAGATATCCATAAAAAGTGTTCTTTAAAGTTTGCCACAAGCCACCTGGGAGACACACCAAACATGTGGAAGAAGGTGCTCTGGTCAGATGAAACCAAAATTGAACTTTTTGGCAACAATGCAAAACGTTATGTTTGGCGTAAAAGCAACACATCTCATCACCCTGAACACACCATCCCCACTGTCAAACATGGTGGTGGCAGCATCATGGTTTGGGCCTGCTTTTCTTCAGCAGGGACAGGGAAGATGGTTAAAATTGATGGGAAGATGGATGGAGCCAAATACAGGACCATTCTGGAAGAAAACCTGATGGAGTCTGCAAAAGACCTGAGACTGGGACGGAGATTTGTCTTCCAACAAGACAATGATCCAAAACATAAAGCAAAATCTACAATGGAATGGTTCAAAAATAAACATATCTAGGTGTTAGAATGGCCAAGTCAAAGTCCAGACCTGAATCCAATCGAGAATCTGTGGAAAGAACTGAAAACTGCTGTTCACAAATGCTCTCCATCCAACCTCACTGAGCTTGAGCTGTTTTGCAAGGAGGAATGGGAAAACATTTCAGTTTCTCGATGTACAAAACTGATAGAGACATACCCCAAGCGACTTACAGCTGTAATCGCAGCAAAAGGTGGCGCTATAAAGTATTAACTTAAGGGGGCTGAATAATTTTGCACGCCCAATTTTTCAGTTTTTGATTTGTTAAAAAAGTTTGAAATATCCAATAAATGTCATTCCACTTCATGATTGTGTCCCACTTGTTGTTGATTCGTCACAAAAAAATACAGTTTTATATCTTTATGTTTGACGCCTGAAATGTGGCAAAAGGTCGCAAAGTTCAAGGGGGCCGAATACTTTCGCAAGGCACTGTAGCTACCGTTTTAGTTATGATTTTGGGGGTTGTTAGTATGCCCTATGTGTTTATGCTATGTGATGGTACAGCTGGACAGTGTGCTTCAGCAGTCATTGTCTGCTCTTCTCTTTATAATATGTATTCTGTTTATGACCATGTTGCATTTTCTATTCCAGATTTCAGTTAGCCAAAGGCAGCCTTTCTTATCATGGTTAGATAGCAGCGATTGATTCGGTTCATCTCGGAGTCAGGACTCTTCGGCATGGGGTCCGGGGTCGGCGACCAGAGGTGCCACCAAAGTGGGGTGAGCCAGTGGTAGAGCGGGGTCTGCGTCCCGCACCTGAGCCGCCACCGCGGATAGATGCCCACCCAGACCCTCCCCTATAGGTTCAGGTTTTGCGGCCGGAGTCCTCACTTTCGGGGGGGGTACTGTCACGCCCTGACCTTAGAGAGCCTTTTTATGACTATATTTGGTTTGGTCAGGGTGTGATTTGGGGTGGGCATTCTATGATTTTGTGTATCTATGTTTTGGCCGGGTATGGTTCTCCATCAGGGACAGCTGTCTATTGCTGTCTCTGATTGGGAACCATACTTAGGTAGCCCTTTTTCCCTCCTTTCAAACTTTGTTTGTGGCACTAAGCTTCACGGTTGTTTTATCATTTGTTGGTATGTTGGCGACATTTTGAAATAAAAAGGAAAATGTACGCTCACCACGCTGCACCCTGGTCTTCTTCCAGCAACGGCCAATACATTTATTGAGCCAGAAAATCATCACATCAGCCACCACAGCTTCCCTGTATTTGTTGTCGTTCACGAGTTTCTCGTGGATGTAGATCGTCACCTTCAGTTCATGTAGGAAAGCCTTGGTTACCCCGTAAACTCTGGTAATAGACGGCACAAGACCCATAGACTCCAGGGCTCTGACCAGTGAAGGTATAAACCTGTAGGACCACAGTCTTTTCACCAGCTCCTCAAAATGGTTGAAGTAGTAGTATCTTGGGGGATCGTATAGGCACGGATGACGGCGCTGGCTGGGGTGATTGATCTCACAACCGATGCATTTTTCTCTTATATACTCTCCGATCACCACGTCTAAAAGTGTGGCTACAGAGGCCTTGATGGTGTCCACAAAAATAGTACTGACCACCCCATCAAACACATCCTCAGGCTGTTGTCAGGTGTTAGCTGTGCAGAGGTGAGAACGGAGTCAGGCGCAGGACACAGAACTGAGTAAAATAACGAACTTTACTCAGGAAATAATCAGAAAAAATAAATCCACGCAGGTATCACAAATCCTAACACAAAAGACTAACACAAACCAGGAACAATCACACACAAAACATAATGGGAACCAGAGGGTTAAATAGGGAAATAATAAGAACTTAATGGGAACCAGGTGTGTACACTCAAGATATGGCAAATGGAAAACAGAAACATGGACCGGTGGAAGCTAGAAAGCCGGCGACGACGAGCGCCGAACGCCGCCCGAACAAGGAGAGGCACCAACTTCGGTGGAAGTCGTGACAGCTGTGTACATGTAGGATGTGTCGGGGGTCTTGCATGGGGGGAGTAGAATGGTGTGCTGCGTGGCATAGAGTCCTTAGGGTCTGGCCTCCATGACGTATCGGAGTCCTGGTATTTTGTATGAATATCCATGGTATATAATGAAATGAAGAACCGGAGGCTTTACGGGAACTCCTTTTATTGTTGAACCAGTCCTTTGGGTATCAGGGCATGGTTAACGCAGCCGCGTATCCCCTTCTGGGGATGTACCTTCTTGGGGTTCCTTTGAATCATAATCCTCAGGATTTGTATATATTATGCACTTTCTTAGCCGAACAATGCTCTGCCGCTGTTGGCTCTGTACAAAAGGAGCATCCAACAGCAAACATGTTCAATTCCATTAGATCCCAACTTTTAAAAGGAATTAGAATGCACAACCTAAAATCCCCAGTCAGGCCACCATCACAAATGTTTTGGTTGCGGGTTTCTTCGTTGCTGATATAGAACTCCAAGCATCCACATGGAAGTCCATTCTTTCTTTGTATTTTCACCCTGTGAAATACTCTTCCTGAGGAGTCAGGGGTACCTTTCCAACAGGTCTCATAACCCGTGAACACACAATACCCCTTTGTGATAACTCTCAGTTCGGGACACACAACCTTGTGAAAAACCGACCAGTTTTCAAGCCAGTAGTCCACTCCTAAATTCTGGTCTGTATATTCTTCTCCTTCGGCTACGGTATAGAGTTTCACTCTACGGGCCTGGTAATCAAACTGATACCCCCATTGATACCCCCATTTCTGTCCATTAGACATCATCACTTGATCTTTCAGTGCAGTTGCGGGCAGTATTTGGGTTCTATGCACACTTAGAAACCGTTTTTTTTGACGCATCGTATATCGTTGCTTTACACTTGGCCCTTTCTCTATGTTTCAGCCGCGGTCCTGCTTCCGTTGTTACGGTCACCACTGCTTTGCCACTGATCACAAAATTCATGTTTAAATTTAAAATCTTTGTGCTCTGGGGCCACGTGTTGTTCTGGGTCTTATTTATAATGCGTCTTCCGCCAACACAATCCCCCCCGCTCCCGGAAATTCCTGCTTCATAGACAACAACCCTAAGGGCAATAAAATAGGTGGGGTGTGGGTACATCCTCTTTGAAATGTTCAAACACATCCCCCCCAGTTCAACCAGGTCCCTACACATCAATCATCATGACAACTTCAAAGGAATAGATGCAATAGAGATATAAAATAACACACCCTCTAACACGTGACAACAGGAACAGGATGCACTTATATGGCCATAACCACGTGACACCTTCCTGCCAGGATGTCCTAGGGACACGTAGCACTAACGTCCGTAGTCATGAAGTGCTTTGAAAGGCTGGTAATGAATCACATAAACACCCTTATCCCAGAAACTCTAGACCCAATCCAATTTGCAAACCGCTCAAACAATCTCTATTGCACACCACACTTTCCAGCCTGAACAAAGATCTTCATTGACCACAGCTCAAAGTTCAACACCATAGTGCCCTCAAAGCTCATCACTAAATTAAGGATTATGGGACTAAACACTTTCCGCTGCAACTGCGACTTCCTGACGGGCCACCCCGTCAGAGGGTAGGTAGCAACACATCTGCAATGCCGATCCTCAACACTGGAGCCCCTCATGGGTGAGCGCTCAGTCCCCTCCTGTACTCCCTGTTCACCTACGACTGCATGGCCAGGTATGACTCCATAACATCATTAAGTTTGCAGATGACACAACAGTGGTAGGCCTGATCACCAACAATGACGAGACAGCTTATAGGGAGGAGGTCAGAGACCTGGCCGGGTGGTGCCCGAATAACAACCTATCCCTCAACGTAATCAAGACAAAAGGAGATGATTGTGGACTACAGGAAAAGGAGGGTCGAGCATTCTCACTGACATGGCTGTAGTGGGGCAGGTTGAGAGCTTCAAGTTCCTTGGTGTCCACATCACCAACAAATTAGAATAGTCCAAACACACCAAGACAGTTGTGAAGAGGGCACGACACAAAATATTCCCCCTCAGGAGACTGCAAAGATTTGGCATGGGTCCTCAGATCCTCTAATTGTTCAACAGCTGCAACATCGAGAGCATCCTGACCGGTTGCGTCACTGCCTGGTTTGGTACCTGCGAGGCCTCCAACTGCAAGGCACACAGAGTGTAGTCCGTACGGACCAGTACATCACTGGGGCAAAGATGCCTGCCACCCAGGACCTCTACCTACACCAGCCGGTGTCAGAGGAAGGCCCTAAAAATTGTCAAAGACCCCAGCCACCCCAGTCATAAACTGTTCTCTCTGCTATTGCATGACAAGCGGTACCGGAGCGCCACGTCTAGGACCAAAAGGTTTCTCAACAGCTTTTACCCCTGAACAGACTCCTGAACAGGTAATCAAATGGCTACCCTGACTATTTGCATTGTGTCCTGCCACCCCCCTCTGCCAAACCCCCATTTTACGCTGCTGCTACTCTCTGTTTATCATCTATGCATGGTCATTTTTACTATACCTACATGTACAGTTGAAGTCAGAAGTTTACATACAGTACATGAAGGGCACTTTTTGGCACTTGCTGTATGATCGATGAGAGTCTCCATATTGCAAACGTACGGTCCCTTACTAGACGTCCGCAAATATTTCTACAATTCGCCGATGGCGGCAGGCCGTGCACCGAGGCCAGTTCTTCCGGGAAGTCATCGACATTCGGAACTCTCGGACATTTGGTTTCCGTATTATAAAATGTTCAAATTTTGGTCATTTTTCCACTGTCCTGGCGAATGGAATCTTATTGCAAATGTACAAAACATCACCAAACACGACATGGCCATTTCTCCTAAACGGAAAAGACTTTGAAGACTAAACTTGGTGAGCATAGGTTTGGACTAACGGGCTGTTAGCCCAGAAACAAGATGGCGTCGAGGCCTCAATGCTTTTTGAGTTGGATCCCTTTGCGCGCCAATCCCTTTAGCGGGATAGATTTGACAACACACGCCAAATTCAAAAACAGAAATACTCATAATAAGAATTCAAAAAGCATACAAGTGTTATACATTGGTTTAACAATTAACTTCTTGTTAATCCAGCCACAGTGTCAGATTTCAAAAAGGCTTTACGGTGAAAGCAGACCATGCGATTATCTGAGGACAGCGCCCAGCATACCGACACATGAAAATCAGATTTCAACCAGGCAGGTGCTACACAAAAGTCAGAAATAACGGTATAAATCATCATGCTTTACCTTTGACGATCTTCTTCTATTTGCACTCCAAAATGTCCAATAAACGTCGCAACAGGTCCTTTTGTTCAATAATTTGCTTCTTTATATCCCCAAAATGTCCATTTATTTGGCGCTTTTGATTCAGAAAAACACCTGTTCCAACTCGCCCAACATGCCTTCAAAGTATCTAATAAGTTACCTGTAAACTTTGTCCAAACATTTCAAACAACGTTCCTAATCCAAATTTATGCATCCTAAAACGTAAATAATCAATCAAATTTAAGACGGGAAATACTGTGCTCAATACCGGACGAAAACAAAGTGAATCACATTCCAGGTCGTGAGCACCAAAACATTAGAGTGCACCTGGAGTGACACATGAAAATAACAAGACTACTTCTTCATTTCTCAAAGGAAAAACATCAACCAATTTCTAAAGCCATAGGAACTGCAAGCATATTTCTATTAAAAAGGGATTGCCATAGAAAACTAATGGAAAACAGATTGAGCTCAAAAAACATTTTCCCTGGATCGATTGTGCCAGCCATTTATCTATCGTAATTTAATTGAAATCGTACAATGTACAATTGGTGATGGTCAAAGAAATGTGTTTATTTTTTCAAAACTGATACAGATCCAGTTGCGACGTATTCAGACGAATCTGTTAAGGCGGGTTTCGGAGCTCTGCGAGATTTCTGTGATATAATGAAATCACACATACTCAATTCAACCCTCTGTAAATCAGTCAGTTCTTAACGTAAAGACTTAAAACTCAAAATTCTGTAAGAGCCAAGGAGGATATGTATTCACTTTCAGCTTCAACGTGCCTTAAATTGGGGTCATAGGGGCTGTTTCGAAGGGTTAAAAAAGTCACATCTTTCCAAAACTTCATACTGTATGTGTGATTAGGCAACCCTCATGAACTGTAAATCAGTCATGTCTCCCATCAGATTTCCAAGAAAAACTCACACACACAGCAAGGACGAAGTGACACAGTGTGGGGCTTACAGACACACAGAGCCTGAAATAGTTACCTTCGTTTGAACTATCAAAGAACCGTCAGACCTTTAGAAACCTGTTGTAGAACTCAAGTCGATAGTGCGTGGCGAGTTATGTGGCTATAAAAGGTTCTCAGACCAAGATACAACCTCGTACATTTGCAATAACTTCAATTAATTTTGCAATATTAGGTACATTGAAACCGCATTGGCCCATAGAGATGGACCCCAACGTTTCTGTCCGATAGCTCATTCAAGGACCCCGTAGCAATGCCCGGAAAAAGTCGATTTTCAGCACCAATTAAGGTCATTGCTCAGGCACCGAATGACCTATCAAGCCGAAATTTGGGATTTGGGGTCGCCTCAGCTAGGCCAACACATAATGTCAGAACTGGACCCGCAGCTAGAATGTAACTACGTGTTTTATGTTTATATTATGGTTTGAACAGAAGGCGCTGTCAATTTTGGGCCTGCTCTGAAATATGTGAAAGTTGGCTTCTAAATTAGTTGGAGAAAGTGGGTGTGGTGTCAGTTTGTATCAGTTTGGTGTCAGAATGATATCTAATTGACTGATGGACGGTGACTTGCTGGCTGACTTTTGTCCACTTGCAATATGTTTAAACAGTGATGAACCATCACCAAATTGAAATTCTGAAATCAAGCGATGGAGAGGAACCAGAATCACTGCCCGGCCATCCCGAGTTCGTCAGGCCAGTCAATTTCGCATTCCTGCAGTATTTTTGAGCATGTCAAATTCGTGATGGTAAATGCCCATTGAAACATATTGCAAATGGACAGCCGTGCGCCTGGTGATTGGAATGGGTTACCAGGAGCACTTTTTTAAATGTTTTTTAATGCCTTTAGGGGGTGCAAGTGATCCACGGTTGGGTAGGGAGCACCCCCCACCCGTGTCCATCCACCTTGTTATTTTGGACGTTTTTCAAAAAATTGTTACAAAACGACAGAGTCCCACTTCTCTCATGTCACCATCGAGCGATAGTAGGGAGCACCCCCCCACCCGTGCCCATCCATACCTTAAGGGAACATTTTGACATTTCGTGTATAGTTGGTGAGCAAGTCCATATTGCAAATGTACGGTCCCTTACTAGACGTCCAAAAACGTTTGTAAAATTTGCGGTAGGGTCAGACCTACCGGGAAGTCATCGAATGAACTTACTCGGACATTCGGTTTCCGTTTAATAAAATAATCAAATTTTGGTCATTTTTCCGCTGTCCCGGAAATTCCCACAAGAGGGCATAAGAAATCATACTGCAATTGTACAAAACATTGCGAATCACGACGGGGCCTTATCTCCAAAATGGAAAATATTTTGAAGCCGAAACATGGTGAGCGTAGGTTTGGCATAATGGGCAGTTGGCCCCGAACAAGATGGCGTCTAGGCCTCAACGGTTTTTGAGTTATGGCCATTTCTCTGGGATTAAAGGTCCAAAATGAAAATAGAGAAATTATTTTTCCACTTCACGTCAAAGTCAAGGAGCCTCCGGTGTCAATAAAAAAAGAACCAGCCATTTATCTATCGTAATTTAAGAGAAATCATACAATGACAAATTGGTGATGTTCACAAATAGGCGTTTTTTTTCTTTCCAACAGTTACAGACCCAGTTGCAGGGTGTTCATACAAATATTTTTAAAGTGTGCTGCGGAGCTCTGCGAGATTTCTGTGATTTTCTATGATTTTCTGAAATAACACACACTCACTAAACCCTCCGTAAATAACTCAGTTCTTAACGTAAAGACTTATAACTCAGGATTCTGTAAAGGCATACCCCAATCAGGATGAGTTTATTTATAGCTTCCTGTGCCAAACGGAAGTGCCTTAAATGGTGTCATAGTGGCTGTTTCCAAGGGTTAAAAAGGTCAGATCTTTTCAAAACTTCATATGTGTGATTAGGCAACCCTTCTGAACTGTAAGTCAGTCATTTCTCCCAACAGATGTCAAAGAAAAGCTCTCACACACACACACACAGCAAGAATGGAGTGACAAAGTGCGGTGCTTAAAGACACAGAGAGCAGGCAATGGCATTACCATAATCCCTAGGCCGTGCCGAGTTCAACGAGATATCCCGCTTGACCGTAGCTCGCTCGGTCTAAGCGCAGCGACCATTAGAATAGTAGGCCCAAAATGAAGCCTGCCCCACAACGTAATTTGATTTTGGGTGACAGTGAGAGAACCGTTAGGGTGAGAAGCACAATTCAACCACAGGAATGTTCCTAAGGTCCTCCCGATCCGTGAAAGCCTAACCTTGACCGTGTGGCATTAACCCTTAATAGTTAAAAGAAGGTGTTTACATCAAACAGTTTGCATTGACTTCTCTCCCCATAGGAATACATTGCCTGCACTCCTAAATTCAACCTGAAGCCTATGTGGGTTATGAATGCAGTATTAACCTGTCTACGGTACCAGTCCATCAGGCCACTATGAGGTCTACCTGTGTTGATTCTAAGCTTCCTGGACCAACCGGAAGTGGTGAAAATCACCCTAAAAGTGTATACCCATATCCTGCCTGCAGTTTGATAGATATAGTGCATTCAACCCTGTGTAAATCAGTCAGTTCTTAACGTAAATACTTAAAACTCAGGATTCTGTAAAAGCATACCCCAATGAGGATGTGTGTTGACTTATAGCTTCCTGTGCCAGCCGGAAGTGCCATAATTGGTGTCTCAGGGGCTGTTTCGAAGGGTTAAAAAAGTCAGATCTGTCCAAAACTTCATATATGTGATTAGGCAACCCCCATGAACTGTAAATCAGTCATTTTTCCCATAAAATTTCAAAGGAAAACTAAATCACTCACACACACAGCTTGGAAGGAGGGACCCATTGGGGTGCGTAGAGACATACACTGCCTGCATTAGTTAACCTTGTTGGAACTTTTAAAGAACCCGTCAGACGTAGAGTTCCGAAACTTTAGAAACCTGTTCTAGACCTCAGGTCGATAGTGCGTGGTGAGTTACGTGGCTCTAGAAGGTTCTCGGACCGAGAAACAGCCTCGTACATTTGCAATGACTTCCATTCATTTTTGCATCACGAAAATGACGACATTTAGAAATGTCTCAGAGTCACAAGACTAGGTGCATTGTGACCGTCTCGGCCCATATAGACAGACCCAACGTTTCTGTCCGATAGCTCATTCAAGGACCCCGTAGCAAGTCATGGAAAAAAGTGGATTTTCAGCACCAATTAGGGTTTTGCTCGGACACCAAATGACCTATCGAGCCGAAACTTGGGATTCGGGGTCGCCTCAGCTAGGCCTACACATAACATAAGAAATGGACCCGCAGCTAGAACGTAACTACGTGTTTTATGTTTTTTTTATGGTTTGAACCGAAGGCGTTGTGAATTTTGGGCCAGCTCTGAAGTATGCGATAGTTGGCTACTAAACGAGTTGGAAAAAGGGGGTTTGGTGTCAGTTTGTATCAGTTTGGTGTCAGAATGATATCTAATTGACTGATGGACTCTTGTCCACTTGACTCTTGTCCATTTGCAATATGTTTAAACAGTGAGGTACCATCACCAAAGTGACATTCTGAAATCAACCCTAACGAGCGATTGAGATGAACCAGAATCACTGCCCAGCCATCCCGAGTTCATCGGGCCAGTCAATTTCACATTCCTGCAGGAATTTTTATTTTTATAGCATGACAAATTTGTGATGGTACCTGCCCATTGAACCATATTGCAAATGCACAGTGACTTTGCAAATGTGAGAAAACATAAACAAATGGACATAATGAAATCATGAAAACAATGCGTATCCATCAGAATATTTTAAACAGTCCATAAAGCACTCAGGACGGCCCCCACTGATAGAGGGCCATAGTAGGGTACTCCCATAGCGGGCATGGATAACAGGAGTACCGGTAAATGTATTTAAAACCATATTTTTATATTTAGGTTACCAGTTGCACAACAATGCACGTGCATTTGCAATATGATTCTATAGTGAAAAAACATCACCAAAATGGACACTCTGAAATCAACCCTAACGAGCGATTGAGATGAACCAGAATCACTGCCCAGCCATCCCGAGTTCATCGGGCCAGTCAATTTCACATTCCTGCAGGATTTTTATAGCATGACAAATTTGTGAGGGTACCTGCCCATTGAACCATATTGCAAATGCACAGTGACTTTGCAAAAGTGAGAAAACATAAACAAATGGACATAATGAAATCGTGAAAACAATGCGTATCCATCAGAATATTTTAAACAGTCCATAAAGCACTCAGGACGGCCCCCACTGATAGAGGGCCGTAGTAGGGTGTTCACACAGCGGGCTATAATAATAGAATGACCGGTAAATGTATTTTGAATCATATTTACATTTTTGGGTTACCAGATGCACATTTCAAATCACCAGTTGCACGGAGGAAAATCACAATCTGCATCCATCGTCATATTTTAAACTGTCCATAAAGCACTCAGGACGGCCCCCATGGATAGAGGGCCATAGTTGTTTTTCAACCACTCCACAACTTTCTTGTAAAACTAAAGTTTTGGCAAGTAGGAAAATTCACTGTATCACAATTCCAGTGGGTCAGAAGTTTACATACACTAAGTTGACTGTGCCTTTAAACAGCTGGGAAAATTCCAGAAAATGATGTCATGGCTTTAGAAGCTTCTGATATGCTAATTGACATAATTTGAGTCAATTGGAGGTGTACCTACCTTCAAACTCAGTGCCTCTTTGCTTGACACTATGGAAAAACAAAAAAAATCAGTCAAGACCTCAGAAAAAAATTGTAGACCTCCACACGTCTGGTTCATCCTTGGGAGCAATTTCCAAATGCCTGAAGGTACCACGTTCATCTGTACAGACATCATCTGTACAGACAATAGTAGGCTAGTATAAACACCATGGGACAGCCGTCATACCGCTCAGGAATGAGACACGTTCTGTCTCCTAGAGATGAACATACTTTGGTGCGAAAAGTGCAAATCAATCCCAGAACAACAGCAAAAGACCTTGTGAAGATGTTGGAGAAAACAGGTACAAAAGTATAACTATGTACACAGCTTAGAAGGAACATTGCTCATCAACTACCTATTTTTCGTGGCTAAAACTATGAAGACAATGAGACAAGGTGCCATGTAAAAAAATATATATATTACAAATTGCTTTTCATTTTAGTTGACAAATGTGAGTACAGTAATACTTCTTGTGACATGGTGAGGTTGGACCCAGGTGCAGAGAAGAGACCAGGTGAGGAATCAGCGGTTAAGGATAAACATAATGCTACTAAGAAATGGTAACAGAAGGATCACAGTAACACTGAGAAAACAACAAACACTGAGTCTCACACTCACTCAGGAGACAAACACACATGGAACACAATTAAAGCTTCAGCAAAGAACAACAGAAAACACACCACTTTTAACAGGGAAATCATAACGAGTAAATAGGACACACCGGAGTGTTGTTAATGTCTCTAGGACGGTCTCTGCCGCCCTCTGGTGACAGGTGGAACCATGACACTTTTGGTATTTCTGGAAAGCTCAATGTCTCCCCTTTTCAAGGAAACCACTTATTTACCCCTGAAGGTTATGATGGGGAGAAAATCAGAGCTGTAAATTGTTTAACCTGTAGCCAAGGCTTTATAGTATATGGATAATTATGGCTGGCATTGGTTACAATCTGCCACAATAATAATGTTACAAGCTAAGGTATACGAGGGGATAGTTGGACAGTGCTATTCTGAATGTGCACATGATGGAAGTTAAAATGAGACTAAGACTAAAAGGTATTCTAGTCATTAAGACTAAGACTACAACTACATCTAAAATAGGTGATGAAATTACTACTGCTTGGCTAGATGTGTTGGGCTCTCGCCCCACACCCAAGGTCTCTAAAAGACCCATGAGCGGAACTGTGCTGAGGTTGAAGCTGCTTGGCTGGGGCTGAGCAGTGAGAAGAAATTGAAGCTGTTTCTATGTGGTTAGATAAATAGTTGGACAGTGAGAACATTGGGTGGCCTGGAGTCAAGGCTAAGACTGTCTGGGCCAGTGAGTGGAAACTGGAAGAACGCGAGGAGGGGGTGGAGAGAGAGAGAGAGAGAGAGAGAGAGAGAGAGAGAGAGAGAGAGAGAGAGAGAGAGAGAGAGAGAGAGAGAGAGAGAGAGAGAGAGAGAGAGAGAGAGAGAGAGAGAGAGAGAGAGAGAGAGAGAGAGAGAGAGAGAGAGAGAGAGAGAGAGAGAGAGAGAGAGAGAGAGAGAGAGAGAGAGAGAGAGAGAGAGAGAGAGAGAGAGAGAGAGAGAGAGAGAGAGAGAGAGAGAGAGAGAGAGAGAGAGAGAGAGAGAGAGAGAGAGAAACAGATTAAATTTAATTTCTGTGCATATACTACCGTTCAAAAGTTTGGGGTCACTTAGAAATGTCCTTGTTTTTGAAAGAAAAGCTAATTTTTTGTCCATTAAAATAACATCAAAATGATCAGAAATACAGTATAGACATTGTTAATGTTGTAAATGACTATTGTAGCTGGAAACGGCTGATTTCTTATGGAATATCAACATAGGCGTACAGAGGCCCATTTTCAGCAACCATCACTCCTGTGTTCCAATGGCACGTTGTGTTAGCTAATCCAAGTTATCATTTTAAAAGGCTAATTCGAAAACCCTTTTGCAATTATTTTCTAGTCTATTAGTCTATTCAATTTTGTTAGCTGAAAACTTTTGTTCTGATTAAAGAAGAAATAATTCTGGCCTTCTTTAGACTAGTTGAGTATCTGGAGCATCAGCATTTGTGGGTTTGATTATAGGCTCAAAATGGCCAGAAACAAAGACCTAGTTTGAGAGATGCCTCACAAGTCCTCAACTGACAGCTTCATTAAAAAGCACCCTCAAAACACCCGTCTCAACTTCAGCAGTGAAGAGGCGACTCCGTTGCAAAGAAGAAGCCATATCTTAGACTGGCCAATAAAAATAAAATATTAGGATGGGCAAGAGAACACAGACACTGGACAGAGGAACTCCCGGAGTCGCCTCTTCACTGTTGACGTTGAGACTGGTGTTTTGAGGGTACTACTTAATGAAGCTGCCACCTCATGTACTCATGTACTGTAATATATTAAATAACGTGTAATACACTGATACACTTATCCACACACTATATGCACACACACACAGAATACAAAATCATGTGCACAAGTCAGTGTGTGTGTGTGCTGTATATGTGCACGCCAACACACAAAAACACAACACACACCCAATAATACCATGGATGGTCTTATTGTATCTCATTGTGTCTATTCAATGTTGTTACACTTATCTACTGCATAATCTCATTGTACCGATATATACAGTATCTTCTTAAACGGATCAGCGGAAGCTCACTGTGATCTGGATTGAGTTTAAGGGTCTTTGGTGGAGATTGTAGACTCTTGTTGATGTGTAGTGATGATATTCTAGTCATATTTGTGTAGATGTAGAAGCACGGTGGCTAGGAAAAACTCCCTAGAAAGACCAAAACCTAGGAAGAAACCTAGAGAGGAACCAGGCTATGAGGGGTGACCAGTACTCTTCTGGCTGTGCCGGGTGGAGACAGCAAGGCAGAGACAGCAAGGGCGGTTCGTTGCTCCAGAGCCTTTCCGTTCACATTCACACTCCTGGGCCAGACTACACTCAATCATATGACCCACTGAAGAGATGAGTCTTCAGTAAAGACTTAAAGGTTGAGACCGAGTTTGCGTCTCTCACATGGGTAGGCAGACCATTCCATAAAAATGGAGTTCTATAAGAGAAAGCCCTGCCTCCAGCTGTTTGCTTAGAAATTCTAGGGACAATTAGGAGGCCTGCGTCTTGTGACCGTAGCGTACGTGTAGGTATGTACGGCAGGACCAAATCAGAGAGATAGGTAGGAGCAAGCCCATGTAATGCTTTGTAGGTGAGGAGTAAAACCTTGAAATCAGCCCTTGCCTTGACAGGAAGCCAGTGTAGGGAGGCTAGCACTGGAATAATATGAAAATATTTTTTGGTTCTAGTCAGGCTTCTAGCAGCCGTATTTAGCACTAACTGAAGTTTATTTAGTGCATTATCCGGGTAGCTGGTAAGTAGAGCTTTGCAGTAGTATAAGCTAGAAGTAACAAAAGCATGGATTAATATTTCTGCATCATTTTTGGACAGAGAGTTTCTGATTTTTGCAATGTTACGTAGATGGAAAAAAGCTGTCCTTGAAACAGTCTTGATATGTTCTTCAGAAGAGAGATCAGGGTCCAGAGTAACGCCGAGGTCCTTCACAGTTTTATTTGAGACGACTGTCCAACCATTAAGATGAATTGTCAGATTCAACAGAAGATCTCTTTGTTTCTCGGGACCTAGAACAAGCATCTCTGTTTTGTCCGAGTTTAAAAGTAGAAAGTTTGCAGACATCCACTTCCTTATGTCTGAAACACAGGCTACTAGCGAGGGCAATTTTGGGGCTTCACCATGTTTCATTGAAATGTACAGCTGTGTGTCATCCGCATAGCAGTGAAAGTTAACATTATGTTTTCAAATGATATCCCCAAGAGGTAACATATATAGTGAAAACAATAGTGGTCCTAAAACGGAACCTTGAGGAACACCGACATTTAGAGTTGTTTTGTCAGAGGACAAACCATTCACAGAGACAAACTGATATCTTTCCGACAGATAAGATCTAAACCAGGCCAGAACTTGTCCGTGTAGACCAATTTGGGTTTCCAATCTCTCCAAAAGAATGTAGTGATCGATGGTATCAAAAGCAGCACTAAGGTCTAGGAGCACGAGGACAGATGCAAAGCCTTGGTCTGATGCCATTAAAAGGTAATTTACCACCTTCACAAGTGCAGTCTCAGTGCTATGATGGGGTCTAAAACCAGACTGAAGCATCGTATACATTGTTTGTCTTCAGGAAGGCAGTGAGTTGCTGTGCAACAGCCTTTTCTAAAAATTTTGAGAGGAATGGAAGATTCGATATAGGCCGATAGTTTTTTTATATTTTCTGGGTCAAGGTTTGGCTTTTTCAAGAGAGGCTTTATTACTGCCACTTTGAGTGAGTTTGGTACACATCCGGTGGATAGTGAGCCGTTTATTAGGTTCAACATAGGAGGGCCAAGCACAGGAAGCAGCTCTTTCAGTAGTTACAAACAAGCTATGTATAAAAATAGGCTTCACATTTAAACAGTATAAATACAGTAGGCAATAGGTCATATTGAAATGCATTTCTTGTTCAATAAATGTAGTTCTATTTTGCAACTTGTAGGATACTATGTAATTTGTCTCAATATATTTCATGATGTGTAGCCTAATGTGCGCAATGATGTGTCAAATCGGTGATTCAGTGCATTTTTATTGGATAAGCGTTAGCCCATAATAAACCGCCTGAATATTTGCAGCCATAGGTGGTATTATCTCTTTACGAGCTGATTTCATCATTGTGAAATAATTCTAATGTTAAGGTAAGATTTCTCTGCTTTTGGGAAAAGCATGTTCGGCCGTTGTAGGAGATATATGCATTGTTAAAACACTTGTAAACCTAAGGTCCATTGCAATCAGGAAACCGGGCCCTGGACTTTTGTGGGGAAGGATATTTACTGGGGGATCTGTGATTCAACTCTACACGATCGTTTGATTGATTGTGTTAATTTGCCAATCCGGAAGGGTTACCAGAGTGTCTGGAAAGACCATTGTTTTGATCATATTTACATTGGGATGTCTGGTTTCATATGTGAAACCTCCTTGTCAACCTCCTTGTCAACTACTAGCCTAACAGCACATGGACACATACATATATAGATGGATGAACAGATCCAGCCCAAATGAATTCAAAAAACACAACCAAATATTGAGTTTACTTGAATTTCTCAATCTATCATACACTTATAATTGTCTGGTAATGATCCATATGAAAGCGATGAGTATGGTACGTCCTGTAAAGCCGGACCTCAGTAACAAAGTTGGTAGTATTTATTGAATGACATAATCATACTGTCAGGGATCTGGTTTAATTAAGGAGCAAGAGGTGGGGCTCTACCATGGCTCTACCCTCCGTGATTCGCTGACCCTCGCCATAAACCCCACCCACATCCTTAAGTCTCTGCTCATTCTCTTTCTAAAGGGGCTTGTGTTTTTCAGGCCTAGGTCTAGGAAAAGGGTGTGTGTGTGTGTGTGTGTGTGTGTGTGTGTGTGTGCGCGCGCGCGCGCATGCTTAAGGTGTCTTGTTCCTCATTCCAACATGAATAACAAACCACTACAACACATTTATCACTGGTGAATTTCCCTCAAATGATTTAATATTTTGCCATTAGGCTAAACTTTATCATGTGTTTTCTCCATCAGACCAGTTATTTATATATTCAGCCTTTTTGTAGTTAATATATTCTCAATACTGCCTTTGGTTTTGGAGTGCACATAATTTGGAAGCTCTACAAGAGAAACACTGTCCCTCATATTTCTAAGCTACAGCTGTCTGTACGTACACGCTGGGAATTGAGATTGTAGATTTTCATAGCCAAGCTTCTTGAAGTCCATGGGGGGGGCAAGGCAACAGTGGTGATACGTATTCCAGGCAAAACACGAGCCAAGACATCTGCACGGTTAGCGGGGAGAGATCCTCAATATGAAATGGAAGCCTGGATAGGAAAACCTGGAAAACCAAAATGGGGACAATCGATCGATAGATTTACTGAAACTGCATTTTCTTAAAACATGATTGGGTAACACTTCCAATGAATACCCTATACAGAGTCTTGAAATTTGAAGCTCTGAAGTTGCTTTCACTGCATGAAAAGTGGAGTTTCTGGGAATTTCCCATGCGAGTGTGCAGGCTCCTGTAGACTCCTACGCATCCCCGAACTCTTGCGTGATACTATTAACAAGATTACAGTATAAAATGAGGGGTTAAGAATTAACTTCTTATGGTATAGGGGACGCTTGCGTCCCACTTGGGAAAAAGCCAGGGAAAATGCAGCTCGGCAATTAAAATAAATTATATAAAATCAAACTTTCATTAAATCACACATGTAAGATACTCAATTAAAGCTACACTCGTTGTGAATCCAGCCAACATGTCAGATTTCAAAAAGGCTTTTCAGCGAAAGCATAATAAGCTATTATCTGATGATAGCACAACAGTAAACAAAGAGGGTAGCATATTTCAACCCTGCAGGCGCTACACAAAACGCAGAAATAAAATATAAAACATGCCTTACCTTTGACGAGCTTCTTTTGTCATGTCCCATAAACATCACAATTGGTCCTTTTGTTCGATTAATTCCGTCCATATGTATCCAAAATGTCCATTTATTTGGCGCGTTTGATCCAGAAAAAAACAGCTTCCAAAATGCACAACGTCACTACAAAATATTTCAAAAGTTGCCTATAAACTTATATTCAAACTACTTTTGTAATACAACTTTAGGTATTTTTAAATGTTAATAATCGATCAAATTGAAGATGGGTCTATCTGTGTTCAATACAGGAATACAACAAACCAAGCTACTTTTCAAGTCTTGCACAACTCTAAACAGTGTTACGCAGTTCCTAGATGGCCGTACTTCTTCATTGCACAAATGAATAACCTCATCCAAATTCCAAAGACTGGTGACATCCAGTGGAAGCGTTAGGAACTGAAAACAAGTTCCTAAGAATTATCGTTTGCCATTGAGACTCACTGAACAGACAGAGACCTAAAAAAAAAAATCGGAATGGTTAGTCCTCTGGGTTTTGCCTGCTACATAAATTCTGTTATAATCACAGACATGATTCAAACAGTTTTAGAAATTTCAAGATCAGTATACGTGCAGCGCGAGCTGAATACATAATAAATGGTTTAAAGACTACAATACCAGGAAATGGTAATACCCTCTGAAACTCTCTCTCTCTCTCTCTCTCTCTCTCTCTCTCTCTCTCTCTCTCGAAGAAGAAGAAGAAGAAGAAGAAGAAGAAGAAGAAGAAGACTACACAGGAGCATTCAGTCTGCAGCTGTTTATGCAATGTTAGCCTAGGAAACTCAACCGAAGACGAGAGATAAAGAACAATTTCCTCTCACCACTATAGGTATCTCTAGGGTATCTATTCTAACTCTAACCCTAATTCTAGGGTAGAGTAGCCTACAACACTTTTAGAAACTATTTTAGTAAAAATGTTATGTTTCTATATACCATTTTTGTTGTTATTTATCAAAACCTATGTAAATATTTACTGGTTGTTACATTCAGTTTATTTTATGGTATTTATTCATGCAAGCAGAACAATACTAATAAATGAGCCACATTGCTTTACAGACTAATCTATCAAATTAATAAGAAAAACATTTATTTCTAAGATGCCTCTCCAATGTCTTTATATTCTACTGTGAATTAATAACTTAAATATTCACAGGTCCACTACACTGTTGGCAGGCAGCAAACAGCTCAGCAGAAGTAGAAGGCAAGGCTCTTTTTGATCCACCGTGTCTGTGTGTTTATATGTTAAAGGTAGAATACTTTGTTGCTACATTCATTTTTGGACTTAAAAGTGAATGCTGAATACTCATTGACCACATTGATTCTTGAAGAATATAACTTGTACCCCATAAGAACCCAAAATACAAGCTTGTTTTACTCCAAAGTCTGTGAACAATGTAAATGTAAACAAACTATCAAGGCTCCAGACTAAGACTCAGATGCAGACACAGGAGGCAGACGTCTCAGAGTTTATTATAGTACAAGGGGCAGGCAAAAGGTAAATCAAGGCAGGCAAAGAATCGTGGTCCAAATCAGAGTCAGGCAAGTACAGGATGGAAACAGGAGACAAAGGGCTGTGAGACAGAGGTTTAATCCTTGACACATGAAAAGTGGGATGTATATGGAGGGTGCGGGGCAATAGAAGACGAACAGCAGAGGGGCTAAGGATTTTAGAGATGGGGAAAGTTTGTTTTAGAATTTTAGAGATGGGGCTGATAAAGCGGGAAGGAAAGTTCACGGGACTATCCGGAGGGCAGATCCCGATTGGAAAGCCATACCCTCTGCAGGAGCCAATAGCAGGGAGCAGGGGTCCGGTGGCGATACGCCTGTCGCCAATACCTGAATGAGGTCTTCAGCAGAGCGGCCTGGGCTCTCTTCCAGGTACGGCGAGAGCAGCGGACAAACATCTGGGCAGATGCTGACTTCTTCTTCTTGCTCTGGGAAGGGCGGGGGCTGATATCCCAAGGAACACTCGAAGGGCGAGAGACCAGTGGCCGAGCCGGGAGGGGTGTTCAGGGTGTATTCCACCCACACGAGTAGCTGGCTCCAGGTGGTGAGGTTGGCGGAGATGAAGCAATGAAGAGCCATCTCCAGGTCCTGATTGGCTCGCTCTGACTGGTACTTAGATTAGGGGTGAAAACCATAGGACAGGTCCATGGATCCGGAAGACGTGCAGCACCATTAGCTGAGCTGTCTCCTTGGCTGAGGGTAACTTGGGAAGGAGAATAAAATGGGTGGCTTTAGAAAACCTATCCACCACCGTCAGGATCGTGGTGTTGCCACCTGACGGAGGGAGACTAGTATCAATGTATAGGGATATATGGGACCAGGGGCAGTGAAGAACAGTGAGTGGTTGAAGAAGGCCAGCATCTCTCAGGGTAAGAAGATGGAAGAGAGAAGCGCAGGGGTGCAGCTTTTAGTCCTGGTCAGAATGTTGGGACAGTACGTCTCCCACTCCGTCATCCGAGGCGTCGATCTCCACCACAAACTGACAGGATGGGTCCAGATGGATTAAGCTGGGGCCGTAGTGAATTGATGTTTGAGGTCCGAGAACCTTGGAAGAGGTGAGTGCAGAGAGGGGGGAAGCCAGGGTACTGTAACCCCGGATGAAGCGGCAGTAGAAGTTAGAAAATCCCAGGAAACGTGGCTGCTGCACTCTGGATGTGGGTTGAGGCCAATCCACCACCACTCTCACCTTGTCTGGATCCATCTGTAAAAGTCCTGCAGCGATGACGTAAACTTCTCTGCTTTAACGAAAAGCTGGTTTTCCAGGAGACCCTGAAGGACCTGTCGGACGTGCTCGAACTGAACGGGGAAAGACAAAGATGTCGTCGATGTAGACAAACATGAACCGGTTCAGCATCGTTGACCAGGACCTGGAACACGTCGGGAGCGTCGGTCAGTCCGAATGGCACAACCAAGTACTCATATTGCCCGCTAGCCGTGTTAAAGGCTGTCTTCCACTCGTCTCCTTCCCGTATCCGAACTAGATGGTAGGCGTTCCGAATGTCCAACTTTGAGAAGACGGTCGTCCCTGGAGAGGTTCGAAAACCAAGGAGATGAGTGGTAGAGGGTAATGTTTTTTAACCGTGATGTCATTAAGGTCCCGGTAGTTAGATCGGTAGATACACGGGTGCAAGGTTTTGTCCTTCTTCTCCATAAAGAAAAACCCTGCGCCGGTGGGGGACGCAGATGGACGAATACTCACTGCAGTGAGAGAGTCCTCAATGTACTCCGCACCCGACAGGTAGTAAAGCCACCCCCGAGGTGGCATAGTGCCCGGGTGTAGGTCAATGGCACAGTCGTAAGGTCAATGCGGAGGGAGAGATGTAGCGCAGGCCTTGTTGAAGACCTCCCGAAGGTCCAGGTACTCCGCAGGAATGCCGGAGAGATCCGAGGCTTCTCCCAAGCCTGCAGGAAGACGTCCCGGGGCAGGCTGTGCCGACTTAAAGGCAATGCGCATGGCAGAACGGACTCCAACCCACAATAGAACCAGTAGCCAAGTCAACCAGGGGATTGTGCTTCTGGAGCCATGAATACCCCAAAACCACAGGTACATGGAGAGATTCTATGAGCAGGAACTGCATGATACTCGTAGGTTAATAGGGAACGTATTGCGGGTGACTCTGCCAATAGAGCTGCCAATAGAGCACCCTTCCAGCGCTCTGACATCCATGGGAATGGAGAGGGGTTGAGTGGAGATTCCAAAGTAGCGTCAAACTCTTCCAGACTGAGGCAAAGGCTGGATTGTTTCTCCCACACCGCTGTCCCCCTGGCAAGAACCCCAGAAATGCATTCAAAGTGCGGTTGTGGCATTCTGCGAAGTTCTGGAGTCCATAAGGTTTTGCTCCTTGGGAGGAGACAGCGTTGTGGAACTTGTCCGAGTCCGCTCGGTCAGTCTTGGCCAGTTCGTACTATCAAGGCTCAGGCTAAGACCCAGATGAGGACACAAGAGGCGGATGGATTATCACTGCTGGGGTAATATAACCAATTTGAGAGTGGTTCAATTTCCCCAGGCCCATCCCTCAGCTTCTTACCAAAACAGGTGGTGTGCCTGCTTTGTTATCGTTTCAATAACAGATTCCAGCTTTAAGGGGTTGTATCTTGGAAGATAATGTTACCTATGTAAAGACATAGTGTTTTCGGTTTACCCAAACGGCCAGTGTGGTCAGTTTGATTGTTTATTGTTATGCTATAAATTGTTATTTTATGGTTTTAAGTGATACAATTAATTACTACTATACACATATTCAGTGACCTTAGGTATAGAAACAGTTTGATGGTCTGATCAACACATTATTTAAAAAGGTACTGCAATTGCTAAATATTTTCAATAGATGGTAGCATAAGATCAAGAAGCATAATAACAAATTCACAAGACTAATCAAATCAAAGTTTATTTGTCATGTGCACCAAATACAACACCTTACAGTGAAACGCTTACTTACAGGCTCTAACCAGTAGTGCAAAAAAAGGTATTAGGTGAACAATAGGTAAGTAAAGAAATAAAACAACAATAAATAGACAGGCTATATACAGCAGCGAGGCTATAAAAGTAACGAAGCCAAATACAGACACCGGTTAGTCAGGCTGATTGAAGTAGTCTGTACATGTAGATAGGGTTAAAGTGACTATGCATATTTGATGAACAGAGAATAGCAGTAGCGTAAAAGAGGGGTTGGCGGGTGATGGGTGGCGGGTGGCGGGACATAATGCAGATAGCCCGGTTAGCTAATGTGCGGGAGCACTGGTTGGTCGGCCCAATTGAGGTAGTATGTACATGAATGTATAGTTAAAGTGACTATGCATATATGATAAACAGAGAGTAGCAGCAGCGTAAAAAGAGGGGACTAGCTTCCAGTTATAGGTTACGAGCAGCAATATGATTGACATAAAATAGCATGCAACCAAAGACTATAAATTCCATGAATTTCTAAAATGGTCACTCACTACTTTTATTTATTTATATGTATTTACATACTGTACCAGTCATACGTTTGGACACACCTACTCATTCCAGGGTTTCTTTATTTTCTACATTATAGAATAACAGTGCAGATGTCAAAACTATGAAATAACACATATAGAATAACGCAGTAACCAAAAAAGTGTTAAACAAATAAATATACACTACCATTAAAAAGTTTGGGGTCACTTAGAAATGTCCTTGTCTTTGAAAGAACCCATTTTTGTCCATTAAAATAACATCAAATTGACCAGAAATACAGTGTAGACATTGTTAAAATTATAAATGACTATTGTAGCTGGAAACGGCTGATTTGTTATGTAATATCTACATAGGTGCACAGAGGCCCATTATCAGCAACCATCACTCCTGTGTTCCAATGGCACGTTTTGTTAGCTAATCCAAGTTCATCATTTTAATTGGCTAATTGATCATTAGAAAACCCTTTTTCAATTATGTTAGCACAGATGATAACTTTTGTTCTGATTAAAGAAGCAATAAAACTGGCCTTCTTTAGACTAGTTCAGTATCTGGAGCATCAGCTTCTATGGGTTCAATTACAGGCTCAAAATGGCCAGAAACAAAGACTTTCTTCTGAAACTCATTAGTCTCTTCTTCTTCTGAGAAATGAAGGCTATTTCATGTGAGAAATTGCCAAGAAACTGAAGATCTCGTACAACACTGTGCACTACCCCCTTCACAGAACAGCTCAACCTGTCGCTAACCAGAATAGAAAGAGGAGTGGGAGGCCCCGGTGCACAACTGAGCAAGAGGACAAGTACATTAGGGTGTCTAGTTTGAGAAATAGATGCCTCACAAGTCCTCAACTGGCAGCTTAATTAAATAGTACCCGCAAAACACCAGTCTCAACATCAACAGTGAAGAGGCAACTCCGGGATGCTGGCCTTCTAGGCAGAGTTGCAAAGATAAGCCATATCTCAGATTGGCCAATAAAAAGAAAAGATTAAGATGGGCAAAATTTCCTCCTACAACAGGACAATGACCCAAAGCAAAGCTCCAAACTATGCAAGAACATCTGAGAGATATAAAAAATATCACGATTTTGTATGTTTTTTTATCCACATTTAACACATTGTTTGGGGCATTATACTACTTACTACCTTGTACTTCCATAAATGTATTTAACTGGTACCGGGCTACCTTCAGACAAGCCTTGTGAGGCTTATTGTATAGCGAAGTAACTACTTCTAATCCTATGATACGTTCTAACTTCTCATTCCCATCTTGCAGTGGGGCAAAAAAGTAAGTATATATAAGTATATTAAAGCCACCAATTGTGCAAGTTCTCCCACTTAAAAAGATGAGAGGCCTGTAATTTTCATCATAGGTACACTTCAACTATGTCAGACAAAATAAGAAAAAAATATCCAGAAAATCACATTGTACGATTTTTAATGAATTTATTTGCAAATTATGGTGGAAAATAAGTATTTAGTCAATAACAAAAGTTTATCTCAATACTTTGTTATATACCCTTTGTTGGCAATGACAGAGGTCAAACGTTTTCTGTAAGTCTTCACAAGGTTGTCACACACTGTTGCTGGTATTTTGGGCCATTCCTCCATGCAGATCTCCTCTAGAGCAGTGATGTTTTGAGACTTTTGCTGGGCAACACGGACTGTCAACTCCCTCCAAAGATTTTCTATGGGGTTGAGATCTGGAGACTGGCTAGGCCACTCCAGGACCTTGAAATGCTTCTTACGAAGCCACTCCTTCGTTACCCGGGCAGTGTGTTTGGGATCATTGTCATGCCCGTCATCTTCAATGCACTTGCTGATGGAAGGAGGTTTTCACTCAAAATCTCACGATACATGGCCCCATTCATTCTTTCCTTTGCACGGATCAGTCGTCCTGGTCCCTTTGCAGAAAAACAGCCCAAAAGCATGATGTTTCCACCCCCATGCTTCACAGTAGGTATGGTGTTCTTTGGATGCAACTTAGCATTCCTTGTCCTCCAAACACGACGAGTTGAGTTTTTACCAAAAAGTTATATTTTGGTTTCATCTGATCATATGACATTCTCCCAATCTTCTTCTGGATCATCCAAATACTCTCTAGCAAACTTCAGACGGGCCTGGACATATACTGGCTTAAGCAGGGGGACACTTCTGGCACTGCAGGATTTGAGTACCTGGCGGCGCAGTGTGTTACTGATGGTAGGCTTTGTTACTTTGGTCCCAGCTCTCTGCAGGTCATTCACTAGGTCCCCCCGTGTGGTTCAGGGATTTTTGCTCACTGTTCTTGTGATCATTTTGACCCCACTAGGTGAGATCTTGCCCCAGATCGAGGGAGATTATCAGTGGTCTTGTATGTCTTCCATTTCCTAATAATTGCTCCCACAGTTGATTTCTTCAAACCAAGCTGCTTACCTATTGCAGATTCAGTCTTCCCAGCCTGGTGCAGGTCTACAATTTTGTTTCTGGTGTCCTTTGACAGCTCTTTGGTCTTGGCCATAGTGGAGTTTGGAGTGTGACTGTTTGAGGATGTGGACAGGTGTCTTTTATACTGATAACAAGTTCAAACAGGTGCCATTAATACCACCATACAGTACAACATTATCACAATGTATGTGTATGTACCTTTGTTTGTGACTCTTCACAGTCCCCGTTGTTCGATAAGGTGTATTTTTGCCTGTTTTTTAAATCTGATTATACCGGTTGCATCAGTTACCTGATGTGGAACAGAGTTCCATATAGTCATAGCTCTATGTAGTACTGTGCGCCTCTCATACTCTTTTCTGGACTTGGGGACTGTGAAGAAACCTCTGGTGGCATGTTTTGTGGGATATGCATGGGTCCCAGTGATTTGAGCTATCCGATTGGCCAAAACAGTAGGCACACTCGATTTAGCCACAGAGCTCCCGGTTCGCAGAGTAGGCGGAGTTTGTATTTTCCTTAAGATGAGGGATGACGATTATTTTTTTTATGATCACATGCAAACACAGTTCACTTTCATAGCAGCCATATACAAGCAGCATGATCCCTTTGATCATTGTATCAATCCTTCTTGCATCTACACACTCTCCTCCTCTCACCTTTTCCCTTTGCCTGTGGACTTCAGTGCACAACACATCAGCTGTCTGTAACCAGAAAAAAACTTTCCATATCATAACCAGTAATCGCTACACACAGCCAACATTGTTGTCATCATATTAGCTAACGCCATTGTCAACATAGCTACTAAAACTAACATGTGGCAATAAATTAATAAATAAAACCAAAAGCTTACCTTGACTTGGAATATTTCCAGTGTTGGATAGAAATAGCCAGATAGCTAATATAGCATCCCTATCTGTTTGAGGTGGGTGTTTGAGTAGGCTAAAATATCTAGCTGTAAGTTTTTTTTAAATGAAAATATAGCTCTCTCTCTATCACTTGCTTCTCCTTCATTTTTGAACAAATTCATTTGAGTCAACTACTCACCACATCTTATGCAGTGCTAGCTATCTGTAGCTTATGATTTCAGTACTAGATTAATTACATTTCTACATGTTAGTTCATGCTGCAAAAAGCTCTAGGTTGGAGGACGTCCTCCGGAAGTTGTCATAATATACTGTGTAAGTCTATGGAAGGGGGTGAGAACCATGAGCCTCCTAGTATTGAAGTCATTGTACTCAAAGGAGGACGGAAACTGTTGGAAACTACAGAATGCTGTTGAGGCTACTGTAGACCTTCATTGCAAAACAATGTGTTTTAATAAATTATTTGGTGACGTGAATATATAGTATTTATTATAGTTTTTTCTAAAAAGGATTACTTTGAATGTTCACTATTTTTATTTTTATTAAATTCACTGAGGTGGATGGTCCTCCCCTTCCTCCTCTGAGGAGCCTCCACTAGTGTATGTGAAAGTGTGTAGGTTTGTGTGAGAGTGTCAGTGTAGTGTAGTGTATGTGAGTTTGCATATACAGTATAGTGGGTATACACTGAATGCACAAAACAATGAGCATGACAAAATATTGAAGTGCCTTTGAAGAGGGTTTGGTAGTAGGTGACAGGCTCACCGGTTTGTGTCAAGAACTGCAACGCGGCTGGGGCTTTCACACTCAACAGTTTCCTGTGTGTATCAAGAATGGTTCACCATCCAAAGGACATCCGTCTTGACACAACTGTGGGAAGCATTGGAGTCAACATGGGCCAGCATCCCTGTGTAATGCTTTGAACACCTTGTATGTCTCAACAAATTGTGTCTCAACAAATTGAGACTGTTCTAAGCGCAAAGGGGGGGGGGTGCAACTAAATATTAGGAAGGTGTCCTTAATGTTTTGTGCACTGTGTATACAAGTAACTGCCAAAATAATGGATACACTAGAGTAAATAAGGGATGCAAAGTATCTTGAAAGCAGATGCATCCACACAGGTGTGGTTCCTGAGTTCATTAAGCAATTAACAGCCCATCATGCTTAAGGTCATGTATATAAATGCTGGGCAGGCCATTATTTTGGCTACCATGGCTATGCCTCCAAAGGATGACAATGCCCCCATACACACAGCATGTGTGGTCACGGAATGGTTTGATATTCCTGAAAACAATGTCAAACATATGCAATGACCGTCTCAGTCACCAGATTTAAATTCAGTTGAACACTAATGTGAGATTCTGGAGCGGCGCCTGAGACAGTGTTTCCCAACACTATTAACAAATCACCAAATTATGGAATTTCTCATGGAAGAATGGTATCACATCCCTCCAATAGCATTCCAGACACGTGTAGAATCTATGTCAAGGTGCATTGACACTGTTCTGGCTCATGGTGGTTCAACACCCTATTAGCCTGGTATTTTTTATTTTTACCTTTATTTAACTAGGCAAGTCAGCTCAGAACAAATGTATATTTTCAATGACGGCCTAGGAACAGTGGGTTAACTGTTAAGTCCAAAGCTCTAACCACTAGGCTACCCTGCCGCCCCTGCTGGCAGGGAGCTCAGCCAAAGTGATGTACTGGGCCCTCCACACCACCTTCTGTAGAGCTTTGCAAGTGGTGATGCAGCCAGTCAAGATGCTCCCTGGTCTTACTGACATTGAGTGAGAGGCTGCCAAGTCTGCCAAGTCTCTGACCTCCTCCCTATGGGAACGGTGATCAGACTTACCACCGTCGTGTTGTCAGCAAACTTGATGATGGTCAAGTTTGAATGGACTATTTGCATTGTGTGCCCCCCCACCCCTCTTTTTACCCTGCTGCTACTCTCTGTTTATCATATATGCATAGTCACTTTAACTATACATCCATGTACATACTACCTCAATTGGGCCGACCAACCAGTGCTCCCGCACATTAGCTAACCGGGCTATCTGCATTGGGTCCCACGCACCACCCGCCAACCCCTCTTTTACGCTACTGCTACTCTGTGTTCCTCATATATGCATAGTCACTTTAACCATATCTACATGTACATACTACCTCAATCAGCCTGACTAACCGGTGTCTGTATGTAGCCTCGCAACTTTTATAGCCTCGCTACTGTATATAGCCTGTCTTTTAACTGTTGTTTTATTTCTTTACCTACCGATTGTTCCCCTGAAACCTTTTTTGCACTATTGGTTAGAGCCTGTAATACGGATGTTGGTTCCTGCACAGGAACCAAATCAGCGGAAATTTCAGAGCGCCGCCTATAGTACTCGATAAAACTCAAACTTTCATTAAAACACACACGCAAAATACTCAATTAAAGCTACACTCGTTGTGAATCTAGCCAACATGTCAAATTTGTAAAATGCTTTTAGGCGAAAGCATGAGAAGCTATTATCTGATAGCATGCACCCCCCAAAATACCTGAACAAGACCTAAACAAAAGATTTAGCGGTAGCCGGCGCTAAACAAAACGCAGAAATAAAATATAAAACATTCATTACCTTTGACGAGCTTCTTTGTTGGCACTCCTATATGTCCCATAAACATCACAATTGGGTCTTTTTCCCGATTAAATCCGTCAAAGTATGCCCAAAATGTCCATTTTTGAAGGCCGTCTGATCCAAGGAAAATTCACCTTTACAAGACGCAACGTCACTTTTTAAAATTAAAAAATTTGCCTATAAACTTTTACAAATCACTTAAAACTACTTTTGTAAACCAACTTTAGGTATTAATAAACGTTAATAATCGATCAAATTGATCACGAGGCGATCTGTATTCGATAGCAGCAAGTCTTGAAATCATCGTCCATTTTTTTCACTTTCATAATTTCCTGGGTGCACCCCAAGACAGGAAGTGCCTATACGTCATCCCACCCAGGATAAACTTGCAATGAAATGCCAGTATTGGCGACATCGTGTGGAAGCTGGCAGCGTTGTAAACGGAACCGCATCTATTTTCTATCACCTTAGACAATTCAAAGACGGGCGGATGAATATTTGTTTTGTGTTTTTGGTGAACAGTTTTCCCTGGGATTTTTACTCCTGAACACGTTATGTTATAGCCACAGACATGATTTAACCAGTTTTAGAAACTTCAGAGTGTTGTCTATACACACATACTTATCATATGCATATACTATATTCCTGGCATGAGTAGCAGGACGTTGAAATGTTGCGCGATTTTTAACAAAAAGTTGCGAGAATTCGCATCATCCGTAACAGGCCTGTAAGTAAGCATTTCACTGCATTTTGATCTCAACTCCACTCGCCGTGTTTGGAGGAAGAAGAAAGATGAGTACAACCCCAAGAACATCATGCCAACCGTGAAACATGGAGGTGGAAACATCATTCTTTGGGGATGATTTTCTGCAAAGGGGACAGGACGACTGCATCGTATTGAGGGGAGGATGGATTGGGCCATGTTTTGCGAGATCTTGGCCAACAACCTCCTTCCCTCAGTAAGAGCATTGAAGATGGGTCGTGGCTGGGTCTTCCAGCATGACAACGACCCGAAATACACAGCCAGGGCAACTAAGGAGTGGCTCCGTAAGAAGCATCTCAAGGTCCTGGAGTGGCCTAGCCAATCTCCAGACCTGAACCCAATATAAAATCTTTGGAGGGAGCTGAAAGTCCGTATTGCCCAGCAACAGCCCCAAAACCTGAAGGATCTGGAGAAGGTCTGTATGGAGGAGTGGGCCAAAATCCCTGCTGCAGTGTGTGCAAACATGGTCAAGAACTACAGGAAATGTATGGTCTCTGTAATTGCAAACAAAGGTTTCTGTATCAAGTATTAAGTTCTGCTTTTCTGATGTATCAAATACTGATATCATGCAATAAAATGCAAATGAATAACTTAAAAATCATACAATGTGATTTTCTGGATTTTTGTTTTAGATTCCGTCTCTCACAGTTTAAGTGTACCTATGATAAAAAAAAATGACAGGCCTCTACATGCTTTGTAAATAGGAAAACCTGCCAAATCGGCATTGTATCAAATACTTGTTCTCCCCACTGTATATATTTAGCAAAATTGGAAATAGGATTGGAAAAGATGCAGACAATTACATTGCTGGAAGCAACAATCTATCTGCAGTATTAAAGATGATCCACCACTTTAAAAAGTTTTTAAAGATAATGAAAATACAGTGTCGAACGCCTTTGACAGGTCAATAAACAAGGCAGCACAGCTCTTTTTAGCATCCAAGGCATTGACAAGATCATTAACAACTAGCGTGGTTGCTGTGGTAGTACTATGCCCAGGCCTAAACCCTGATTGGTTTATACTATTAAAAATACAATTATCAAAACAAAAGGAACGAAGTCGTACATTAAATAAGGATTCAATAATCTTAGCTGAAGAAGGTAGTCTTGAAATGGGGCGATAGTAAACTAAAAACTACTATTTTTAAGAGCTGCCTTTGAAACACATGCAAACATAACGCCTGCAGAGATAAAACAGTAATTAAATGTATTAATGATACCAATTTTATCAGCAATAGAGACAGAATCTAAATTAATTTCGGGGGGGAGAAAAGAGGAGACACTTCAGTGATACAAATACACACACACTTTCGCTCTCATCATGTGCTGCTACTCTGTTCTTATTGTAATACAATTATCTATCCTGATGCTTAGTCACTTTACCCTGCCTTTATGTACATACAGTATCTACCGCAAATATCTCATACCCCTGCACAGTGATATGGTATTCCCTGTATATACCATACTGTATTCATTCAGCTTCGTTCTTGTGCATTATTTATCTTCTTGATTTTTTGCTCTGCTTCATTGGGAAGGGCTTGTAAGCAAGCATTTCACGGCAAAGTCCACACCCGTTGTATTCGGCACATGTGACTAAACCTAACCCTAACCCATTTCACGGTAAAGTCTACACCCATTGTATTCGGCACATGTGACAAACCCTAACCCTAACCCTAACCCATTTCACGGTAAAGTCTACACCCATTGTATTCGGCACATGTGACAAACCCTAACCCTAACCCATTTCACGGTAAAGTCTACACCCATTGTATTCGGCACATGTGACTAACCCTAACCCTAACCCTAACCCATTTCATGGTAAAGTCTACACCCATTGTATTCGGCACATGTGACAAACCCTAACCCTAACCCATTTCACGGTAAAGTCTACACCCATTGTATTCGGCACATGTGACTAACCCTAACCCTAACCCTAACCCATTTCATGGTAAAGTCTACACCCATTGTATTCGGCACATGTGACTAACCCTAACCATAACCCTAACCCTAACCCATTTCACGGTAAAGTCTACACCCATTGTATTCGGCACATGTGACAAACCCTAACCCTAACCCTAACCCATTTCACGGTAAAGTCTACACCCATTGTATTCGGCACATGTGACAAATACAATTGTATTTTATTTTATTTTATTTAATAGATCATGATGAACAGATATCAAAACCGTCACGCAAATTGATGTTCAATGATTAGAGCAGCCATTTCCACCATCAAACAATTCCATATGTTATTCCAACTCTCCCACAAGGCTTTTAGGGGATAATGGCAGAGGCTAATGCAGCATCCCGCAATGCTTGCAGTTCTACCTGCAGTTACTGCTGATGGACTGAGCAATGTGCTCAACAATGCTTACCAGTGGGTTAAAATGGAATATTATCGAATATATTAAATAATGTAATGTGTTTGTTAAACACTAATATTTGTGGTTTACATAGTATTTGTTACATCAACTCATATTTAATCATATTATGAGTAAATCCAACACATTTTTATGGCTAATATTAATTCTTACTTTATTGTGTAAACTCAAACAATGTATTTATTTTGTTAATCTCAAAAACATAGGACATTACATGTACTCAATAATACCGTATGTAATTTTGTTAGATAGATTTTTTAAAGTAGATTCAACACTTAATTTGTTACAACTCTTTCCCCGTATTTCACAGATTTTCTCTCTACAATAATGCTGTAAAATGTAACATTATGGTATCATTATACCCCATTAAAGTGTGTTATAGCTGTACTACTCCATTGTTCCCTGAATGTCTATGTATTTTTTTCAGTGTTATGCATGTCCTTGACTGTACCTACATGCCCCTTTTTTGGCATATCCTAATGCGACCTTATTACACGTTAATGCTGTATTGGGTAACACATTGTAGGGTCATTTTGGATTGACATCGAAGCTAAACATGGTCAAACGTGTTACTGGTGTTTCTGCCATTGTTTGGAGAAACAAATATTCTGTATAGAACTATCTGGGGGTTAGTGTACAGGGGGGTGGTGCACTGTTTCACCGTAGTTTAGTAGGCACACAATGTATGTACAGTATGTCGGTAAATGTATACACTAGGTGGGTCTGTATTGGAGTATATGGGTGTATGGCCTGTCCGGGGATAACATACAGTGTATGTGTGTGTGTGTCACTGCATGCGTGAATGTGTGCACACCCTAACTGACGCGTGTGCTTTCACATATGTGACCTCCCATGTCCCAGAATTCCTCCTCCACTCCACGACACCAGCGGCGCACACATGCACACACACACACACACACACACACAAACACATACAGTAAGTATTCCGCCCTAGACAAGCCAGGTTGCCAGAGCTACACAACTCCCACCCATTAGTGGCAGAAATCCAACATAACCATGGCAACCAGTCTTTTACCCCCAGGGAGACGAGCAGTAGAAGTGAAAGGCTCCATTCAATTTCCATAACCACCACACACACACACACACGCACACACGCACACACACACACGCACAAACTTACACACAAATGCAGAAACCTCACAACACACATACATGAGCTCAGACCCATGCATTAGACACACACAAACACACACAGCCCAGTCTCCCAGTCCACCTCACATCGCCTCCAATGGTCTGGGCTGTAAGTGTGAGCTTGTTAGGGAGAGCAAACACAGGCCTCATATTACATGGACACACACACTGTTACGCATTGCACACACAGGAACATTGTATTGTACACATCTTGTATTACACACACCTCACATTACATACACACACAAAAACAACCATGCATACCTTGCTGATTAGACGTTAGATTGTTTCACTCTATTTAGTCACCTCATATGCACAGATTATTATTAATGTGGATATAGTAACTAATGTGCATCTAGTAACTAAGTTAGCAATGTTAGAGTTCGGAATATAAATACAGTGCCTTGCGAAAGTATTCGGCCCACTTGAACTTTGCGACCTTTTGCCACATTTCAGGCTTCAAACATAAAGATATAAAACTCTATTTTTTTGTGAAGAATCAACAACAAGTGGGACACAATCATGAAGTGGAACGACATTTATTGGATATTTGAAACTTTTTTAACAAATCAAAAAACTGAAAAATTGGGCGTGCAAAATTATTCAGCCCCCTTAAGTTAATACTTTGTAGCGCCACCTTTTGCTGCGATTACAGCTGTAAGTCGCTTGGGGTATGTCTCTATCAGTTTTGCACATCGAGAGACTGAATTTTTTTCCCATTCCTCCTTGCAAAACAGCTCGAGCTCAGTGAGGTTGGATGGAGAGCATTTGTGAACAGCAGTTTTCAGTTCTTTCCACAGATTCTCGATTGGATTCAGGTCTGGACTTTGACTTGGCCATTCTAACACCTGGATATGTTTATTTTTTAACCATTCCATTGTAGATTTTGCTTTATGTTTTGGATCATTGTCTTGTTGGAAGACAAATCTCCGTCCCAGTCTCAGGTCTTTTGCAGAATCCATCAGGTTTTCTTCCAGAATGGTCCTGTATTTGGCTCCATCCATCTTCCCATCAATTTGAACCATCTTCCCTGTCCCTGCTGAAGAAAAGCAGGCCCAAACCATGATGCTGCCACCCCCATGTTTGACAGTGGGGATGGTGTGTTCAGCTGTGTTGCTTTTACGCCAAACATAACGTTTTGCATTGTTGCCAAAAAGTTCAATTTTGGTTTCATCTGACCAGAGCACCTTCTTCCACATGTTTGGTGTGTCTCCCAGGTGGCTTGTGGCAAACTTTAAACAACACTTTTTATGGATATCTTTAAGAAATGTCTTTCTTCTTGCCACTCTTCCATAAAGACCAGATTTGTGCAATATACAACTGATTGTTGTCCTATGGACAGAGTCTCCCACCTCAGCTGTAGATCTCTGCAGTTCATCCAGAGTGATCATGGGCCTCTTGGCTGCATCTCTGATCAGTCTTCTCCTTGTATGAGCTGAAAGTTTAGAGGGACGGCCAGGTCTTGGTAGATTTGCAGTGGTCTGATACTCCTTCCATTTCAATATTATCGCTTGCACAGCTCCTTGGGATGTTTAAAGCTTGGGAAATCTTTTTGTATCCAAATCCGGCTTTAAACTTCTTCACAACAGTATCTCGGACCTGCCTGGTGTGTTCCTTGTTCTTCATGATGCTCTCTGCGCTTTTAACAGACCTCTGAGACTATCACAGTGCAGGTGCATTTATACGGAGACTTGATTACACACAGGTGGATTGTATTTATCATCATTAGTCATTTAGGTCAACATTGGATCATTCAGAGATCCTCACTGAACTTCTGGAGAGAGTTTGCTGCACTGAAAGTAAAGGGGCTGAATAATTTTGCACGCCCAATTTTTCAGTTTTTGATTTGTTAAAAAAGTTTGAAATATCCAATAAATGTCATTCCACTTCATGATTGTGTCCCACTTGTTGTTGATTCTTCACAAAAAAATACAGTTTTATATCTTTATGTTTGAAGCCTGAAATGTGGCAAAAGGTCGCAAAGTTCAAGGGGGCCGAATACTTTCGCAAGGCACTGTATAATGTATAGACATTATGAAAAGTATATGAATAAAAAAGGTGTACAGCAGTGGTTATATAGAATGAGCTATAATACAGTACATACTGAACATATGAAGAGGGTAAAACAAGATGTGACCAGTGTTCAATGACTTTGTACAGCAGTGTCAAAGGTGCAGGGTTGAGGACTTGGTGGTAGCAGGCTAGTAACAGTGATGGAAGTCCAGGGAAGTCTACTGGCCTGGAGAAAGAAGCTGTTTTTCACTCCCAGCGTTGATGCACCTGTACTGTCGCCGCCTTCTAGATGGTAGTGGGGTGAACAGAGCAGTAGACGTTTGTGAGGGTCTTAGGGGCCAAACTCATTTCTTCAGCTTCCTGAGGTTGTGCGTCTGTGTGAATGGACCATTTCTGGTTGTCAGTGATGTACACACCGAGGAACTTGGAGCTTTTCACCCTCTGCACTGCGTGCCTGTCGATGTACTGGTATTTATTTATTCTAGATCCCCATTCGATGCTGCCAATGCAGCAGCTACTCTTCCTGGAGTCCAACAAAATTGAGGAAGTTGTACATTTAAAAAAAAATATTACATACATTACAAACAGATTTCACAACATAAGTGTGTACCTTCAGGCCCTTACTCTACTATCTACAACACAGAATCCATGTGTACGCGTGAGTATGTTATTGTGTGTTTGTATGCATGTGTCTGTGCCTGTTTGTGATGTATTTGTATCTGTTTTTTTATCTGATTTTACTGCTTGCATGAGTTACTTGATGTGGAATATCAGTGGGTTTTGTGATGAATGAGCTATCGGATTCAATGAATGATGGAGCGTAATTTGCCTTTTTGCCCAAAATTTCATTTAAGGCGCTGTCATTTTACTGTCATTCTTTGTCATTTGTCTTTCTTTCCTTATGTAGTTTCTTCTTTTTATTCAGATTAGTCACAAGATTTCTCAATTTGCAGTACGTTTGCCAATCGTTTGTACAGCCAGACCTATTTGCCATTTGTTTACATCCCTGTCAGTGAGCATTTCTCCTTTGCCAAGATAATCCATCCACCTGACAAGTATGGCATATCAAGAAGCTAATTAAACATGATAATTGATAATTACACAGGTGCACCTTGTGCTGAGGACAATAAAAAGCCACTTTAAAATGTGCAGTTGTCTCAAGTTTGGCATGCTGACTGCAGGAATGTCCACCAGAGCTGTTGCAAGATAATTTAATGTTTATCTCTCTCCCGCCTCCAACATCGTTTTAGAGACCATACAATTTTTCAATTCTCATCAATCCAAGGGCATATAACACATTTTACAGTAATTTTCTCAATGGGTGCATGCTTATTAGTAACTGGGATAAGCAATTTCAAAAATGTGTCAGGTGCAGAATCTGGTTGCTACTCAATACACACCATGGACCAACAAATATTATTTATTTCAACAACATAGTTAGTGTACAAGTGCAGACCTGTGGAATGTTGTCCCATTCCTCTTCAATGGCTGTGCGAAGTTGCTGTATATTGGTGGGAACTGGAACACACTGTCAAATACATCGATACAGAGCATCCCAAACATTCTCAATGGGTGACATTCTGGTGAGTATGCAGGCCATTGAAGAACTGGGACATTTTCCATCTTCCAGGAATTGTGTACAGATCCTTGAGACATGGGGCCGTGCATTATCCTGCTGAAACATGAGGTGATGGAGGAGAATGAATGGCACGACAATTGGCCTCATGATTTCGTCACGATATCTCTGTACATTCAAAATGCCATCAATAAAAAGCAATTGTGTTCATTGTCCGTACTTATGCCTGCCCATGCACCACCCACCTCTGTGGTGTGGGGGCTGTGCTTTGGCAAAGTGGGTGGGGTTATATCCTTCATGTTTGGCCCTGTCCGGGGGTATCATCGGATGGGGCCACAGAGTCTCCTGACCCCTCCTGTCTCAGCCTCCAGTATTTATGCTGCAGTAGTTTGTGTCAAGGGGCTAGGTTCAGTTTGTTATGTCTAGAAGTTATAACTTATTCACCGGTGTCCTGTGTGAATTTAAGTATGCTCTCTCTAATTCTCTCTTTCTCTCTTTCTTTCTCTCTCTCAGAGGACCTGAGCCCTAGGACCATGCCTCAGGACTACCTGGCATGATGACTCCTTGCTGTCCCCAGTCCACCTGGCCGTGCTGCTGCTCCAGTTTCAACTGTTCGGCCTTTGGCTATGGAATCCTGACCTGTTCACCGGACGTGCTACCTGTCCCAGACCTGCTGTTTTCAACTCTCTAGAGACAGCAGGAGTGGTAGAGATACTCTTAATGATCGGCTATGAAAAGCCAACTGACATTTACTCCTGAGGTGCTGACTTGCTGCACTCTCGACAACTACTGTGATTATTATTATTTGACCATGCTGGTCATTTATGAACATTTGAACATCTTGGCCATGTTCTGTTATAATCTCCACCCGGCACAGCCAGAAGAGAACTGGCCACCCCTCATAGCCTGGTTCCTCTCTAGGTTTCTTCCTATGTTTTGGCCTTTCTAGGGAGTTTTTCCTAGCCAACGTGCTTCAACACCTGCATTGCTTGCTGTTTGGGGTTTTAGGCTGGGTTTCTGTACAGCACTTTGAGATATCAGCTGATGTACGAAGGGCTATATAAATAAATTTGATTTTGAATTGAATAAGCCCACCGACACCATGTGCACACACATGCTAGCACACGCACTCTACACGCATACATTGTAATGTTGTTGTATGGTGGTATTATACAGTACATTCTGTATTGTAGATACGTACTGGTGTAATAATGTTATATGATGTACTGTTTATCTTTTGTTTTATGTGTAATGTAAGTGGCTTAATGTGTTTAGACCCCAGGAAGAGTAGCAATAAATTCAATACCATGTGGCACTGTTGACAACATTGAAATAAGCTGACCCACACGACGCCATACACCCTGCCTGGCATCTGTATAGTTGAAACCAGGATTCATCTGTGAAGACTTCTCCAGCGTGCCAGGGGTCACTGAGGCGGTTACGACGCCAAACTGCAGACAGGTCAAGACCCTGGTGAGGATGATGAGCACCGCAGATGAGCTTCCCTGAGACAGTTTCTGACAGTTTGTGCAGGAATTCTTTGTTTGTGCAAATCCATAGTTTCAATTGCTGTCCGGGTGGCTGGTCTCAGCCGAATGTAGAGGTCATGGGCTGGTGTGGTTGCACATTGGCTGCGGTTGTGAGGCCGGTTGGACGTACTGCCAAATTCTCTAAAACAACATTGGAGGCGGCTTATGGTAGACAAATAAACATTACATTCTCTTGCAACAGCTCTGGTGGACATGACTGCAGATTTTAGAGTGGCCTTTTATTGTCCCCAGCACAAGGTGCACCTGTGTAATGATCATGCTGTTTAATCAGCTTCTTGATATACCACACTTGTCAGGTGGATGGATTATCTTCGCAAAGGAGAAATGCTCACTAACAGGGATGTAAACACATTTGTTAAATAAGCTTTTTGTGCGTATGGAACATTTCTGGGATCTTTTATTTCAGCTCATTAATCTTGGGACCAATACTCTACATGTTGCGTTCATATTTTTACCACACCAATTGGTTTGATTATTTATTTACTAGCTAATTAAAATGCGAAAACCGAATAACATGCACACATAATACATGAGAAGAAAGTTCCCTAGTGGACTGACAAAATATGGCAGCTTATACACAACAAATGAAGAGGGGTGGGGAAGAGAGAGAGAGAGACAGAGGACACAAATCGTCGATACATTGTAGGACTGTCCTCACATTAATCAGATACCTTGCACATGAACCGCCGCTGGTTTGGAATCAGAAATCATGAATGTATTTATGTTAATGCCGTTTGCCGTTTCTCTGTCGGAACAAGCCCTCCTTCGGAAGAATGTTTGAACTTTCAGTGGCACTCGTCTTTTCACACTGGACGATGATGAGGAACTAAAGGCACATTTAAAAGTGTCCCATACAATGAGGGGATCTGCTGTACATACAGTGCAAAGCATTGAGACCCCTTTACTTTTTCCACATTTTGTTACATTACAACCTTATTCTGAAATGTATTAAATAAATATTTTACTCCTCAATCTACAGTCGTGGCCAAAAGTTTTGAGAATGACACAAACATTAATTTCCACAAAGTTTGCTGCTTCAATGTCTTTAGATATTTTTGTCAGATGTTACTGTGGAATACTGAAGTATAATTACAAGCATTTCATAAGTGTCAAAGGCTTTTATTGACAATTACATGAAGTTGATGCAAAGAGTCAATATTTGCAGTGTTGACCCTTCTCAAGACCTCTGCAATCCGCCCTGGCATGACGTCAATTATCTTCTGGCCACATCATGACTGATGGCAGTCCATTCTTGCATAATCAATGCTTGGAGTTTGTCAGAATATGTGGGTTTTAGTTTGTCCACCCGCCTCTTGAGGATTGAACACAAGTTCTCAATGGGATTAAGGTCTGGGGAGTTTCCTGGCCATGGACCCAAAATATCAATGTTTTGTTCCCTGAGCCACTTAGTTATCACTTTTGCCTTATGTCAAGGTGCTCCATCATGCAGGAAAATACATTGTTCATCACCAAACTGTTCCTGGATGGTTGGGAGAAGTTGCTCTCGGAGGATGTGTTGGTACCATTCTTTATTCATGGCTGTGTTCTTAGGCAAAATTGTGAGTGAGCCCACTCCCTTGGCTAAGAAGCAACCCCACACATGAATGGTCTCATACTGTTGGCATGAAACAGGACTGATGGTAGCGCTCACCTTGTCTTCTCCGGACAAGCTTCTTTCCGGAACCCCCAAACAATCAGAAAGGGGATTCATCAGAGAAAATGACTTTACCCCAGTCCTCAGCAGTCCAATCCCTGTACCTTTTGCAGAATATCAGTCTGTCCCTGATGTTTTTCCTGGAGAGAAGTGGCTTCTTTGCTGCTCTTCTTGACACCAGTCCATCCTCCAAAAGTCTTTGCCTCATTGTGCGTGCAGATGCACTCACACCTGCCTGCTGCCATTCCTGACCAAGCTCTGTACTGGTGGTGCCCAGATCCCGCAGCTGAATCAACTTTAGGAGACGGTCCTGGCGCTTGCTGGACTTTCTTGGGCGCCCTGAAGACTTCTTCACAACAATTGAACCGCTTTCCTTGAAGTTCTTGATGATCCGATAAATGGTTGATTTAGGTGGAACCTTACTGGAAGCAATATCCTTGCCTGTGAAGCCCTTTTTGTGCAAAGCAATGATAACGGCATGTGTTTCCTTGCAGGTAACCATGGTTGACAGAGGAAGAACAATGATTCCAAGCACCACCCTCCTTTTGAAGCTTCCAGTCTGTTATTCAAACTCAATCAGCATGACAGAGTGATCTCAAGCCTTGTCCTCATCAACACTCACCTGTGTAAATGAGAGAATCACTGACATGATGCCAGCTGGTCCTGTTGTGGCAGGGCTGAAATGCAGTGGAATTGTTTTTGGTAGGGGGATTCAGTTCATTTGCATGGAAAAGAGGGACTTTGCAATTAATTGCAATTCATCTGATCACTCTTCATAACATTCTGGAGTATATGCAAATTGCCATCATACAAACTGAGGCAGCAGACTTTGTGAAAATTAATATTTCTGTCATTCTCAAAACTTTTGGCCATGACTGTACACACCACACCCCATAATGACAAAGCGAAAACAGGTTTTTAGACATGAATGCAAATTTACACAAAATTAAAGACAGAAATACCATATTTACATACTGTACGTATTCAGACCCTTTGCTACGAGACTCAAAATTGAGCTCAGTTACATCCTGTTTCCATTGATCATCCTTGATGATTTCTACATTTCTACAACTTGATTAGTCCACCTGTTGTAAATTCAATTGATTGAACATGATTTGGAAAGGCACACACCTGTCTATATAAGGTCTCACAGGTCTCACAGCTCTGAGACAGGATTGTGTTATTTTCAATAACTTTCCTAAAAATTTCTAAAAACCTGTTTTTGTTTTTTCATTATGGTGTATCGTGTGTAGATCTATGAGGGGGAAAACTATTTCAGAATAAGGCTGAAATGTATCAACATGTGGAACAAGTCAAGGGGTTTGAATACTTTCCGAATGCACTGTATATTATGTCGGTGAAAGTCAGTTATAAATTCTTCAGTCCTGGTTAAAAACAAGCTGTTATCCAATAGGCTTTGATTAAATGTCCAATATCCTCACCCATGTGGAAATTCTGTAAGAGAAATGTACTGTATATGCCAATTATTTGATGGTCCAAACACATTCTATCCCCTATCAACACTTTTGTGCCAGCGAGAATGACATAAGAGCTTGATTGAGCCTCCGTCATGTACAGTATATCTCACTAGGTCAGGATATTTAAGCCTCCATATATCCACTTGTTCCATTATTTCCATGCTATTCATGATTTCCTTAGGTGCATAAGGGTAATAGTTTCTAGTGTGATTTCCTTTACAGTCCGTTGAGGTATTTAAAACTGTATTATAATCTCCCACCATAATAAGAGTCTTGCATTGCTTATAGGCTTGATAAGTTATTATATATATTTTCAAAGAAGCGTAGTCATCATTATTTGGACCTTATAGATTAATGAGCCAAATCTGTTTATGGTCCAAGATATAAAAGAATCCATCTACCTTGCGGATTTGCTTGAACAATTTTACATTAGAATCTAATATTTCTTTCCCCTTGGGAGAAGTATATTTCGCCCCCCCCCCCCCAGTCCATTTATTTATGTCAGTAGAAAATCTGAATGATCAAATTTGGTTTATATTCAAACTGGCTAGGCTGCCTAGATATTTTAAATCCAAAATGACTAACAGGAATTAATCAATCAACAATACTGATGACAGACTGAGTAAGTGTTTTATTAGGCCTACAGTTGTAAAGGCCTACACGATGCAAACATGCATAAAGCAAGCTCAGCCCTGTGAGTTCCATAGTATTGTCCATCAGTTTTTGTCTCTGTGTAGAGGAACCCCCCCCCTGTTAGTCTAGTCTAAATATAATTAATATGAGCAGGTACAAGGTTGCTACAATTTGACAGGGTTTCCTTCCTCCCCATGGCCAGGAGTTTTCCCCCAATTTCTTTAAAAACCATGTGACCTGATTAGAAAACTGGTCCCATCATAGCCTATTTAAAAGCTTTTTACAACTGATTCATCCCTGCCATACCCTATAAGGTCCAGGGTTTTATTTGGTTAGATTACCAGATAAGGAAAAACTCTGGGCCCCGGGGGGACAATTGCCCCACCACTCTGGGACCTGTGGTGCCAGTCTGCTCACAATTCTCAGTTATCTTCAGGTATGTGGATGATCAGCGTTTAATTCAGGAACGTTTCTTGGGCGTTTCTTGTGGGTGAGATACGCAGTCTGTGTTTGACTTTGTGAATTCTGAAATGTAGTTTAACTTCATAGAGAAACTTGTTGCCCAAACCTATGATGGCGCTGCTGTAATGGAATGTATCTGCTATTTGTATTTACAGCTAAGTCCCCTCTTGCTCCCTGATTAAGAGGTGATGACCACTCCACTCCACTACCAGTGTCAACTCTCTCCTGACATTTATAAAAAAAATGTACCCTTTATTTAACTAGGCAAGTCAGTTAGGAACAATGACAGCCTACACCAGCCAAACCCAGACAATTCTGTGCTGCCCTGTGGGACTCCCATTCACAGCCGGTTGTGATACAGCCTGGAATCAAACCAGGGTGTCTGTAGTGACGCCTCAAGCACTGAGATGCAGTGCCTTAGACCGTTGCGCCATTCGGGTGCCCAAACTGAACTGAAGCCATGTTTCATGTACCCTCTCATCCACAGTCACATTGAATGTTTCCTCTCCAAGCACTGTGAGTAGCCCAGTCAATTGTGTGTAGAGTCAATCACAAACATATTAGTGATATTACTCCTTGCTTAGACTAACTTTGGTGGCAGGTGGCCTAGTGGTTAGAGTGTTGGACTAGTAAATCAAAAGTTGCAAGGTCAAATCCCAAAGCTGACAAGGTAAAAATATGTTGTTCTGCCCCTGAACAAGACAGTTAACCTGCTGTTCCCTGGTAGGCTGTCATTGAAAATAAGAATTTGTTCTTAACTGACTTGCCTAGTTAAATAAAGGTAAAAACAGTGTTGTTTTATTGTTGTCTTCCCAGTCAAATCCTGTCCTTCCCTCAGTGGAAGAGTTGAGCTCTTCTCTAACAGCATCCATCCATGAGCCTGTCCTGCACTGAAGCCTCTGAACACCTCAACCCCTGTCCTGCTCTGAAGTCAAGCCTCTGAAAACCTCCTCATGCCTCATACCCTCATTCAACCAGTGCTGTTATCCCTTCCCAACACTGTAAGTAGCCTTCTCATTCTCATTCCCCATAACTTTGTCCAATAAATGTAATTATTAAACGCTTTAGGTTAAAATAATGTCTGACGATTTTTTAAACTTGCCTTTTTTGTCTCCGTGCGGTTCATGCCTATATCGTGGGTCTCCCATCCTCCAAGATTTTTCAAGTCAACTGATAAGGATTTTTCTTTGCAACTCTGCAACTTCTTTGCAGACTCAACTGGTCTGGAGAAGGCTAGTTTTATTGCTTCTTTAATCAGAACATTTTTCAGCTGTGCTAACATAATTGCAAAAGGGTATTCTAATGATCAATTAGCCTTTTAAAATGATAAACTTGGATTAGCTAACACAACGTGCAATTGGAACACAGGAGTGATGGTTGCTGATAATGGGCCTCTGTACGCCTATGTACAGTTGAAGTCGGAAGTTTACATACATGTAGGTTGGAGTCATTAAAACTCGTTTTTCAACAACTCTACAAATTTCTTCTTTACAAATTATAGTGTTGGCATGTCAGTTAGGACATCTACTTTGTGCATGACACAAGTAATTTTTCCAACAATTGTTTACAGACAGATTATTTCACTTTTAATTCACTGTATCACAATTCCAGTGGGTCAGAAGTTTACATACACTAAGTTGAATGTGCCTTTAAACAGCTTGGAAAACATCATTTGAATAAATTGGAGGTGTACCTGTGGATGTATTTCAAGGCCTACCTTCAAACTCAGTGCCGCTTTGCTTGACATCATGGGAAAATCAAAATAAATCAGCCAAGACCTCAGAAAATAAATTGTAGACCTCCACAAGTCTGGTTCATCCTTGGAAACAATTTCTAAATGCCTGAAGGTATCATGTTCATCTGTACAAACAATAGTACGCAAGTACAAACACCATGGGACCACGCAGCCGTCATATCGCTCAGGAAGGAGACGTGATCTGTCTCCTAGAGGTGAACATACTTTGCTGCGAAAAGTGCAAATAAATCCCAGAACAACAGCAAAGGACCCTGTGAAGATGCTGGAGGAAACAGGTACAAAAGTATCTATATCCACAGTAAAATGAGTCCTATATCAACATAACCTAAAAGGCCGCTCAGCAGGTTTGCAACTGCACATGGGTTCAAAATCTTACTTTTTGGAGAAATGTCTTCTGGTCTGATAAAACAAAAATGGAATTGTTTGGCCATAATGACCATTGTCATGTTTGGAGGAAAAAGGGGGTGGCTTGCAAGCCGAAGAACACCATTCCAACCGTGAAGCACAGGGGGTGGCAGCATCATGAAGTGGGGGTTCTTTGCTGCAGGAGGAACAGGTGCACTTCACAAAATAGATGGCTTCATGAGGATGGAAAACTCTGTGGATATATTGAAGCAACATCTCAAGACATCAGTCAGGAAGTTAAAGCTTGATCGCAAGTGGGTCTTCCAAATGGACAATGACCCCAAGCATTCTTCCAAAGTTGTGGCAAAAAAGGCTTAAGGTCAACAAAGTCAAGGTATTGGAGTGGCCATCACAAAGCCCTGACCTCAATCCTATAGAAAATTTGTGGGCAGAACTGAACAAGCATGTGCGAGCAAGGAGGCCTACAAACCTGACTCAGTTACACCATCTCTGTCAGGAGGAATGGGCCAAAATTCACCCAACTTGTTGTGGGAAGCTTGTGGAAAGCTACCCAAAACGCTTGACCCAAGTTAAACAATGTAAAGGCAATGCTACCAAATACTAATTGAGTGTATGTAAACTTCTGACCCACTGGGAATGTGATGAAATAAATAAAAGCTGAAATAAATAATTCTCTCTACTATTATTCTGACATTTCACATTCTTAAAATGAAGTGGGGATCCTAACTGACCTAAGGCAGGGAAGTTTTACTAGAATTAAATGTCAGGAATTGTGAAACTGAGTTTAAATGTTTTTGGCTAAGGTGTATGTAAACTTCTGTCTTCAACTGTATTATGGTGATGTTATTGTAGCCTGTTTCTCTGTACAGTGTATGTGCACTTTCCCTAGCTTATGTGGCATGAGTCATGACCGAATGCTGGCAAGTCCATAGTCTAGGTTTACTATTTTTTGCGAGTTGAAACATATTGCCTTCAATGTTATATTATGATGGCACTCATTGCTATTATATAATTCCTCCACGAAGAGGTAAGACGTGCAAACTGTTTAGCCTCCCGGCCGTTGTGTCACTATTATTAGCTAGGCTACTTAGCAGGCCATGCTGGGTGTCGTGTGTGTGTATCAGTGTGTGTGTTTTTGACCTGGTCCCTTGACTGGCGAATATGTTGCTTATTTAGCAGCATTTAGCTGCGTCTGTGGCAAGGGCCTTTCTCTTTTTTATTCTCTCCCTCTCTGCTCCACCGTTCTTTTCTGACCATCCATTTTGCAGTGCGACTTGTCTAAAATGTTATCGGTAGAGAAGCAGGTGGCTATGTGCATCGCGGAGAGACCTGATGTCATTTTTGGCGTGCGCACCTTGGCGTGCGCACTGCATTGAGAGAGGGAGAGTCGAGCTTGATGCATGGATTCTCCGTCAACTCATTCCTGCTTGCTATATTTTCGCTGGTCAAGTTGACTATTCACGGCAGGCCAAAACAACCCTCAGGCCACCGGGAAATGTCTCGGTGCTCCCAACGGCCTGTCTGCCACTGAGAATGAGTGTGAGTTTTTGTCACAACCCAACAAGGTAAAAATCTGTCATTCCTGAACAAGGCAGTTCCCCAGTAGACATTCAAAGTAAATAAGACTTGCCAAGTTCAATAAAGGTTACATTTAATTTATTATTTTTTAAACAAATTTCGGACACGACATTTTCACTGTAGTGTCCAAAACGTCTTTCAAGTTGTCAGGTATTCCCTTGGCAGCAAGAGCCTCTTGCTGCAGTGTACTCAAGTGGCGTCCGGGGCAACTGCTTGCACGCGCGTTACCACTCCACTATGTCTCCCTCTTATGGCTTTTGAACCGTCAGTACAGATACCAACACATCTTGACCACCAAAGTCCATTTGATGTCCTGGTTTCCATTGCTTTGCAAAAGAAGATGTCTTACTTCATTGATCCCCCATAAACGTAACGGACATATACCAGGAGCTGTGCCAGGCCCGCCGCGTCTGTTGACTCATCCAGTTGTAACGCATATCATTCACTGGCTTGTATGTGAAGCAATAATTGTTTCAAAACATCTCCTGCCATGTCGCTGATGCGTTGTGAAACAGTGTTGTTTGATGAAGGCATTGTCTGTATTGTTTTGTTGGCATTTTCCCCCACCATTGTCCCAGCAATATCCGCGGCAGCAGGAAGTTCTCCACAATACTGCTTGCCTGTCCTAGCCACTGGGTAACTCACCATATCAGATGCTTCTAGTCCCTCCTTGTTAATGTCTGATGCTTTTATACGTCTCATTGCTTGAAAGTCTTCTTTATTCTCGCTCAAAAAACTCCAATGGCTTATTTTTCAAATGGTCATGTTTAATTTCTAAATGTCTGCACAAGAGTGAATGTTTCCCGGAAGAGAGTAACGGTTAATGTGACTGGATGTTAATTATTTGCCTAGGCTACCTTTATTTGACTTTGTGTTGTTATTAAACTAGATAGTTTAATAAAATTATGTTGGCAGTGAAATGAGGCTACCGTTGGAAAATATAAATGTACTGTTTGAAAATGTGATGTTTAAAAAAATAAATTGTGACACATTGCACGTACCCCTTTGGGAATACCTGCCTAGACTGATCTGCCACCCTGACTGACCTGCCACCCACATCCGACAACATTTTTTGGTGGCCCATCACGGTTCCTGACATCTCCGCAGTTGTTTCCGCCTGTACTGAGTGCACACAGAATACGATTCCTCGGCAAGCTCTGGCTGGCCTCCTTCAACTACTTCCTGTTCCTCACCGCCCCTGTTCCCATATATCCCTGGACTTCGTCACTGGTCTCCCTCCGTCAGATGGCAACACCACGATACTGACGGTGGTGGATAGGTTTTCTAAAGCCACCCATTTTATTCCCCTTCCCAAGTTACCCTCAGCCAAGGAGACAGCTCAGCTAATGGTGCTGCACGTCTTCCGGATCCATGGACTCCTGGTCGACATGGTCTCCGACCATGGTCCTCAGTTCTCATCCCGGTTCTGGCAGGTGTTCTGTATCCTCATTGGGTGGTCGGCCAGCCTGTCCTCTGGTTTTCACCCCCAGTCTAAGTACCAGTCAGAGCGAGCCAATCAGGACCTGGAGATGGCTCTTCTTGCTGCATCTCCGCCAACCTCACCACCTGGAGCCAGCTACTCATGTGGGTGGAATATGCCCGCAACACCCTTCCCTGCTCAGCCACTGGTCTCTCGCCCTTCAGATATCAGCCCCCGCTCTTCTCCGAGCAAGAGGAAGAAGTCAGCATAACCTCTGCCCAGATGTTCGTCCGCCGCTGTTGCCGTACCTGGAATATAGCCTGGTCTTTTCATGACTACCTGCTCCCTGCTATCGTCTCGAGCAGAGGGCTTTCCACTCGGGATCTGCCCATCCGTGGTAAACTTTCCCCCCGCTTTATCGGCCCTTTCCCCATCTCTAAAATTATTAGCCCTCGTGTGTCTAGGATAAACTCTCTGTCTCACAGCCCTTTGTCTCCTTTCCTCCACTCTGGCCTAACCACTCCAATACCGTCTGTTAGCTCCCTCTTTCCCTCGTGACCCCGATCCCAGCCTCTCTCTCTCTCACACACACACACACACACACACACACACACACACACACACACACACACACACACACACACACACACACACACACACACACACACACAGAATATTCTGTATGACAAGAGCCTTTGGAATCATTATAGCTCTCAGAGTTCTGTGGCCTTACTGCTGGTTGGCACGGAATCAACCTGACTACAGCAATTACCTGACTACAGTACAGGGTTTCTGAGAAATGCTAGTTGGAAAAATCTGTGAACAACATTTTGTAACCTTGCACTCAGGCACCGATTTTTGTCAAGAATGTGTGAGTGAGTAAGGGATCGGATAACATGCTACAATTTCAATGTGTACTGAAATTGAGGGGGAAAACAAGAGAGAGAAGGACTTGGAGGGGGATGGAGCGAGGTAGGAATAAATGGAGGAAGTAAGGGAGGCACAGAGGGAGGCAGACATATGGGAGGGAATAGATGAAGGGAGGGATGGACAGAGAGAGGGAGAGATAGATGGAGGGAGGGAAGGACAGAGGGATGGATAGAGGGAGGAATAGACGGAGGGAGGGAGAACAGAGGGAGGGAGGAATAGAGAGAGGAAAGGATAGGAGGGAAAGAGGGATAGATAGAGGGAAGGACAGAACAGATGGAAGGATAGATGGAGGTAGGGGTAGATGGAGGGAGGGAGGTAGAACAGAGGGAGGGAGGAATAGAGGGAGTGAGTGAGGGAGGGAATGACAGAGATGGAGGGAGAGAGGAAGACCAGGGTAAAAACACAAAAAGTACTGATAAGGCAAAGGAAGCTGACCTGTATTGCCTGCTATCCCCAGAGGAGTCCCGGAGTCTCAGCTTTTCCCTGCTGCAGGAAGTGTCCGCGTGTGGGAATAAGTTAGGAATATCACACAAATGTGGCCCCCTTTTGTGTGTGCGTTATAGGCTCTGGCATGACAGCCGTCTGTGTGTGGATTAGGCTCTGCGACACTGCAGCCCCCTGCATGTGAGACCATCCTATGAAAACAAAGTGCGCCATAGAAATCCTTTAATCTTTATTTTTCTCTATAGAGTGGGCAACCGGCGGCCATCTTTGAAACTGGTTAGTTTATCTCACATTGGGTTCCTGTGATGACTCATGACCTGGGTCGAGTTCAGTAAGGCTCATTGTAGCGAAATGTTTTCCAATGGAAATGCAAATCTGTGTTCTTATTGGAGACAGCAAGGTAGTACCTCCCCGTTTCAGAAACTTTTCTCCCTACTGAACAAGACCCTGGGAAGACTTACTAATGAGTTAGGCCAGACAAAATTGTCTGGAAAGTTTACTTTACAACACCTTTACTGCTTCATTGAAACTAGATGAAACGGATGTGCTAACAGTATAGCTTCCTCCACTGTCCATGTTGCCATACCAGGCTCAAACCAGTGATCCTCTGATTGGAAACACACATGACCGCCATTTGAGCTATCAACAACATTTTAAGCTAGCTGTGGAGTGACTCCATCACACTCCATCACACTCACCCCTTCTAAACTCGCTACACAGCGAGTCACCCCGGCCCGTGAGCTGCCCAACTATGCATCTGAGTCACTAGGAACCAATGTTACGAACATCACGCTGCTTGCTTAGCGAGTACCGCTTCCTCCTGATTCGGCTAACACCGAGGCTAGAACCTTGCTAGAGCACGTGACTGACCTGTTTGAGCTATCAAAAAATATATAATTGTGAGCTTTACGGTGCATCCATAACTCTGTGACGTAGAAAGTTGTGTTGAAGGACGTGGTTTAATTTGAATTACTTGAATCTGTATTTTACATCTTGCTCTTCTTGTGAAGCCAAGCACCTACTGTTAATAAGAATTATTGATTGAGCAGGTTGGTCAGAAATCCAGTCAAGCTGATTTTAAGACACCAGCTAACCTAGCCCATTTCCTATAATATATAACAAACATTGTTATATATAACGTTCCAAACATTCGGAACACTTTCCTAATATTAAGTTGCACCCAATTTTGTGTCCCAGATGATTTCCTGCCCCCCCAAAAATAATGTATTGTGTCATTTTGGATTCACTTTTAGAATATGTTTCTAACACCTCTAAATTAATGTGGATGCTACCATGATTACGGAGAGTCCTGAATGAATCGTGAATAACGATGAGTGAGATAGCTACATAGGGTCAAAGATCATACCCCCAAGACATGCTAACCTCCCACCTCCCACCATTACAAGGAGATTAGCATGGGGAGATTAACATGTTTTGGGGGTATGCTCTTTGACCCTCTGTAACGTTCTCACTCATCATTACTCAGAATATATCATGGTCTAATCATGGTCCCGTGTGACTCAGTTGGTAGAGCATGGCACTTGCAATGCCAGGGTTGTGGGTTTGACTACCAGAGGGGACCAGTATGAACATGTATCAATCTGTATGCACTCACAAGTCACTCTGGATAAGTCACTCTGGATAAGTCACTCTGGATAAGATCATACAAATGTTTTAAATGGTAGCATCCACATTCATGTAAAAGTGTTTATGAACACATTCTATTCTTATCTACGATAAAAGTGACTCCAAAATAACACAATGCATTACATACCATTTATTTCTATTGGGCACAAAATAATCTGAAAAACAACCAAAACTAACTTCAAATGCATCCAACAAATTTGTAGAGTCACAAGCTTGATGTAGTCATTGCGTGTTAGGAATATGGGACGGAATAATAAACTTTTAACTTTATTTATAAGAATCTTTCATCTTGAATATTTATTTGTTAAACAAAACCTCTTGTCTGTGCAACTGTATAAAATAATTTCCCAATTTTTTTGCATACAATGTAGCTCAGAATTGATTTTTATTTGATATGCTCATTATTGCTCATCATTATCAATGGTGTCAATAATTTGGTTCCCCACTGTATGTATGCATGTCCAAAACATTAAGAACACCTGCTCTTTCCATGACAGACTGACCAGGTGAATCAAGATGGAAGTTATGATCCCTTATTGATGTCACTTCAGTCAGTGTACATGAGGGGAGGAGACGGGTTAAAGAAGGATTTTTTGAGACATGGATTGTGAATGTATGCCATTCAGAGGGTGACTGGGTAATACAAAATATTGAAGTCCATTTGAACACTTTCGACATCTTGTAGAGTCCATGCCCCAATGAAGTGAGGCTGTTGTGAGGGCAAAAGGGGTTGCAACTCAATATTAGGAAAGTGGTCCTAATGTTTTGAACACTCAGCATATGTTATATATTATAGGAAATGGGCTAGGTTAGCTGGTGTCTTAAAATCAGCTTGAATGGATTTCGGACCAAAAATCGGTGTCTGAGTGCAAGGTTGCAAAATGTTGTTCACAGATTTTTCCAAATAGCATTTCTCAGAAACCCTGTACTGTAGTCAGGTAATTGCTGTAGTCAGGTTGATTCCGTGCCAACCAGCAGTAAGGCCACAGAACTCTGAGAGCGGTAATGATTCCAAAGGCTCTTGTCATACAGAATATTCAGTGTGTGTGTGTATGTATGTATATTATATTAATATATATATATATATATAAAACAGTTACCCACCTTGCGAGATATTTGCCAACCCATACCCTTTTGGCAGTGCTTTTCCCATGTCGGAGAGTAGCTCTGTGGACAGTGCTGATTAGAAAATCATTGTTTACTACCCCCCTCCAAAAAAAAAAAAAAAAAAAGGATTCCATGTTGTGGAATCGCTTGGCATGCACAACTGTCTGTTTCACACCTGTTTGTCCCAGCTAATCAGCTTTGCAAATAGGCCACTGTGTTTATCCAGACAGGAAGTAGGGGAAACGTGTGTGCACACAGCGAGAACAAAACATTGGCATCCATATTTGATTTGGGTGGGGTAGTCCAAACTGGATGTAACAGTTTTTGTTTACTGCTCGGTTTTCCAATCAGAACCGTCTCCCGCTTATGGATCCTGCTTCAGACGCGGACCACATGCTGCTAGCAGGTAGAGTATTTAGGCCATTAATTCATTTTATGCCGTCCCTATGGAATGCCCTGAGACCCAGTCTAAATTAAATCATTAATACCAGACTACTGAAAAACCATGTAAACACGTGCACGAGCTCGGCAAGTGTGCATGTGTATTTACATCGTGTGCACATGCTTCATGTGATAGAAATCAGACACACTACCAGGGCTTTGAAAACTTGGTTAAATAAACTCTCCTGTGGATAAATTGTCTCAGATTCCTTCCTACATAAGGACAAACCACACAGACAACCGGAAGAAAGTTCAAATGTCATTTTATTAAGAATTCCAGATTGTAGAGAAACCCGAGAGGCGCATTTCCACAATCAAACACTGAAATGTCCAAGATGGTGGATTTAGAAATTTAGTTCCTCCTTTAAAACAAGTCTCTCTCTGGTTGACATCACATACAGTGGTCCCTCCTTTAAAACAAGTCTTGTCCCGCTCTGGTTGACATCACATACAGTGGTTCCTCTCTGGTTGACATCACATACAGTGGTCCCTCCTTTAAAACAAGTCCCTCTCTGGTTGACATCACATACAGTGGTTCCTCCTTTAAAACAAGTCCCTCTCTGGTTGACATCACATACAGTGGTCCCTCCTTTAAAACAAGTCTCTCTCTGGTTGACATCACATCCAGTGGTCCCTCCTTTAAAACAAGTCTCTCTCTGGTTGACATCACATACAGTGGTCCCTCCTTTAAAATAAGTATTGTCTCTCTCTGGTTGACATCACATACAGTGGTTCCTCTCTGGTTGACATCACATACAGTGGTCCCTCCTTTAAAACAAGTCCCTCTCTGGTTGACATCACATACAGTGGTTCCTCCTTTAAAACAAGTCCCTCTCTGGTTGACATCACATACAGTGGTCCCTCCTTTAAAACAAGTCTCTCTCTGGTTGACATAACATCCAGTGGTCCCTCCTTTAAAACAAGTCTCTCTCTGGTTGACATCACATCCAGTGGTCCCTCCTTTAAAACAAGTCTCTCTCTGGTTGACATCACATCCAGTGGTCCCTCCTTTAAAACAAGTCTCTCTCTGGTTGACATCACATCCAGTGGTCCCTCCTTTAAAACAAGTCTCTCTCTGGTTGACATCACATACAGTGGTCCCTCCTTTAAAACAAGTCTCTCTCTGGTTGACATCACATACAGTGGTCCCTCATTTAAAACAAGTCTCTCTCTGGTTGACATCACATCCAGTGGTCCCTCCTTTAAAACAAGTCTCTCTCTGGTTGACATCACATCCAGTGGTCCCTCCTTTAAAACAAGTCTCTCTCTGGTTGACATCACATACAGTGGTCCCTCCTTTAAAACAAGTCTCTCTCTGGTTGACATCACATACAGTGGTCCCTCCTTTAAAACAAGTCTCTCTCTGGTTGACATCACATCCAGTGGTCCCTCCTTTAAAACAAGTCTCTCTCTGGTTGACATCACATACAGTGGTCCCTTCTTTAAAACAAGTCCCTCTCTGGTTGACATCACATACAGTGGTCCCTCCTTTAAAACAAGTCTCTCTCTGGTTGACATCACATACAGTGGTCCCTCTCTGGTTGACATCACATACAGTGGTCCCTCCTTTAAAACAAGTCCCTCTCTGGTTGACATCACATACAGTGGTCCCTCCTTTAAAACAAGTCTCTCTCTGGTTGACATCACATACAGTGGTTCCTCCTTTAAAACAAGTCTCTCTCTGGTTGACATCACATACAGTGGTTCCTCTCTGGTTGACATCACATACAGTGGTCCCTCCTTTAAAACAAGTCCCTCTCTGGTTGACATTATATACAGTGGTCCCTCCTTTAAAAAAAGTCTCTCTCTGGTTGACATCACATACAGTGGTTCCTCCTTTAAAACAAGTCTTGTCCTTCTCTGGTTGACATCACATACAGTGGTCCCTCCTTTAAAACAAGTATTGTCCCTCTCTGGTTGACATCACATACAGTGGTCCCTCCTTTAAAACAAGTATCTCTCTGGTTGACATCACATACAGTGGTTCCTCCTTTAAAACAAGTCTCTCTCTGGTTGACATCACATCCAGTGGTCCCTCCTTTAAAACAAGTCTCTCTCTGGTTGACATCACATCCAGTGGTCCCTCCTTTAAAACAAGTCTTGTCCCTCTCTGGTTGACATCACATACAGTGGTCCCTCATTTAAAACAAGTCTCTCTCTGGTTGACATCACATACAGTGGTCCCTCCTTTAATACAAGTCTCTCTCTGGTTGACATCACATACAGTGGTCCCTCCTTTAAAACAAGTCCCTCTCTGGTTGACATCACATACAGTGGTCCCTCTCTGGTTGACATCACATACAGTGGTTCCTCTCTGGTTGACATCACATACAGTGGTCCCTCTCTGGTTGACATCACATACAGTGGTCCCTCCTTTAAAACAAGTCCCTCTCTGGTTGACATCACATACAGTGGTCCCTCTCTGGTTGACATCACATACAGTAGTTCCTCTCTGGTTGACATCACATACAGTGGTTCCTCTCTGGTTGACATCACATACAGTGGTCCCGCTCTGGTTGACATCACATACAGTGGTTCCTCTCTGGTTGACATCACATACAGTGGTCCCTCCTTTAAAACAAGTCTCTCTCTGGTTGACATCACATACAGTGGTTCCTCCTTTAAAACAAGTCTTGTCCCTCTCTGGTTGACATCACATACAGTGGTTCCTCTCTGGTTGACATCACATACAGTGGTTCCTCCTTTAAAACAAGTCTCTCTCTGGTTGACATCACATACAGCGGTTCCTCCTTTAATACAAGTCTCTCTCTGGTTGACATCACATCCAGTGGTCCCTCCTTTAAAACAAGTCTCTCTCTGGTTGACATCACATACAGTGGTCCCTCCTTTAAAACAAGTCTTGTCTCTCTCTGGTTGACATCACATACAGTGGTTCCTCTCTGGTTGACATCACATACAGTGGTCCCTCCTTTAAAACAAGTCTCTCTCTGGTTGACATCACATACAGTGGTCCCTCCTTTAAAACAAGTCTTGTCTCTCTCTGGTTGACATCACATACAGTGGTTCCTCTCTGATTGACATCACATACAGTGGTCCCTCCTTTAAAACAAGTCTTGTCCCGCTCTAGTTGACATCACATACAGTGGTTCCTCTCTGGTTGACATCACATACAGTGGTTCCTCCTTTAAAACAAGTCTCTCTCTGGTTGACATCACATACAGTGGTCCCTCTCTGGTTGACATCACATACAGTGGTTCCTCTCTGGTTGACATCCCATACAGTGGTTCCTCCTTTAAAACAAGTCCCTCTCTGGTTGACATCACATACAGTGGTTCCTCCTTTAAAACAAGTCTCTCTCTGGTTGACATCACATACAGTGGTCCCTCCTTTAAAACAAGTCTTGTCCCGCTCTAGTTGACATCACATACAGTGGTTCCTCTCTGGTTGACATCACATACAGTGGTTCCTCCTTTAAAACAAGTCCCTCTCTGGTTGACATTATATACAGTGGTCCCTCCTTTAAAACAAGTCTCTCTCTGGTTGACATCACATACAGTGGTTCCTCCTTTAAAACAAGTCTCTCTCTGGTTGACATCACATACAGTGGTTCCTCTCTGGTTGACATCACATACAGTGGTTCCTCCTTTAAAACAAGTCTCTCTCTAGTTGACATCACATACAGTGGTTCCTCTCTGGTTGACATCACATACAGTGGTTCCTCCTTTAAAACAAGTCTCTCTCTGGTTGACATCACATACAGTGGTTCCTCCTTTAAAACAAGTCTCTCTCTAGTTGACATCACATACAGTGGTTCCTCTCTGGTTGACATCACATACAGTGGTCCCTCCTTTAAAACAAGTCTCTCTCTGGTTGACATCACATACAGTGGTTCCTCCTTTAAAACAAGTCTCTCTCTGGTTGACATCACATACAGTGGTTCCTCTCTGGTTGACATCACATACAGTGGTTCCTCCTTTAAAACAAGTCTCTCTCTGGTTGACATCACATACAGTGGTTCCTCTCTGGTTGACATCACATACAGTGGTCCCTCCTTTAAAACAAGTCTCTCTCTGGTTGACATCACATACAGTGGTCCCTCCTTTAATACAAGTCTCTCTCTGGTTGACATCACATACAGTGGTTCCTCTCTGGTTGACATCACATACAGTGGTCCCTCCTTTAAAACAAGTCTCTCTCTGGTTGACATCACATCCAGTGGTTCCTCTCTGGTTGACATCACATACAGTGGTTCCTCCTTTAAAACAAGTCCCTCTCTGGTTGACATCACATACAGTGGTCCCTCCTTTAAAACAAGTCTCTCTCTGGTTGACATCACATCCAGTGGTTCCTCTCTGGTTGACATCACATACAGTGGTTCCTCCTTTAAAACAAGTCCCTCTCTGGTTGACATCACATACAGTGGTCCCTCCTTTAAAAACTGTGAACTTACGCTGCAGGATTTAGAGGTAATTTGTGGTTTAGTACGGTACCCTGCGTCACCACTTCATTGCTCCAGACCAACGCAAGGGGGAGTTAGAGTAATGATTATGCTTTTGGGTCCTACTGTGTCTCTAACTGACAATGAATGGGCGACATCAACCTAAATGGAAACTGATAATTGTGCATGACTTCAGTGTCCGGTGTAGACCTTACAGCGAAATGTTTACTTACAGGCTCTAACCAATGGTGCGGAGAAAAAAAGGTATGTGTGTGTGTGTGTGTGTAGGTAAGTAAAGAAATAAAACAACAGTAAAAAGACATTTGAAAAAAGAGTAGCAAGGCTATATACAGACACCTGTTAGTCAGTCTTATTGAGGTAGAATGTACATGTAGGTATCGTTAAAGTGACTATGTATATATGATGAACAGAGAGTAGCAGAAGCGTAAAACGAGGGGTTGGCGGGTGGTGGGACACAATGTAGATAGCCCCGGTTAGCCAATATGCGGGAGCACTGATTGGTCGGGCCAATTTAGGTAGTATGTACATGAATGTATAGTTAAAGTGACTATGCATATAAGATAAACAGAGAGTAGCAGCAGCGTAAAATAGGGGTTGGGGGGGGCACACACTGCAAATAGTCCGGGTAACCATTTGATTACCTGTTCAGGAATCTTTTGGCTTGGGGTAAAAACTGTTGAGAAGCCATTTTGTCCTAGACTTGGCACTCCGGTACCGCTTGCCATGCGGTAGTAGAGAGAACAGTCTTTGACTGGGATAGCTGGGGTCTTTGAAAATTTTTAGGGCCTTCCTCTGACACCGCCTGTTGTAGGGGTCCTGGATGGCAGGCAGCTTTGCCCCAGTGATGTACTGGGCCGTACGCACTACCCTCTGAAGTGCATTGCGGTCGGAGGCCGAGCAATTGCCGTGCCAGGCAGTGATGCAACCGGTCAGGATGATCTCGATGTTGCAGCTGTATAATCTTTTGAGGATCTCAGGACCCATGCCAAATCTTTTTAGTTTCCCGAGGGGGAATAGGCTTTGTCGTGCCCTCTTCACAACTGTCTTGGTGTGTTTGGACCAATCTAGTTTGTTGTTGATGTGGACACCAAGGAATTTGAAGCTCTCAACCTGCTCCACTACAGCCCCATCGATGAGAATGGGGACGTGCTGGGTGCTCCTTTTCCTGTAGTCCACAATCATCTCCTTAGTCTTGGTTACGTTGAGGGATAGGTTGTTATTCTGGCATCACCCGGCCAGGTCTCTGACCTCCTCCCTATAGGCTGTCTCGTCGTTGTCGGTGATCCGTCCTACCACTGTTGTGTCGTCAGCAAACTTAATGATGGTGTTGGAGTCGTGCCTGGCCATGCAGTCGTGGGTGAACAGGGAGTACAGGAGGGGACTGAGCACGCACCCCTTGGAGGCTCCAGTGTTGAGGATCAGCTTGGCAGATGTGTTGCTACCTACCCTCACCACCTGGGGGTGGCCTGTCAGGAAGTCCAGGATCCAGTTGCAAAGGGAGGTGTTTAGTCCCAGGGACCTTAGCTTAGTCATGAGCTTCGTGGGCACTATAGTGTTGAACGCTGAGATGTAGTCAATGAATAGCATTCTCACATAGGTGTTCCTTTTGTCCAGGTGGGAAAAGGCAGTGTTGAGTGCAATAGAGATTGCATCATTTAGGCGGTATGCAAATTGGAGTGGATCTAGGGTTTCTGGGATAATTGTGTTGATGTGAGCCATTACCAGCCTTTCAAAGCACTTCAAGGCTATGGACGTTGTTACACTAAGGTTTTTATTATTTTATTAGGATTATTTTGCTCTTACTGCCACACCCAACCAGTCACATTGTACAGTTCCTGAGTGGTGCAATGGTCTAAGACACTGCATAGCAATGCAAGCTGTGTTGTTACAGATGCTGGTTCAATACCTGTGCTGGCCTTGACTGGAAGACCCATGAGATGACTGTAGGTTTTTGGTTTCTCTCCCTCTAAAAACAGAAATAAATAATTCTAAATAACAAACTGGCTTTATTTACAAAGTAGTAAGAATATCTCACCCCATGTTCAAGAATGGCCTTTTTCTCACTCTCCAAAATAAGATTTTTTTAAACAAAGCGATTATTATTGTTCATTTTGAATTATATAAAAGCCAGTTGGATATTCTTAGATATATTATTAATAACCCTGTTATTAGCAGGACAATATATATTGGTCTATATATACTGATTTCTACCAGCATGTCACATGTATAAATAGAGGGGAAAAATGCTATCCCTCGCCCTCCATTTGGCAAATCTGACCATAATTATATCCTCCTGCTTACAAGCAAATCCTAAAGCAGGAAGTACCAGTCACTAGCTCAATACGGAAGTGGCCAGATGATGCGGATGCTACGCTACAGGACTGTTTTGCAGACTGGAATACGTTCCGGGATTCATCCAATGGCATTGAGGAGTATACCATCTCAGTCATCGGCTTCATCAATAAATGCATCGACGACGTCGTCCCTACACTGACTGTACGTACATATCCCAATTAGATGTCATGGATTACAGGCAAAATCCACACCAAGCTAAAGGCTAGAGCTGCCGCTTTAAAGGAGCGGGACACTAATCCTGACACTTATAAGAAATCTTACTATTTCTTCAGATGAACCATCAAACAGGCAACACGTCAATACAAGACTAAGATTGAATCCTACTACATCAGTTCTGATGCTCGTCGAATGTGGTAGGGCTTGCAAACTATTACAAACTACAAAGGGAAACCCAGCCGCGAGCTGCCCAGTGACGCACTTACATCGATAGACATGAAGTGCTTTCACGGCGGGTCATGGCTCACATCACCACCATCATCCTGGAAACCCTATACCCACTCCAACTCGCATACCGCCCCAACATATCTGCAGATGACGCAATCTCAATCTCACTCAACACTGCCCTTTCCCACCTGGACAAAAGGAACACCTATATGAGAATGTTGTTCATTGACTACAGCTCAGCGTTCAACACCATAGTGCCCACGAAGCTCATCACTAAGCTAAGGACCATGGGACTAAACACCTCCTTCTACAACTGGATCCAGGACGTAAGGGTAGGCAACAACACATCTGATCCTCAATACGGGGGCCCTTCAGGGGTGTGTGCTTAGACCCCTCCTGTTCACCCACGACTGCATGGCCAAGCACGACTCTATAGGGAGGAGGTCAGAGACCTGGCAGTGTGATGCCAGGACAACAACCTCTCCCTCAATGTGAGCAAGACAAAGGAGCTGTTCATGGACTACAGGAAAAGGAGGGCCGAACATGTCCCCATTCCAATCGACGGGACTGTAGTGGAGCGGGTCAGTAGTTTCTTGGTGTCCACATCACCAACAAACTATCATGGTCCAAACACACCAAGACAGTCGTGAAGAGGGCACAACAAAACCTTTCCCCCCTCAGGAGACTGAAAAGATTTGGCATGGGTTCCCAGATTCTCAAAAAGTTCTACAGGTGCACCATTGAGAGCCTCCTGACCGGTTACATCACATCCTGGTATGGCAACTGCTCGGCATCTGACCATAAGGCGCTACAGAGGGTAGTGAGTACAGCACAGCACATCACTGGGGTCAAGCTTCCTGACATCCAGGACCTATACACTAGGAGGTGTCAGAGGAAGGCCCAAATTGTCAGACTCCAGTCACCCAAGTCATAGACTCTTCTCTCTAGTACCACACGGAAAGCGGTACCGGAGCACCAAGTCTAGGACCAAAAGGCTCCTTAACAGTATCTACCCCCAAGCCATAAAGACTGCTGAACAATTAATCAAATGGCCACCCAGACTATTTACATGGACAACTCCCCACTTTTGTTTTTACACTGCTGCTACTTTCTGTTTATTATCTATGCATAGTCACTTTACCCCTACCTACATGTACAAATTACCTTGACTAACCTGTACCACTGCACATCGACTCGGTACCAGTACACCCTGTATATAGCCTCGTTATTCTTATTTTATTGTGTTACTTTTTATTATTTTTGACTTTATTTAGGAAATATTTTTTAACTCTATTTCTTAAACTCCGTTGTTGGTTATGGGCTCGTAAGCAAGCATTTCACGGTAAGGTCAACATCTGTTGTATTTGGCGCATGTGACAAATAATATATATATATATAATATAATATATATATATAAATATATAATAATATAATAATTTGATTAATGCAGATATACGTATTATGGACATTTTCTGAAATTACAAAACAATTATTTACCATTATTTTAAGTGAAAGAAACCACTCGAGACACAAGTGAATAGAAAAAGGCAGTGAAGGTGTGATTTATTGAAGTACACGTGACATTTTTCTTTGCGAGGCCTCATTTCAACAAAAACAGGCAGTCGACATTAATTCAACACAATCGGCGTTATTCCATAGCAGTGATTGAACAATGCGATGATGTTGGCTACCTACACAGACGCAAAAGAAAGCAAACACTCAAGCCAGCCATTAGGGCTTCCCTTATATCACCCTCAATCATGGTCATAAGCTTATTTCCGATTCAGGGTAGATAACTGCATTCATGCTTTTATTTGGCACTCATGAGTTAACACAAAAACATGACTTTAATCTAGTTCATTCTCTGATGATCAATGATGATTGGCCAGCCTATATTTCCAATGGAGCATCTTCGTAAGACATGAATCTCTAGATAGCAAAAGGACGGTTGTCTTTGTATGACCCAGAACTAGATGTCTTTCTAGCTTGTTTAACATGAAAACACAAAGCATTGAAACACATGAACATTTTGAAACAATTAAACACGGACAGTGTTGAAAAACAGCGCTGAAATAGTAACCGTGATCATTTGATGAAATAGAAGAGAAAAAAAAACACTTGTATGAATTATAATACACTTCTGGTTGCTAACCATTTAGCAACGAAAGCATTAAAACCTCTTTGGGTCCAAAGGCAGTACAGGAGAGAGTACATTAAGGCAAATAACAATGCAACCACAACCACCCTAAGAAAAGCACTGAGCGTTACACAAGCAATTTCCACAACGACGACTCCGTCGAATAAGTGAAGCCTGTGTCATACAGATGTAATATCTTCATTTGACCACCTCTGTTGTCGCAGGGATTTTCCTGCACATCAGGAAATGCGAATTGTAATTGTGTTTCTTAAATTGATTACTTGATTTATCTTAAATAAAAACGTATCAATTCGTTTATATTTCTTGTGGGATATGCTGCTTAATTTGAAGTAGCTATAGAAAAACATCACCTTTCAGTTCTGTGTGAGTTGACTGGTTGTGAAAGGGTGGTGGTAAACCATCAATCACCTCGATGGTTACAGGCTAGTTGATAGGCGTCGTCAACCTTAAACGTGTGGATCGGCTGCAGTAGCCTAATTCAAAGTCATTTCACATGGAGTGCTGTTTGTGTCAACTCTGTGAAACATAACTGTTCCTACACGATTGACAGATTGACAATCAAAAATAAACATTCTTTCGACATTTCAGAAAGCAAATAATAGAAATCATCCATATTACAAAGACCCAAATATGCTACACGTCCACTTGGTCAACTTTCAGTAATCGCTTTCGGTTCACAATACAAAAAAGTGAACAGTGTAACACCGTTTGCAACATTCAACATTCAACTTTTTAAGATAAACATATTTTTTTTTAGCTGCAGGCAGGTCAGCGCTTAACAGTCGATATCAGACTAGAGCTTATTTAATTATTCCTTTGACTTTTTCTCTTTTCAATCAGAATCATTGGAGAACATGACTCAGATGTGAAGGTGGGTTAAAACAGTATGAAGGAAGAGAGAAAGTCCTGGAGACAGTGCACTGTCCTGGAACATAATGAAAAGTGTCTGTCCATGATGTCAGCTGTTTCTGGTGTGTGAGCAGTGACATTCAACTCAGTCTGTCCTCCAGCCTAACAGAGAGACTGTGAACCTTCTCTATACTCTTCTTATTTCCTGTGTGCGCGCACACAGACAAACGCACACAGGCACACACAGCACATTCAAATCAGACCACATTGCCATACTGTCAGTGTCTGTCTGTCGAAATGGTGACACATCACATAGGAACTACACCACCTGTCTTAAAACGACAACACATATAATATGGCTAAACAGTTTCACAAATGTTAATAGTCCCAATAAAGTTTGGTTTTCAAATTCAGAAATTCTATCCATCCATTGTCAGAGTCCTCTCTCTATGTCAGTAATATCAATCTACCTGTCCATTCTCCAGTCTCTCCCTCACCTTTGCCTTCCACTCTTCCCCCATTAGGGCTTCTTGGCGGTGGGCTTGGCCTTGCCGTTTGGCCCCTGAGCAGGCTTGACCATGTGGGTCATCTCCACGTCAGCCAGGGCGTCCGGGGGCAGGCAGGAGCGCATGCGCTCAATAGTCTTCTGGTAGGACTGGCGCTCCTGCTCCAGCGAGCGAATCATGTGCTTCATCTTGGACTCACGTGACAGGAAGTTCTCCACAGTGGCCTCCAGGCTTTGGATCTTCTGACGTGCCGCCTTGGCGAAAGAAGAGGAGAATGGATGATTTTAGACAATTAACACATGGGATAGGTGCATAGAGGGTAGTGATGGGGGAATAAATCAATAGTTATAGCGATATTACTTTGGATTACATTATATTGATATTTGGGCTCTATTTTAACAAACCTAACGCAATGGTAAATCTTAGAGCTGGCGGTAGCACAGCAACTCACTGCCTTCCTGAAGACAAACAATGTATACGCTTCAGTCTGGTTTTAGACCCCACCATAGCAGACTGCACTTGTGAAGGTGGTAAATTACCTTTTATGGTGTCAGACCAAGTCTCTGCATCTGTCCTCGTGCTCCTAGACCTTAGTGCTACTTTTTATACCATCGATCACCACATTCTTTTGGTGAAAAGAAACATGGTGAAGCCCCCAAATTGCCCTCCCTGGAAGCCTGTGTTTCAGACATACGGAAGTGGATGGTGGCAAATGTTTTACTTTTAAACTCGGACATAACAGAGATGCTCGTTCTAGGTCCCAGGAAACAAAGGGATCTTCTGTTGGATCTGACAATTAATCTTGATGATTGTATAGTCGTCTCAAATAAAACTGAAGGACCTCGGCGTTACTCTGGACCCTGATCTCTCTTTTGACGAACATATCAAGACTGTTTCAAGGACCGCTTTTTTCCATCTGCGTAACATTGCAAAAATCAGAAACTTTCTGTCCAAAAATGATGCCGAAAAATTCATTCATGCTTTTGTCACTTCTAGGTTAGACTCCTGCAATGCTCTACTTTCTGGCTACCCGGATAAAGCACCGAATAAACGTATGTTAGTGCTGAAAACAGCTGCTAGAATCTTGACTAGAACCAAAATATTTGATCATATAGTGCTAGCCTCTCTTCACTGGCTTCCTGTTAAGGCGAGGGCTGATTTCAAGGTTTTACTGCTAACCTACAAAGCATTACATGTTCCTACCTATCTTTGCGATTTGGTCCTGCCGTACATACCTACACGTACGCTACGGTCACAAGACGCAGGCCTCCTTACTGTCCCTAGAATTTCTACGCAAATAGCTGGAGGCAGGGCTTTCTCCTATAGAGCTCCATTTTTATGGAGTGGTCTGCCAACCCATGTGAGAGACGCAGACTCGGTCTCAACCTTTAAGACTCATCTCTTCAGTAGGTCCTATGATTGAGTGTTTTTTTTTTATTTCACCTTTATTTAACCAGGGAGGCTAGTGGAGACCAAGTTCTGATTTACAACTGCAACCTGGCCAAGATAAAGCAAAGCAGTTCAACATAAACAAATGCACAGTCAATAACACAATCAAAAAAAGTATATAACAGTGTGCAAATGAGGTCAGATAAGGGAGGTCAGGCAATACATAGGCCAGGGTGGCGAAAAAAATTACAATTTAGCAATTAACTCTTTTGGGATAGGGGGCAGCATTTTCACTTTTGGATGAATAGCGTGCCCAGAGTGAACTGCCTCCTACTCTGTTCCAGATGCTAATATATGCATATTATTATTAGTATTGGATAGAAAACACTCTGAAGTTTCTGAAACTGTTTGAATGATGTCTGTGTGTATAACAGAACTCATATGGCAGCAAAAACCTGAGAAAAATACAACCAGGAAGTGGGACATCTGAGGTTTGTACTTTTTCAAAGCTTGGCCTACCGAATACACAGTGTCTATGGAGTCAAGTTGCACTTCCTACGGCTTCCACTAGATTTCAACTGTCTTATGAAACTTGAATGAGGATTAAACTATAAAGGAGGGGCTCATGAGTCCTTTTGAGTCAGTGGTCTGGCAGAGAGCCTTGGTCTCATGACGGGCGCTCTCAACAGAGTTACCTCTCGTTCCAGTGCTTTTCTTCAGACATAGGAATTCTCCGGTTGGAACATTATTGATGTTTTACAGTGGGGCAAAAAAGTATTTAGTCAGCCACCAATTGTGCAAGTTCTCCCACTTACAAAGATGAGGCCTGTAATTTTTATCGTAGGTACACTTCATCTATGACAGACAAAATGAGAAAAAGAAATCCAGAAAATCACATTGTAGGATTTGTAATGAATTTATTAGCAAATTATGGTGGAAAATAAGTATTTGGTCAATAACAAAAGTTTATCTCAATACTTTGTTATATACCCTTTGTTGGCAATGACAAAGGTCAAACGTTTTCTGTAAGTCTTCACAAGGTTTTCACACACGGTTGCTGGTATTTTGGCCCATTCCTCCATGCAGATCTCCTCTAGAGCAGTGATGTTTTGGGGCTGTTGCTGGGCAACACGGACTTTCAACTCCCTCCAAAGATTTTCTATGGGGTTGAGATCTGGAGACTGGCTAGGCCACTCCAGGACCTTGAAATGCTTCTTATGAAGCCACTCATTCATTGCCCGGGTGGTGTGTTTGGGATCATTGTCATGCTGAAAGACCCAGCCACATTTAATCTTCAATGCTCTTGCTGATGGAAGGAGGTTTTCACTCAAAATCTCACGATACATGGCCCCATTCATTCTTTCCTTTACACGGATCAGTCGTCCTGGTCCCTTTGCAGAAAAACAGCCCCAAAGCATGATGTTTCCACCCCCATGCTTCACAGTAGGTATGGTGTTTTTTGGATGCAACTCAGCATTCTTTGTCCTCCAAACACGACGAGTTGAGTTTTTACCAAAAAAGTTATATTTTGGTTTCATCTGACCATATGACATTCTTCTTCTGGATCATCCAAATGCTCTCTAGCAAACTTCAGACGGGCCTGGACATATACTGGCTTAAGCAGGAGGACACGTCTGGCACTGCAGGATTTGAGTCCCTGGCGGTGTAGTGTGTTACTGATGGTAGGCTTTGTTACTTTGGTCCCAGCTCTCTGCAGGTCATTCACTAGGTCCCCCTGTGCGGTTCTGGGATTTTTGCTCACCGTTCTTGTGATCATTTTGACCCCACGGGGTGAGATCTTGCGTGGAGCCCCAGATCGAGGGAGATTATCAGTGGTCTTGTATGTCTTCTATAATTGCTCCCACAGTTGATTTCTTCAAACCAAGCTGCTTACCTATTGCAGATTCAGTCTTCCCAGCCTGGTGCAGGTCTCCAATTTTGTTTCTGGTGTCCTTTGACAGCTCTTTGGCCTTGGCCATAGTGGAGTTTGGAGTGTGACTGTTTGAGGTTGTGGACAGGTGTCTTTTATACTGATAACAAGTTCAAACATGTGCCATTAATACAGGTAACGAGTGGAGGACAGAGGACCTCTTTAAAGAAGAAGTTACAGGTCTGTGAGAGCCAGAAATCTTGCTTGTTTGTATGTGACCAAATACGTATTTTCCACCATAATTTGCAAATAAAGGACAGAGGAGCCTCTTAACATGCATGAAACCAAGGTTGTTACGGTTACTGAAGTCAACAAATGAGGGCCTGGGGAATGGCGCTAGGCACTGCAGGGCCTGGATTAACCTCCACATCACCAGAGGAGCAGAGGAGGAGTAGGATAAGGGTACGGCTAAAGGCTATAAGAACTGGTCGTCTAGTACATTTGGAACAGAGAGTAAAAGGAGCAGGTTTCTGGGCGCGGTAGAATAGATTCAATGCTTAATGTACAGACAAAGGTATGGTAGGATGTGAATACAGTGGAGGTAAACCTAGGCATTGAGTGATGATGAGAGAGGTATTGTCTCTAGAGGCATCAATTAAGCCAGGTGAGGCTACCGCATGTGTGGGGGGTGGGACAAGAGGGTTAGCTGAGGTATATTGAGCAGGGCTGGAGGCTCTACAGTGAAATAAGACAATAATCACTAACCAAAACAGCAATGGACAAGGCATATTGACATTAGCCGAGTGATCATAGGGTCCAGTGAGTAGCTGGGTGGGCCACGGCGATTCAGACAGCTAGCGGGCAGAGGCTAGCAGAAGGGCCTTTTGAGGGACGTCGCGACGGAAGAAGTCTGTTGTAGCCTCCTCGTGACGTCGGTAGACCAGTCGTGATGGACCAGCAGAGGGCCGTGTAGTAAAAGGGTCCAGACCAATTGGCAAAATAGGTATAGTAGCCCAAGAAATTGGCTGATGGACCTCTTCTGCTAACAGCCTGGTATGCTCTAGACAGCTAGCAGGCCGCGGCTAGCAGATGGACATTCAGGGGACGTCACGACGGAGGAGCATGTTGAAAAAAAAAACCTTGGGTGGATTACGTCAGTAGTCCAGTCATGATGGATCGGAGGAGATCCGTATTGGCAATAAAAGGGGTCCAGGACAATTGGCAAAATAGGTATTGTAGCCCAAGGACTGACTGATGGACCTCTTCAGCTAGCTGGGAGATGGGCCTAATATAGGCTAGCTCCAGGCTAATTGGTGCTTGCTTCGGGACAGAGACGTTAGCCAGGAGAAGCCAATCGGATAGCAGCTAATTAGCTGCGATGATCCAGGTGAAGAGGTTCAGAGCCCTTACTTCTCTACCTGGCCGGTTACCCTCTCTCCATTGGGATTCTCTGCCTCTAACCCTATTACGGGGGCTGCTTCACCGGTGCTCTTCCATGCCGTCCCTAAGAGGGGTGCGTCAATTTAGTGGGTTGAGTCACTGATATGATCTTCCTGTCCGGGTTGGCGCCCCCCTCGGTTTCGTGCCGTTGGGGAGATCTTCATGGGCTATACTCGGCCTTGTCTCAGGGTAGTAAGTTGGTGGTTGAAGATATCCCTCTAGTGGTGTGGGGGCTGTGCTTTGGCAAAGTGGGTGAGGTCATATCCTGCCTGTTTGGCCCTGTCCGGGGATATCGTTAGAACGGAGCCACAGTGTCTCCCGAACCCTCCTTTCTCAGCCCCCAGTATTTATGCTGCAATAGTCCACCTGGTAGCATTGCTGCTCCAGTTTCAACTGCTCTGCCTGCGGCTATAAAACACTGACCTGTTCACCGGATGTGCTACCTTGTCCCAGACCTGCTGTTTTCGACTCTCTCTCCACTGCACCTGCTGTCTCTAACTCTGAATTATCGGCTATGAAAAGCCAACTGACATTACTCCTGAGCTGTTGCACCATCTACAACCACTATGATCATTATTATCTCACCCTGCCGGTCATCTATGAATGTTTGAACATCTTGGCCATGTACAGTTGAAGTCGGAAGTTTACATACATCTTAGCCAAATACATTTAAACTCAGTTTATCACAATTCCTGACATTTAATCCTAGTAAATATTCCCCTTTTTAGGTCAGGTAGGATCACCACTTTATTTTAAGAATGTGAAATGTCAGAATAATAGTAGAGAGAATTATTTATTTCAGCTTTTATTTCTTTCATCACATTCCCAGTGGGTCAGAAGTTTACATACACTCAATTAGTATTTGGTAGCATTGCCTTTACATTGTTTAACTTGGGTCAAACGTTTCGGGTAGCCTTCCACAATCTACCCACAATAAGTTGAGTGAATTCTGGTCCATTCCTCCTGACAGAGCTGGTGTAACTGAGTTAGGTTTGTAGGCCTCCTTGCTCGCACTCACTTTTTCAGTTCTGCCCACAAATGTTCTATAGGATTGAGGTCAGGGCTTTGTGATGGCCACTCCAATACCTTGACATTGTTGTCCTTAAGCCATTTTGCCAGTATGTTTGGGGTCATTGTCCATTTGGAAGACCCATTTGCTTTAACTTCCTGACTGATGTCTTGAGATGTTGCTTCAATATATCCGCATAATTTTCCATCCTCATGATGCCATCTATTTTGTGAAGTGCACCATGACCTCCTGCAGCAAAGCACCCCCACAACATGATGCTGCCAACCCCGTGCTTCACAGTTGGGATGGTGTTCTTCGGCTTGCAAGCATCCCCCGTTTTCCACAAAACGTAACGATGGTCTTTATGGCCAAACAGTTCCATTTTTGTTTCATCAGACCAGAGGACATTTCTCCAAAAAGTACGATCTTTGTCCCCATGTGCAATTGCAAGTTGCAAACCGTAATCTGGCTTTTTTATGGCGATTTTGGAGCAGTGGCTTCTTCTTTGCCTTTCAAGTTAGGTTGATATAGGACTTGTTTTACTGTGGCTAAAGATACTTTTGTACCCGTTTCCTCCAGCATCGTCACATGGTCCTTTGCTGTTGTTCTGGGATTGATTTGCACTTTTCGCAGCAAATTAGGTTAATCTCTAGGAGACAGAATGCGTCTCCTTCCTGAGCGGTATGATTGCTGCATGGTCCCATGGTGTTTGTAATTGCGTACTATTGTTTGTATAGATGAACATAGGACCTTCAGGCATTTGGAAATTGTACCCAAGGATGAACCAGACTTGTGGAGGTCTATAGTTTTTTTTCTGGGGTCTTGGCTGATTTCTTTTGATTTCCCCATGATGTCAAGCAAAGAGGCACTGAGTTTGAAGGTAGACCTTGAAATACATCCACAGGTACACCTCCAATTGACTAAAATGATGTCAATTAGCTTCTAAAGCCATGACATTTTCTTGAATTTTCCAAGCTGTTTAAAAGGCACAGCCAACTTAGTGTATGTAAACTTCTGACCAACTGGAATTGTGATACAGTGAATTCTAAGTGAAATAATCTGTTTGTAAACAATTGTTGGATAAATTACTTGTGTCATGCACAAAGTAAATGTCATAAGCAACTTGCCAAAACTATAGTTTGTTAACAAGAAATTTGTTGAGTGGTTGAAAAATGAGTTTTAATGACTCCAACCTAAGTGTATGTATATACATAATATATAAAATCGTGAGAATCGCAATACATATCGTATTGGCACATAAGTTCCGTGATAACATTGTATTGTAAGGTCCCTGGCAATTCACAGCCCTGATACAGGGTGTGTCAAACTCATTGCACGGAGGGCCGAGTGTCTGCAGGGTTTGTACTTGATTGATGAATTAAGGTCACTAATTACTAAGGAACTCCCCTCACATGGTTGTCTAGGTCTTAATTGAAAGTAAAAAACAAAAAGCTGTAGACACTCCGTGGAATGAGTTTGACAGCCCTGATCTAGACCATGTTTTCACAAGAATATTGATATGGGACAATGTAGTAGGTAAATGATTGACTGAGTGGCTGTGTCGTGTGGGTGTGTGTGCATCTGGCATTTGTGTGCCTGTTTAAAAACACAGTAGAAACATTAAGACTAGCATGTTCTCTTGTTTCCTGTTAACATTTACTAAGGGGTTTCACTCTCCAAATATGTGTCAATCCTTAATCCCTGCGATTCCTCAGCTGTGACCTCATCTGCAGACAGACAGACAGGCAATTTAATGGTCTACAGTATGGATTAAAAAGGGAGAATTCCTTGGATGGAGAATTGAGACTCATTCCTTTTTATTTCTTATACTGTGTTTGGGGTTGTGCTATGCTGACATCTACTGGCAGACTGAAGCAGTGCATATCAACTCCAAAACGTGTTTATTTGTTTGTTCTGTGTGTACTGTATATACTGTGAGCGTAGTACCAGACAGCTTGCATATAAAGGTCAACGGAGGGACATCTTAACCCATAACACTTGACAAGATGAGCATCTCTGAGGAAGGCCTCTGACACACCGAAATGTAAGCCTGTCTGTTTGCCCCTACATTGAACCTCAAAAGATCATTGCTGTCATTTGAGTGCTCCTCTTTCTTCTACTGGGATATTCATAATGTAAAGAGTACAATAGAATAGAATCTGGGGTAAGATGGCTTTTTGGATAATATATTGTGTCTTATGTACTCCTTGACTGCAAAATTAATTTCCCTGAGGAAACTAAGTTTGAATTGAATTGAGCCAGTTTCCCACCTGTAGTTTCTCCAGCAGATCCATGTTCTGTTTCTTCAGCTGGTTGTTGGTCTTCTCCAGTTTATCCAGACGGTCTGAGTCGTTTGACTGGAGCACAGCATCCACCGTCTCGTCCTGCAGCACGTGGTACTCCACCTCATACGCATGTAGCTGCTTTGAGATGTCCATGTCCAACACCTGGCAACCCACATAATTACAAAGTATATATACCTGGCAACCCAGAGTTGAAAAACATCAACTTGTGTCAAACACCTGGCAACCGCAAAGAGAAAGTCAAAATCGCCCACACCTGTACAGTCAGGTAATAAGTAGAAAAAACAAGTGCTGGAGTTTACTCACGACCTTTCAATAAACATTTGAACCCAGATCTGCTACTCATAAGACAGCCTGTGTGTACTGTGTGTATCCCATTACAAGCAAATCAAGAGCCACAAAAAGGTCTTTTACAGTCCTCCTTGGGCAGGGTGTGTGTCATGTGCTCTGTTATGGATTGTCGTCATAAAATAGAGCAGGCTTGCCTCTTCCACAACCGCTCTCTATATTTATGGCCAAAGTCACTCATGTCCACAAGCACTGCACTCATCATGAGCACTCATGGGTTTGAGCTACAAAATCAAACAGAATAGTGCTTTACTGTTCATTGTTGAAACGAAAATTAGTCTCCTTGCTCTGCCCAACCCCGAGACAACACACACACACACACACACACACACACACACACGGCATCTAGAGTTCAGGGTTAAGTGCCTTACTCAAGGGCCCCATATAATGTAAATGTAGGGCCAGTTTCCCAGACCCAGATTAAACCTAGTCTTGGACTCCGAAGCGCTTTCAATGGAGAATCTCAATTTTGTGCATCCCAAGACTACACGTGTGCATCCCATTGGAACCCTATTCACTATATAACACCAACAGTGAATGCTCACTTTTAATGTCTCCCCCCCATCTTTACCTTTGAGATGGTTTCCTCCATCTGGGTGTGGGTGAGGTTGGGAATTGTAGTTTTCAGGTAGTCCACGATGGTCTCGAAGCTATCACACTCCACTATCTCCCCTTCGTGACTGCTCAGTAGACACAGAGCCACCTTAAAGATCACTTCACTCCCCTGGGCAAATAGGATGTCTATGACATAGAACACAGAGACAAGGGCTGAATGGGTGTGTGTGTGAGAGAGAGAGAGAGAGAGAGAACAGAGAAGGTAGGAAAAACAAGAAAACAGTTTTTCTGATTCAATGTAATTCTGATTCAATGTGAGTAAAATAGTGTGAAGATAAGGGTGTGAAACTGACTGTAAGCCACAGGTTTGTGGAAGTACAGTGGCACACCTAGGACTGTGGCGGTCATGAAATTTTGTCAAACAAATAGCTGCCGGTCTCGCGGTAAATTACCGTTAATGAACATAAACACATTTAGCATCTCCTGGCTTCCACACACAGCCTACAAGCCACTGATGCAGAACTTTGGAACATCTACATTTTAAAAAGTCTAATAAATCCATGTAACATAGCCTACACCTGATCTGGCTATGTCATATGGCTGTGGGCTACACTAGTTCATTTAGCAGACAAGATTTGCTTAGAATTCCGTGGCATTGTTTTATAGTATGAAGAATACAATTGAATAAAGCTGAATAAAATAGAAAGGATATCTTCTCCAAACGATTTGAGGGAGTGCACACATGGCTATTCTGTGTTGAGTGGTTAACAAAGAAACAGGTCCTCCTATATGCTTAATTTAGAGTTATTTATGCAACTTTAGTTGTGATACAAACATTAGGCTATATGTTTAGATTTTTTTATACATTCTAAGGATGCATGATTTGAAAGAAGTTGCATGAAAGGCATAAACGCACACACTTAATCAGTCTCTCATTCACAATTTGACAAGCATTTGATAATGCCTCAAATTTCCCAGTGGCATCCCCTTTGTGGTCGTAATGCACCATTAAAAAAGGTATGCCTTTTGCGGCCAATGGTCGTTGTGCCCTTGGGCTGATAATAGTTATAATTCCCTTCTCCCGGCTGCGTGCTCTGAAGCACCTCTCACTCACATGGCTCGCTCAGATATCTCAATTCTTATTAGCCAATGCCCTTCACGTGATTGGGTCCTTCTCACAGGCTACAAGTGAAGACAGACACATCGGGATGCAACTGTTCGCGACCTTATCGAATTCCGCGGCGCATATTAAAGATGTTGGAAGAACTTTACACATTTACTATTTGTCAGCCAACAAGATGAATAGGCCTAACGAACAGCAGAGCCCCAACTGTTTAGCAAAAAAATATATATAGAGTACCAGACAAAAGTTTGGACACACCTACTCATTCCAAGGTTTTTGTTTATTTTTACTATTTTATACATTGTAGAATAATAGTGAAGACATCAAAACTATGAAATAACACATATGGAATCATGTAGTAGCCAAAGAAGTGTTAGACAAATCATAATATATTTTATATTTGAGATTCTTCAAAGTATCCACCTTTTGCTTTGATGACAGCTTTGCATGATTCCATATGTGTTATTTCATAGTTTGTTCTGACTTGATGGTCCACATGAAGCCTATATCCTGTTTTAGAGAAATGTAATCATCGAATATTGTAAGAGCGTTCAATGTCTGCTTATGTGCCCCCTTTATTTATCCTACAGTTCTGACTTGGTGTACAGGGAGAATACTGTAAGAACAGCCCATGTTCTGAATTCTGTCTGAACAAATAGTTATATTGAGTGTGTCTGTCCTAGCTCGCTCATTGTCTTAATCAAAATTACGGATTGCCTCTCATCCACCCGTCGTTCTCTTATGCCATAGTTTGTACATCTCAATTGTCAGTAGAAACCACATTTGTTTAAGCAATTCGGCCATATCAGCTATGTTTTTTTTTAAATGGCAGTAAATGAGGCTGAATAAACAGTGTCGCTGTCAGACAAGGCTCCGCTGATAACCAGGTGTAGCAGTGGTAAGGATTCACTCCATGGTGCTGAAAAGAAAGCTCTGCTGTTGGGACAGCTTTATGTAGGCCCTAACAGTTTGTGGACACCATTTGTTACTGTTATAGCGCAATGAATGTATCGTTTAGTGTTTGGCTATGCAATGGCTTCGCTGGCATGCATCATAAATAGATTTTTTTTTGTTTGCCCCACCAAGATTTACATGATAAAATCCCTCCAGTATCCCCATTAGTACAAAAGTTGACCGATTATATATATTATATTCTGTGTGAAATAGAAATATTACAAAAATAGTCTGGGACGCGATAGATCCCAAATGAATACAACCACTCTTTTTTTTGATAGCAATGTGACTGACACAACAGATCAGAACGTTTAGCTTAAAATGTTAACAAACCATTAGGCCATTGTTTCACATTATAACCCCAGCAATGCGCACACTGCAGTAAGCTATAAGTGCGAATGTTCCAAAATGCCAACCAACTAATCAGGAAAACACCCTTCTCAAAAGTGACCACAAATGCGATAATGCATGTAATGCTTTTATTATAAAGGTGTATTTTTATGGTGAAAATAATCTTCCACAATCTTAAAACTCACACGCTGCATATGCCAATTATGCTCTATACCGGTTGTAAAGTGGATTAATGTGCTTCATTTTATGAAGTTATTTGGCCACTTTAGTGAGATTGAGATTCTTCAAAGTATCCATCCTTTGCTTTGATGACAGCTTTGCATGATTCCATATGCATATGTGTCACAACTTGCAGACTTGTTTACGTTGCTGTGTGTTTTGTTGCCAACCTTACTTTGCTACCTGACAACTTTACGGTTTTTACTTTTTAATTACCGTTTATATTTTAGTTTTTTTCCCACACAACTTTTTTTTCCATTCAACTTTTTCACTCCGGATGCTTTATCTGGACGTTGTCAGGACCTCCAACAGCTGTAGCTAAGTAGTAATGCCTTCTAATTGCAGTCGCTGTAATATACAGGAGGACGATCGCCTTACTGCGAGGATAGCTGTGCTGCAAGCCCAGCTTCAGACGCAATCGTTAGGCAAGGGTCATTTCAGTGTAGGAAAGGATGAAACAGTGTCCGTGCCACCAGTAAGTACAGAGAGTAACGTTAGTATAAATCCCCTCACACGGTCCCCGCAGCCTGACAACTTTCTCATGGTTTCTGGAGGGAAATGCTGTAGGAATGCACAACCGGTGTCGCTCATTCAGCCGACAGAAACTTTCAACCGGTTTTCCCCATTAAGCAGCGAGTTGGAGTCTGAGGCCGAGCCTTCTCTTGTCTCTACTCCTCCCGTTACGGGGTCTGAGACGCCGAAGCTTCCCACCATTAGCTCTGACAAATGGAAAACCCTAATCATTGGCGACTCCATTACCTGCAGTATTGGACTTAAAACAAATCATCCAGCGATCATATACTGTTTACCAGGGGGCAGCGCTACCGACGTTAAGGCTAATCTGAAGATGGTGCTGGCTAAAGCTAAAACTAGTGAGTGTAGGGAATATAGAGATATTGTTATCCACGTCGGCACCAACGATGTTAGGATGAAACAGTCAGAGATCACCAAGCGCAACATAGCTTCTGCGTGTAAATCAGCTAGAAAGATGTGTCGGCGTCGGGTAATTGTCTCTGGCCCCCTCCCAGTTAGGGGGAGTGATGAGCTCTATAGCACAGTCTCACAACTCCGTCGCTGGTTGAAAACTGTTTTCTGCCCCTCCCAAAAGATGGAATTTGTAGATAATTGGGACTCACCCACAAACAGGACCAAGCCTGACCTGCTGAGGAGTGATGGACTCCATCCTAGCTGGAGGGGTGCTCTCATCTTATCTACCAACAAAGACAGGGTTCTAACTCCTCTAGCTCCACAATGAAATAGGGTGCAGGCCAGGCAGCAGGCTGTTATCCAGCCTGCCAGCTTAGTGGAGTCTGCCACTAGCACAGTCAGTGTAGTCAGCTCAGCTATCCCCATTGAGACCGTGTCTGTGCCTCGACCTGGGTTGGGCAAAAATAAACACGGCGGTGTTTGCCTTAGCAATCTCACTAGGATTAAGACCTCCTCCATTCCTGTCATTATTGAAAGAGATCATGATACCTCACATCTCAAAATAGGGCTACTTGATGTTAGATCCCTTACTTCAAAGACAATTATAGTCAATGAACATTAGTTCATTGACTATAATCACTGATCATAATCTTGATGTGATTGGCCTGACTGAAACATGGCTTAAGCCTGATGAATTTACTTTGTTAAATGAGGCCTCACCCCCTGGTTACACTAGTGACCATATCCCCCGTGCATCCCGCAAAGGCGGAGGTGTTGCTGACATTTACGATAGCAAATTTCAATTTACAAAAAATAAAATGAAGTTTTCATCTTTTGAGCTTCTAGTCATGAAATCTATGCAGCCTACTCAATCACTTTTTATAGGTACTGTTTACAGGCCTCCTGAGCCATATACAGTGTTCCTCATTGAGTTCCCTGAATTCCTATCGGACCTTGTAGTCATAGCAGATAATATTCTAATTTTTGGTGATGTTAATATCCACATGGAAAAGTCCACAGACCCACTCCAAAAGGCTTTCGGAGCCATCATCGACTCAGTGGGTTTTGTCAAACATGTCTCTGGACCTACTCACTGTCACAGTCATACTCTGGACCTAGTTTTGTCCCATGGAATAAATGTTGTGGATCTTAATGTTTTTCCTCATAATCCTGGACTATCGGACCACTATTTTATTACGTTTGCAATTGCAACAAATAATCTGCTCAGACCCCAACCCAGGATCATCAAAAGTTGTGCTATAAATTCACAGACGACACAAAGATTCCTTGATGCCCTTCCAGATTACCTCTGTCTACCCAAGGACGTCAGAGGACAAAAATCCGTTAACCACCTAACTGAGGAACTCAATTTAACCTTGCGCAATACCCTAGATGCAGTTGCACCCCTAAAAACAAAAAATATTTCTCATAAGAAACTAGCTCCCTGGTATACAGAAAATACCCAAGCTCTGAAGCAAGCTTCCAGAAAATTGGAACGGAAATGGCGCCACAGCAAACTGGAAGTCTTCGACTAGCTTGGAAAGACAGTACCGTGCAGTATCGAAGAGCCCTTACTACTGCTCGATCATCCTATTTTTCCAACTTAATTGAGGAAAATAAGAACAATCAGAAATTTATTTTTGCCACTGTCGCAAAGCTAACTAAAAAGCAGCATTCCCCAAGAGTGGATGGCTTTCACTTCAGCAGTAATAAATTAATGAACTTCTTTGAGGAAAAGATCATGATTATTAGAAAGAAAATTACGGACTCCTCTTTAAATCTGCGTATGCCTTCAAAGCTCAGTTGTTCTGAGTCTGCACAACTCTGCCAGGACCTAGAATCAAGAGAGACCCTCAAGTGTTTTAGTACTATATCTCTTGATACAATGATGAAAATAATCATGGCCTCTAAACCTTCAAGCTGCATACTGGACCCTATTCCAACTAAACTACTGAAAGAGCTGCTTCCTGTGCTTGGCCCTCCTATGTTGAACATAATAAACGGCTCTCTATCCACCGGTTGTGTACCAAACTCACCAAAAGTGGCAGTAATAAAGCCTCTCTTGAAAAAGACAAACCTTGACCCAGAAAATATAAAAAACTATCGACCTATATCGAATCTTCCATTCCTCTCAAAATGTTTAGAAAACGCTGTTGCGCAGCAACTCACTGCCTTCCTGAAGACAAACAATGTATACGAAATGCTTCAGACTGGTTTTAGACCCCATCATAGCACTGAGACTGCACTTGTGAAGGTGGAAAATTACCTTTTAATGGCATCAGACCGAGGCTTTGCATCTGTCATTGTGCTCCTAGACCTTAGTGCTGCTTTTAATACCATCGATCACCACATTCTTTTGGAGAGATTGGAAACCCAAATTGGTCTACACGGACAAGTTCTGGCCTGGTTTAGATCTTATCTGTCGGAAAGATATCAGTTTGTATCTGTGAATGGTTTGTCCTCTGACAAATCAACTGTACATTTCGGTGTTCCTCAAGGTTCCGTTTTAGGACCACTATTGTTTTCACTATATATTTTACCTCTTGGGGATGTCATTCGAAAACATAATGTTAACTTTCACTGCTATGCGGATGACACACAGCTGTACATTTCAATGAAACATGGTGAAGCCCCCAAATTGCCCTCACTAGAAGCCTGTGTTTCAGACATAAGGAAGTGGATGTCTGCAAACTTTCTACTTTTAAACTTGGACAAAACAGAGATGCTTGTTCTAGGTGCCGAGAAACAAAGAGATCTTCTGTTGAATCTGACAATTAATCTTAATGGTTGTACAGTCGTCTCAAATAAAACTGTGAAGGACCTAGGCGTTACTCTGGACCCTGATCTCTCTTTTGACGAACATATCAAGACTGTTTCAAGGACAGCTTTTTTCCATCTACGTAACATTGCAAAAATCAGAAACTTTCTGTCCAAAAATGATGCAGAAAAATTAATCCATGCTTTTGTTACTTCTAGGTTAGACTACTGCAATGCTCTACTTTCCGGCTACCCGGATAAAGCACTAAATAAAATTCAGTTAGTGCTAAATACGGCTGCTAGAATCCTGACTAGAACCCAAAAATGTGATCATATTACTCCAGTGCTAGCCTCCCTACACTGGCTTCCTGTCAAGGCAAGGGCTGATTTCAAGGTTTTACTGCTAACCTACAAAGCATTACATGGGCTTGCTCCTACCTATCTCTCTGATTTGGTCCTGCCGTACATACCTACACGTACGCTACGGTCACAAGACGCAGGCCTCCTAATTGTCCCTAGAATTTCTACGCAAACAGCTGGAGGCAGGGCTTTCTCCTATAGAGCTCCATTTTTATGGAATGATCTGCCTACCCATGTGAGAGACGCAGACTCAGTCTCAACCTTTAAGTCTGAACTGAAGACTCATCTCTTCAGTGGGTCATATGATTGAGTGTAGTCTGGCCCAGGAGTGTGAAAGTGAACGGAAAGGCTCTGGAGCAAAGAACCGCCCTTGCTGTCTCTGCCTGGCCGGTTCCCCTCTTTCCACTGGGATTCTCTGCCTCTAACCCTATTACATGGGCTGAGTCACTGGCTTACTGGTGCTCTTCCATGCCGTCCCTTGGAGGGGTGCGTCACTTGAGTGGGTTGAGTCACTGATGTGATCTTCCTGTCTGGGTTGGCGCCCCCCCTTGGGTTGTGCCGTGGCGGAGATCTTTTTGGGCTATACTCGGCCTTGTCTCAGGATGGTAAGTTGGTGGTTGAAGATATCCCTCTCGTGGTGTGGGGCTGTGCTTTGGCAAAGTGGGTGGGGTTATATCCTTCCTGTTTGGCCCTGTCCGGGGGTATCATCGGATGGGGCCGCAGTGCCTCCTGACCCCTCCTGTCTCAGCCTCCAGTGTTTATGCTGCAGTAGCTTATGTGTCGGGGGGCTAGAGGTCAGTTTGTTATATCTGGAGTACTCCTCCTGTCTTATCCGGTGTCTTGTGGGAATTTAAGTATGCTCTCTCTAATTCTCTCTTTCTTTCTTTCTCTCTCTCTGAGGACCTGAGCCCTAGGACCATGCCTCAGGACTACCTGGCATGATGACTCTTGGCCATGTTCTGTTATAATCTCCACCCCTCACAGCCTGGTTCCTGTCTAGGTTTCTTCCTAGGTTTTGAACATTCTAGGGAGTTTTTTCTAGCCACCGTGCTTCTACACCTGCATTGCTTACTGTTCGGGGTTTTAGGCTGGGTTTCTGTACAGCACTTTGAGATATCAGCTGATGTACGAAGGGCTATATAAATTAATTAGATTTTTAGTTGTGATACAAACCTTATCAAAACATTTAGGCTAGGCTACATGAGGTGTGTGACTGTGATATAAAGTCAACAAAAAAAGAAGGCATTCGCTGTTTCTTGCCTAGTTGTGAATTATATATTATCAATGAATGAAGTACAAGTGACAGGCTAATATGGTCACCCACTAGACTTTCTTCATTTAATCTTGTCTTTACATGTACTAAATAATATGAGTGTGAAATTTGTTTTGATTTAAAATGGACCATTATCATCCACCTGTATAGAAAGTGCATTCGGAATGTATTCAGACCCCTGGACTTTTTCCACATTTTGTTACGTTACAGCCTTATCAATCTTCACACAATACCCCTTAATGACAAAACGAAAACAGGTTTATAAAAATGTTTGCAACAGAAATACCTTAGTTATTTGAGTATTCAGACAATTTGCTATGAGACTCGAAATTGAGCTCAGGAGCATCCTTTTTCCATTGATCATCCTTGAAATGTTTATACAACTTGATTGGAATCCACCTGTGGTAAATTCAATTGATTGGTAAGGCACACACCTGTTGATATAAGGTCCCACAGTTGACAGAGAAACCAAGCCACGAGGTCGAAGGAATTGTACGTAGAGCTTTGAGACAGGATTGTGTCAAGGCACAGATCTGGGGATTGGTAACAACAAATTGCTGCAGCATTGAAGGTCCCCAAGAACACAGTGGCCTCCATCGTTCTTCAATGGAATAAGTTTGGAACCGCCAAGACTCTTCCTAGAGCTGGACGCCCGGCCGAACTGAGTTCCTCTGTGGAGAAAGACAACCATCTCTGCAGCACTCAACCAATCAGCCCTTTATGGTATGGCCAGATGGAAACCACTCCTCGGTAAAGGTACAGCCCACTTGAATTTGCCAAAAGGCACCTAAAGGACTCTCAGACCGTGAGAAACAAGATTTTCTTTTTTGATGAAACCATGAACTCTTTGGCCTGAATGCCAAGTGTCACGTCTGGAGGAAACCTGGCACCATCCCTACAGTGAAGCATGGTGGTGGCAGCATCATGCTGTGGGGATGTTTTTCAGCTGCAGGGACTGGGAGACTAGTTAGGATTGAGGGAAAGATGAACGGAGCAAACTACAGAGAGAGCCTTGATAAAAACCTGCTCCAGAGTGCTCAGGACCTCAGACTGGGGCGAAGTTTCACCTTCCAACAGGACAACGACCCTAAGTACACAGCCAAGACAATGCAGGAGTGACTGAATGTCCTTGAGTGGCCCAGCCTGAGCCCAGACTTGAACCTGATCCAACATCTTTGGAGAGATCTGAAAATAGCTGTGCAGCGACGTTCTCCATCCAACCTGAGCTTGAGGATCTGCAGAGAAAAATAGGAGAAACTCCCCAAATACAGGTGTGCCAAGCTTGTAGCATCATACCCAAGAAGACTACTACTGTAATCGCTGACAAAGGTACTTCAACAAAGTACTGAGCAAAGGCTCTGAATACTTATGTAAATGTGATATTTCATAAATTTGCGCAAAAAAAAAAACTGTCATTATGGTTTATTGTGTGTAGATTGATGAAAAAAATAAGATTTAATACATTTTAAAATAAGGCTGTAACCTAACAAAATATGGAAGAAGTCATGGGGTCTGAATACTTTCAGAATGCAATGTAAATAGGATCCTTTTTCCGGGATTCATTTTTATGCCAGCCAGGTAGGCTATACTCCTGTTGTAAATATAAGTAACGTTCTTAATATTAGGAAATCAATATAGAAGACCTAGCCTATAGAAAGCTGATGGGATCCTCCTATTTTTAATAGAAGACAAAACTCTGTTTTCTCATGCAATTGCAAAGCCTATAGAAATGTTGCGCAACATAAGCTCTCATGAAGTGTTTGATTCGATTTTCCATTACATTTGTATTGATGTCAGAGTGATTAGAGGGACAATAGAGTGCTGAGTACCAGGCAGTTAGCAAGTTCGGTAGACCATCAGCAGCATCAGAGCTAATTACCGTGACTAAGCGGATACGTGGAATTTGACTGCCGTCATGACTCGTGGCCGCCGGTGTGGCAGTAATAAGGCTACCGTAACAGCCCTAGGCACACCTGGGACATTCAAAAATATCCACATACAAATGTTCAGTGGCGATGACAAAGTCTGTAGAGAAAAACATCAATGAATCCGCACATACTTCCCTACTGTATAATCAGTTGCTTACCAAATATCCGTGCGACGAATCCGAGTGGGAACTGGGAGGCAAAGAGTGTGAGGAACCATGGGGCTGCGTAGAGGCTGGGGCAGATCTCGTGTTCCTCCAGGTGGTTGTACAGCTCCCTGTGGTAGTCGTGCAGCAGCCTGGACAACTGGTACATCTGAATCTGAAATATACACGCACACAGACACACGTGCACACACAGATCAGTACATATCTGTGGTAGACATGCAGCAGATACAGCTGGAAAACAGGTACATCTGGCTATGCAGGGGCCACAATCAGATCAGACTATCAATATTTTCATTCAACCTTGATTTAACATGTAACCACATGTGTCCAAAATCTGTCTTGTCTACTACTTACTAAAACTACATACTGTGTACTAATCACACTACATACCTTTTGGTAAAAAATGAATGTAGTAAGCAACAAACATCAACGTACCAGGCTCATCCATACTGAGAATGCACAATTACATCATTTCCTGCCATTTGTCGTCCCCCCCCCCCGCAACATAAAAGCTGACAGTATTTCACTTTCAACCACATAGTATTTCAGTTAATCTTAGATGCATATTCTATCAGGAACATGTTAGGTCATTTTCAGAGCTTTTCAACAAAATATATGTACTGTAATTTGGAAATTTTGCACGAAAAATATCGCCGGTCCCTAAACGTCTTTGCTCCAGGAGAGAAGCAGAAATGCAAGAGAAAGCTTTACTGATGTCAAGTAGATTGTTGATGATGCAGTGATCCTATCGATTTATGACATTCTGGTGAGCAAGGCTTTATTTCGTATTATACAGCATCAAGTAATGACAGAAGAGAAGCTGCATGTACTGTATCAAATTATATACAAGTTAAAGTTGCGATAAGTAACTTTTTGGGCGACCTGACCAAATTCACATAGAAATGTGAGTTATACAGTAGATCTGTCATTCTAATTCAAAGCAAGTCTAAGAAGCGGTAGATCTGTTCTATGTGCGCTAATTTTAGCTTCTTCCCGTTCTTAAGTTACATTTTTGCATCTTTTATGTTTGGTTTTGAATACCAGCTTCAAACAGCTGAAAGCACAATATTTTTGGTTATGGAAAAGATATTTCACAGCGGTTTAATGGTACAATTATTCTCTACACTATACTTGCTTGTTTTGCCACCTAAACTGACTTTAGGCAAACTATTACAATTTTAGCAACCAGATAGTACATCTATAACTAACAAATAGCCTACCCAATGTCAACAATGCCAATTAGAAAAATATCTAAATTATGCTTAAAAAATATTTCTGCGGCCCATGGGCAAAATAGGAATATTTGGTTTATAAAAATAAAAAAAATCTTTACTGAGAAGGCATCTTCCAATGTGCAATAGTGCTTGTTCCCCGGCATTCATTCATTTTGCGAATTCGTACGAGATGAAGACCCAAAATGAGTGTATATTTTCTCATTCCCAATCAGACTACTATGAACACAAGTACAGTTATTTGGACATAGTCAGACATCAACCTTGAAACACACTTACAACACAGTACACACATATGATACACATATAGGATGCATACATGCAGGATCTGGCTAGATGGTTTTACATAGTTATTACTCCTGAACATCTGACTGCATAGGCCTATAGCTGACTTGATGTTAGCTTACTCCTACTCCACACAAAACAGTCAGAAAGGGTAGCTAACAAGATAAACAGCTACCAACCACGCCATCTCCTAAAAGTGGACAGACGGTCAGATACCTTACTTTCCTCACCCTGACACGGCTCCTTAGAGAAGAGAATAACAGATGAAGACCAAAAATTACCCTAAGGTGAAGCAAGCATGCTCCAGCCCTGACAGAATAGTCCGATAGTTGAACCTAGCGAGCGCTTAAAAAGAAAAATAATCACAAATCAAATGTTAACTCACCCAGTTACTAACAGTGGAAGGTTTGTCAACACTGATAAAGAAACAATGGAGAAAAACATTCCACCTGTGTGAACTTTGGGTTGGCCTTAGCAGAGCCCAATAAGAACACAGTTAAAGGCCTGAGAGGGCAGTGGTTGGCCATAAACCAGCCCTGAGTTGCCAGATAGATTAAACATTACCACGCCTGCTTGTGCATTTACCAGTCAGAACAGGCTACATGGCTAAGCTAGTAATGTATAGCCAAGACTAACAGAACGAACAGTACAGTTTGGAAGGTTTGGATATGGGGTTGGTTGTTGTATGTGATAGTAGAGCGGTGGCCTGAGGGAACACACCTAATGTGTTGGGAGAAGTGTTATGAAATGAAATGTTACGTAATATTTGAAATTGTATTTAACGGCTTTAATGTTGCTGGACCCCAGAAAGAGTAGCTGGGGATCCTTAACAAAAACAAATAAATACATCATCGTCACACTTCCCAGGTGAGACCCCCTTGTGAGATTGTTTTATTTTCAAGGGGAATGGAACCCACCTCCTACCCACTGTTGCCCTAGCTTCTGTCTTTAAAAAGGGGGGAAAAAACTGAACAGAGCTCGCAAAAGTGGAACGAGCCCTGACATGAGTGGCCAATGATTCACTGACACAAGCGTCACTATGTACCATTTGTGCCAGGATGTTATTGTGTTGAATTATTTGTGGTAAAAGTGCTAGCAAGTTGTCATTGTTAATACATACAGATAACTGCCTACATAAAGGAAACCAATCACTCAAACAAATGTATTTTATAAAGTCCTTTTTACAACAGCAGTTGTCACAAAGAGCTTATACAGATGCCCAGCCTAAACCCCCAAGAACAAGCAATGCAGATGTAGAAGCACAGTGGCTAGGAAAAACTCCCAAGAAAGACAGGAACCTAGGAAGAAACCTACAGAGGAGCCAGGCTCTGAGGGGTGGCCAGTCCTCTTCTGGCTGTGCTGGTGGAGATTACATAGTTCTTGAAGATGTTCAAACGTTAATAGATGACCAGCAGGGTCAAATAATAATATCAGTTGTTGTAGAGGATGCAACAGGTCAGCACCTCAGTAGAACATTTCCGTTGGCTTTTCATAGCCGATCATTCAGAGGTCGAGACAGCAGGTGCGGAAGAGAGATATCATTTTATCCCTTATTTACTAGCAGTTTCTTAGGTAATACCATATAAACACCAGGTGAATACTAGATTAAAGTACCAGATTATTATTTTTTTTTAAACTGGGCTTTTAAATAAAGCATTACCGAAATGTCCTCTTAGAGGTCCAGCAAACACCTCCCTCCCTCCCTCCATCCATCCATCCATCCATCCATCCATCCCCCTACCTGTAGAGAAGTCATGTCAGGCCTGTATTGCCTGCGGAAGCCCAGGTCGTACATCAGGAACTTGAGCATGTCAAAGGCCTGGTCCTCACTCATGTGCAACAGCAGGATACCTGCCACAAAGCTGATGCCCTGGCAGTAGCCCACCTCAGTGTCTAACAGAGAGTAGGCCTTGAGCAGATTGTAGAGGGACAGCTGCCCTGCACCTAGCTGGGCTGAGAAGTACTGGTGGGTGGGGAATGTCCGACCTATTGAATTCATTCAAATAAGAAATAAATACACCAATCAATCAATTGGTGTGCGTTTGCTTTTGTGTGGGTATGTACTAGAGGAGGCTGGTGGAAGAAGCTATAGGAGGACAGGCTCATTGTAATGGCTTGAATGGAATAAATGGAACGGATTCCATATGTTTGATACCCTTCCATTTATTCCATTCCATTCCAGCCATTACAATGAGCCTGTCCTCCTATAGCTCCTCCCACCAGCATCCTCTAGTACATAAACAAGCATGTGCACACATGGAGTATTACTGGGCAGTGAGCTGGTTCAGCAAGTCCTGGTGGAGTGTGTGTATGCATGTGTGCCAGTGTGCATGTGTGTCTTTGTTTGTGTGTGTGTGAATGCATGCACGTGCACATACCCAGGTCAACTAGTATGGAGTGCTGCTGGGCCGTGAGCTGCTTCAGCAGGTCTTGGTAGGGGGTGTCTGGGGCGTGGCGGCCGGGGGGCAGACGGTGTCTCAGGCGGTGCTGCTGGGAGAAGAGGAGCCACACCTCCCCACGCCTGCCCTTAGGGACACCTGGGGACAGAGATGATGTTTTGGAGTACAGAGCGTTGGATGTGTCAGGAGTATGGAGAAAGTGTAGGATGTGGTAGGAAGATAAACACATTACATTACACATGCAATACATAGATTAGCAAAGACAGGCAACCATACTAATACAGACATACAACGCGCACACACACACACGTACAAACAACAGACGTGTGGGGCACCTGCAGAAAGAGGGGGACTTCAGCACACACACGGACCACCCACCCACCCACCCAACACACACACCTTAACCCTTATCATTCTCTCTCTCGCTCACCCTTAGAGATTGCATTGTGGACCTCCTCTTTGTCCAACGGGACGACCTTGGCTCTGCCCGGAACGCTCAGCTTCCTGTCCCAGAAGGCTAGCACGTCTTTAATGCATGTCCCCACTTCCTGGTAGTCCAGCTTCATCTTCCGGATGTGCAGCTCGTCTCGACTTGCTAGCGGAGAGAGGTTACACAGAGAGGTCAAGAGGTCAGAGAGAGATCAAAGCAGTGTTAATTTCACCAACAAAAATAGTGACGAAAATTTTTCATTTCTCAGTGGCAAGTGACAAGATGATAACTGGCTATATAGACCCCCAAAAAAACTATAACTAAACAAAAAATATTTTTAATTTCAGTTGACGAAAACGAGACAATTATCTCTGTGACTAAAATCTGACAAGTAGGTGGACTTGACAAGAGTTTTTGAAGACATTAAGAGCTTTTCAGTGTTATTTGTTTGGTCCAATGAAAAGCATTAATGACCTTAGCAGAATTATAGCCTCTGCCGAGTCCCCAACAACCGGATGTTCCAGTTTTCCAGGGAAATGGAAAGGGAGTCTGTGACACGACATCTGCTTTTGGATGTTAACAAGCTGACACTCCATCTTACCTCCTCCATGTTTACCAGATTGGTTGAACAGTGCAGCAGAAAACCTCCCTAGACAGTAACTTTTGGATGTTAACAAGCTGACACTCCATCTTAACTCCTCCATGTTTACCAGACTGGTAGAATAGTGTACAAGAAAACCTCCCTAGACAGTAACTTTTGGATGTTAACAAGCTGACACTCCATCTTAACTCCTCCATGTTTACCAGATTGGTTGAACAGTACAGAAGAAAACCTCCCTAGACAGTAACTTTTGGATGTTAACAAGCTGACACTCCATCTTAACTCCTCCATGTTTACCAGACTGGTAGAATAGTGTACAAGAAAACCTCCCTAGACAGTAACTTTTGGATGTTAACAAGCTGACACTCCATCTTAACTCCTCCATGTTTACCAGATTGGTTGAACAGTGCAGAAGAAAACCTCCCTAGACAGTAACTTTTGGATGTTAACAAGCTGACACTCCATCTTAACTCCTCCATGTTTACCAGATTGGTTGAACAGTGCAGCAGAAAACCTCCCTAGACAGTAACTTTTGGATGTTAACAAGCTGACACTCCATCTTAACTCCTCCACGTTTACCAGATTGGTTGAACAGTGCAGCAGAAAACCTCCCTAGACAGTTACTTTCTTCTTCTCGTCAAGACCAGTATGTAGGGGGGGTTTCAGGTGTTTACTTAACGCCTACTACGCTAGTTAGGTTAGCAGAATTGTAAGGCTTTCTCATTGCAATGTTGCAATAAAGTGTAAAACAAATACCATGCCCAAGTCATTCACGAGTCACCTCTCTGTCCGGTAACTGGTCACCAATTTGGTGGCAACGAATCATTGACGAAAAAGGGGCAACATTTGGAGCCACTTTACTTATCATGTTGATTCAAACAAGACCAAATGCAACTTTTCCACAGGAGAAGAAAGGATTTGCACCAACAAGTTGACAGGGAAAAATACTACAAACCTCAAGAAACATCTGAAAGTGTATCATTCCAATATATACGCTCATGTAATAACAGATTGATAATGCTAGCTAGTTATGTTGCTTCAACCTATCAGACCACTACTTACGACAGAACTTTGATTACAATATAGCTACAGTATGCCAAAGGGCAGGGCTCCAGACTGCTACCACTGTCGCATTCTGCGTGTTTTTGTCACTGGGGCCTGTTTTGCTGAGGCCTGCTGCTGTGGTGAGCGAGCCACATTATTTGGGCTCCGGGAGAAAGAAAAAAAGGCTACTGATTGTATAACATTTCAAAATCCAATTGCGGGAAATACATAGCTTTGGAAGCAACTACTGCTGTTCTCTGCTTTCTGTTTTCAAATCTCTGCTTTTCAAATCTCTTAATAACGAGTTCAATAGGCACTATTTTCCGACCAAGATATTTGAGATGGCTTTAAGATCTGAAACACATAATTGCGAGTGCATAGGGTAGCAGGCTATAACTGCAACAAAAAAAAATTGGACATTACATTTGATGTTAGATTAATACATGACTACAATATGTGCAGTGGTGGAAAAAATACCCAATATCCATACTTGAGTAAAATCAAATATACCTTAATAGAAAATGACTCAAGAAAAAGTGAACGTCACCCAGTAAAATCCTACTTACACAGTCTAAAGCACTGTAAATTATTTTATAGGGTGGTTCGTGTTCTTTTCTATTGCGTGGAAAAAAACATGTGCGACCAAATCATGGGCTGGTGCCACCAACTGAAAAAGTTAAGGGGAAAATGTTAGTCTGGAGCCCTCTCAAGGGGTGGGATTTTGTATCTGTTGTGTTATTCTGCCAATTTGGCTGTTGGGAAGAAAATCATGCGGACGGATGTTATGCCGAAAATGATGTTGGTAGGACAAGGCTATATGTATGTTTGTGCTCATGGAAGTCAGTGATTTATGTTAACTGTAGGTTAATGAGGCAATAAAAATGTGATGTGACTAAAATGGCACACTGTTTTAATAATTTTGACTAAATAATTTGACAGTTTTATGTGGTAATAGTGAGGTGATTGGTCAAATTTGCAAGCCCTCTCTTGAAATGCAGAACATGGTTGATTTTGCAAAATTTTGGGCAATCGCAGATTTAAAAAATGTAATGAGGGACTGCTTCTAGCACATCAGAAGGTCATTATTTTGGATGTATACGGTATGAAGTGCCTAGGGGCCTAGCGATTGTTTTGTTTCTGGATGGTGTGAAAGTGTTAATTCACTGTTAAATGTGTGTATTCCAACCAGACATTCTACAAATAGTTGTGTTCCAGAACCACAAACAGAAGTGAGACGCAAGCGAGGGCTTTGTGACCCTCCCAAAATAAACAGGAGACAGAAACAACAGCTTGACAGGAGCTTTGGTGTTTTTATACATAGCCTATCTGTCTCAGATATCAAACTAATGCTAACTATCTCCCATCAGACATAACTCTAGATATCGCCCCGGATATCCAACTCCAGCTAAAACTAACTATGCTTACTAGCCTATACAGTGCCTTGCGAAAGTATTCGGCCCCCTTGAACTTTGCGACCTTTTGCCACATTTCAGGCTTCAAACATAAAGATATAAAACTGTATTTTTTTGTGAAGAATCAACAACAAGTGGGACACAATCATGAAGTGGAACGACATTTATTGGATATTTCAAACTTTTTTAACAAATCAAAAACTGAAAAATTTGGCGATTGGATTCAGGTCTGGACTTTGACTTAGCCATTCTAACACCTGGATATGTTAATTTTTGAACCATTCCATTGTAGATTTTGCTTTATGTTTTGGATCATTGTCTTGTTGGAAGACAAATCTCCGTCCCAGTCTCAGGTCTTTTACAGACTCCATCAGGTTTTCTTCCAGAATGGTCCTGTATTTGGCTCCATCCATCTTCCCATCAATTTTAACCATCTTCCCTGTCCCTGCTGAAGAAAAGCAGGCCCAAACCATGATGCTGCCACCACCATGTTTGACAGTGGGGATGGTGTGTTCAGCTGTGTTGCTTTTACGCCAAACATAACGTTTTGCATTGTTGCCAAAAAGTTCAATTTTGGTTTCATCTGACCAGAGCACCTTCTTCCACATGTTTGGTGTGTCTCCCAGGTGGCTTGTGGCAAACTTTAAACAACACTTTTTATGGATATCTTTAAGAAATGGCTTTCTTTTTGCCACTCTTCCATAAAGACCAGATTTGTGCAATATACGACTGATTGTTGTCCTATGGACAGAGTCTCCCACCTCAGCTGTAGATCTCTGCAGTTCATCCAGAGTGATCATGGGCCTCTTGGCTGCATCTCTGATCAGTCTTCTCCTTGTATGAGCTGAAAGTTTAGAGGGACGGCCAGGTCTTGGTAGATTTGCAGTGGTCTGATACTCCTTCCATTTCAATATTATCGCTTGCACAGTGCTCCTTGGGATGTTTAAAGCTTGGGAAATCTTTTTGTATACAAATCCGGCTTTAAACTTCTTCACAACAGTATCTCGGACCTGCCTGGTGTGTTCCTTGTTCTTCATGATGCTCTCTGCGCTTTTGACGGACCTCTGAGACTATCACAGTGCAGGTGCATTTATACGGAGACTTGATTACACACAGGTGGATTGTATTTATCATCATTAGTCATTTAGGTCAACATTGGATCATTCAGAGACCCTCACTGACCTTCTGGAGAGAGTTTGCTGTACTGAAAGTAAAGGGGCTGAATAATTTTGCACGCCCAATTTTTCAGTTTTTGATTTGTTAAAAAAGTTTGAAATATCCAATAAATGTCGTTCCACTTCATGATTGTGTCCCACTTGTTGTTGATTCTTCACAAAAAAAATACAGTTTTATATCTTTATGTTTGAAGCCTGAAATGTGGCAAAAGGTCGCAAAGTTCAAGGGGGCCGAATACTTTCGCAAGGCACTGTATGTGACCCGATTCAGGAAACTAGGCGTATGTCGCAAGTCATGACTTCACAGCAGAGCCGCTTGAACGTGAAAATTTTATCGATGATGCAGATGTAAAACCTGAGGACCCATGCCAAATCTTTTCAGTCTCCTGAGGGGGAAAAGGTTTTGCCCTCTTCACAACTGTCTTTGTGTGCTTGGACCATGATAGTTTGTTGGTGATGTGGACGCTGAGGAAGTTGAAGCTCTCAACCTGCTCCACTACAGCCCCGTTGACGAGAATGGGGGCGTGCTGGGTCCCCCTTTTCCTGTAGTCCACAATCATCTCCTTTTGTCTTGATCACGTTGAGGGAGAGATTGTTGTCCTTGCACCACACGGCAGGTCTCTGACCTCCTCCCTATAGGTGGTCTCATCGTTGTCGGTGATTAGGCCTACCACTGTCGTGTCATCGGCAAACTTAATGATGGTGTTGGAGTCATGCCTGGCCGTAGAGTCATGATTGAACAGGGAGTACAGGAGGGGACTGAGCACGCACCCGAGGGGCCCCCGTGTTTAGGATCAGCGTGACGGATGTGTTGTTACCTACCCATCAGGAAGTCCAGGATCCAGTTGCAGAGGGAGGAGTTTAGTCCCAGGGTCCTTAGCCTAGTGATGAGCTTTGTGGGCACTATGGTGTTGAACGCTGAGCTGTAGTCAGTGAACAGCATTCTCACATAGGTGTTCCTTTTGTCCAGGTGTGAAAGGGCAGTGTGGAGTGCAATAGAGATTGCATCATCTGTGGATCTGTTGGGGCGGTATGCAAATTGGAGTGGGTCTAAGGTTTCTGGTATGATGGTGTTGATGTGAGCCACGACCAGCCTTTTAAAGCATTTCATTGCTACAGATGTGAGTGCTACGGGTCGGTAGTCATTTAGGAAGGTTACCTTAGTGTTCTTGGGCACAGGGACTATGGTGGTCTGCTTGAAACATGTGGGTATTACACACTCAGACAGGGAAAGATTGAAAATGTCAGTGAAGACACTTGCCAGTTGGTCAGCTCATGCTGGAGTACACGTCCTGGTAATCCGTCTGGCCCTGCAGTCTTGTGAATGTTGACCTGTTTCAGTGTTACTTGCCTCGAAGCTGTTTAAAGGTCTTATTCAAATCGGCTATGGAGAGTGTGATCGCACAGTCGCTTGGAACAGCTGGTGCTCTCATGCATATTTCAGTGATACTTGCCATAAAACTATTTACATAATGTTATTTAGCTCGTCTGGTAGGCTCGTGTCACTGGGCAGCTCTTGGCTGTGTTTCCCTTTGTAGTCTGAAATAGTTTGCCAGCCCTGCCACATCCGACGAGCATCGGAGCCGGTGTAGTATGATTAAATCTTAGTCCTGTATTGATGCTTTGCCTGTTTGATGGTTCATCGGAGGGCATAACGGGACTTTTTATAAGCTTCCGGGGTTAGAGTCCCGCTCCTTGAAAGCGGCAGGTCTACCCTTTAGCTCAGTGCGGTTGTTGCCTGTAATACATGGCTTCTGGTTGGGATGATGTCATGAATGCACTTATTGATGAAGCCAGTGACTGATGTGGTGTACTCCTCAATGCAATCAGAAGAATGCCGGAACATATTACAGTCTGTGCTAGCAAAACAGTCCTGTAGTTTAGCATCTGCTTCATCTGACGACTTTTTTATAGACTGAGTCACTGGTGCTTTCTGCTTAATTTTTTTCCTTGTAGGCAGGAATCAAGAGGATATTTTTATGGTCAGATTTTCCAAATAGGAGGGCGAGGGAGAGCTTTGCATGTGTCTCTTTGTGTGGAGTAAAGGTGTTCTAGAGTTTTTTTCCCCTCTGGTTTCACATTTAACATGCTGATAGAAATGAGGTAAAACAGATTTAAGTCTCCCTGCATTAAAGTCCCCGGCCACTAGGAGTGTTTGCTTATGGCCTTATACAGCTCATTGAGTGTGGTCTTAGTGCCAGCATCGGTCTGTGGTGGTTAATAGACAGCTATGAAAAATACAGATGATAACTCTTTGGGCAGACCTTGTGGTCTATAGCTTATCATGAGATACTCTACCTCAGGCGAGCAAAACCTCGAGACTTCCTTAGATATGGTGCACCAGCTGTTGTTTACAAATATACATAGACCCCCGCTCCTTGTCTTACCAGAGGCTGCTGTTCTATCCTGCCGATAACCCGCCACCTGTATGTTATTCATGTCGTTGTTCAGCCACGACTTGGTGAAACATAAGATATTACAGTTTTTAATGTCCTGTTGGTGCTTCGTTGGCTAACAATACGAATTAGCCACTTCTGATCCTCACAAGGCACCCTGATCTCTTTCTGCGAAATCTCTGTTTATTTCTCCAGCGAATGATGGGGATGAGTGCCTGTTCGGGTGTTTGGAGTATACACTTCCCGTCCAACTCATTAAAGAAAATTCTGTGTTCAATTTGAGGTGAGTAATTGCTGTTCTGATGTCCAGAAGCTCTTTTCAGTTATAAGAGATGGTAGCAGCAACATTATGTACAAAATAAGTTACAAACAATGCGAAAAAACAAACAAAATAGCACTGTTGGTTAAGAGCCAATAAAACAGCAGCCATCCTCTCCTCATTTCATATGCTTTCTCAAAAATGTTCATGTGCCTTATTAACAAACTTTTATTCCATCTGTAAATACGAATAAAGTTGTTAAATTAAGACAGGAACCTTCCCGCTAGCCATGATTGGCTGAGATAATGAGGGGCTGGACATGCTGAGAGATGATTTTCAGATTGTTCTGCGGTGTAGCATCTTGTGTCTATAAAATGAGCTGCTCGTTATGCATAGATAATCCTTTCTACTGCAGATAGTGTTAGCCAGGGAGAACTGCAAATATGTTGCTACTGCTCTCAATAACATTGCTGCCCTGAATATATCAGGCGATATCGACAAAGGTCAGTGGGAAAATCGTTGTGATGGACTACTTTCTGGAGGACGAACGTGCCATGCTGGCACTCTCTTGACTCTGAAAATGAATCAGACGATGAGGAAATCCATGATTTAGGTAAAAACATTTTCATTGAAGAAGACATTGTTGAGTGGTGATGGGGAAGAAACGGCGATCAACAGTGTTGTTGTCACGGAAGAAGTGTTTTGAAATCAGTGAAACACAATGGGCCAAACAAGCTGCGCAAATGAACCGGAAACGACACAAGACGTCTTATTTAATGAAAGGGGTTGCAGTTAACGTTAACGTGACATGTCTAAACAAAACACCCCAAGTTAAAGCTTGCTGTTAGCTAGCTAACGTTAGCTGAGGTTAGATGGATGGCTTGCTAGCTAACATTATTTTAGGTGTATGAATTGTGTGTAACGTTAGTGATGTTTCTCAGAATGCCATTTCGCATTGCTAGTTATAGCCTAATGTTAGCTATCGGTTTGTACTGCTAGTTAAAGCTTGCTGTTAGCTAGCCAGCTGACATTATAGATGGCTGGCTAGCTAGCTAACATTGTGTATGAAGTGTGTGTACTGATGTTATCGCAGAATGCCATTTCACATCTATTGTATAATAATGCTAAAATATTTGTATGTCTTTCAGCATCAGTAAAACATTCCTGACTCTCCTCACCAGTCATACAAGGAGAATGGTCTAATGCCTCCCATCAGAAAGACCTGCAGAACACACCTGACTCTCCTCACCAGTCACACAAGGAGAATGGTCTAATGCCTCCCATCAGAAAGACCTGTAGAACACACCTGACTCTCCTCACCAGTCATACAAGGAGAATGGTCTAATGCCTCCCATCAGAAAGACCTGTAGAACACACCTGACTCTCCTCACCAGTCATACAAGGAGAATGGTCTAATGCCTCCCATCAGAAAGACCTGTAGAACACACCTGACTCTCCTCACCAGTCATACAAGGAGGATGGTCTAATACCTCCCATCAGAAAGACCTGTAGAACACACCTGACTCTCCTCATACAAGGATAATGGTCTAATGCCTCCCATCAGAAAGACCTGTAGAACACACCTGACTCTCCTCACCAGTCATACAAGGAGAATGGTCTAATGTCTTCCATCAGAAAGACCTGTAGAACACACCTGACTCTCCTCACCAGTCATACAAGGAGAATGGTCTAATGCCTCCCATCAGACCTGTAGAACACACCTGACTCTCCTCACCAGTCATACAAGGAGAATGGTCTAATGTCTCCCATCAGAAAGACCTGTAGAACACACCTGACTCTCCTCACCAGTCATACAAGGAGAATGGTCTAATGTCTTCCATCAGAAAGACCTGTAGAACACGCCTGTCTCTCCTCACCAGTCATACAAGGAGAATGGTCTAATGTCTTCCATCAGAAAGACCTGTAGAACACACCTGACTCTCCTCACCAGTCATACAAGGAGAATGGTCTAATGCCTCCCATCAGAAAGACCTGTAGAACACACCTGACTCTCCTCACCAGTCATACAAGGAGAATGGTCTAATGCCTCCCATCAGACCTGTAGAACACACCTGACTCTCCTCACCAGTCATACAAGGAGAATGGTCTAATGTCTCCCATCAGACCTGTAGAACACACCTGATTCTCCTCCACCAGTCATACAAGGAGAATGGTCTAATGTCTTCCATCAGAAAGACCTGTAGAACACACCTGACTCTCCTCACCAGTCATACAAGGAGAATGGTCTAATGTCTCCCATCAGAAAGACCTGTAGAACACACCTGACTCTCCTCACCAGTCATACAAGGAGAATGGTCTAATGTCTCCCATCAGAAAGACCTGTAGAACACACCTGACTCTCCTCACCAGTCATACAAGGAGAATGGTCTAATGCCTCCCATCAGACCTGTAGAACACACCTGACTCTCCTCACCAGTCATACAAGGAGAATGGTCTAATGTCTCCCATCAGACCTGTAGAACACACCTGATTCTCCTCCACCAGTCATACAAGGAGAATGGTCTAATGTCTCCCATCAGAAAGACCTGTAGAACACACCTGACTCTCCTCACCAGTCATACAAGGAGAATGGTCTAATGTCTCCCATCAGAAAGACCTGTAGAACACACCTGACTCTCCTCACCAGTCATACAAGGAGAATGGTCTAATGTCTTCCATCAGAAAGACCTGTAGAACACACCTGACTCTCCTCACCAGTCATACAAGGAGAATGGTCTAATGCCTCCCATCAGACCTGTAGAACACACCTGACTCTCCTCACCAGTCATACAAGGAGAATGGTCTAATGTCTCCCATCAGACCTGTAGAACACACCTGACTCTCCTCACCAGTCATACAAGGAGAATGGTCTAATGCCTCCCATCAGACCTGTAGAACACACCTGACTCTCCTCCACCAGTCATACAAGGAGAATGGTCTAATGTCTCCCATCAGACCAGTAGAACACACCTGACTCTCCTCACCAGTCATACAAGGAGAATGGTCTAATGTCTCCCATCAGACCTGTAGAACACACCTGACTCTCCTCACCAGTCACACAAGGAGAATGGTCTAATGTCTCCCATCAGACCTGTAGAACACACCTGACTCTCCTCACCAGTCATACAAGGAGAATGGTCTAATGTCTCCCATCAGACCTGTAGAACACACCTGACTCTCCTCACCAGTCATACAAGGAGAATGGTCTAATGTCTGCCATCACAAAGACCTGTAGAACACACCTGACTCTCCTCACCAGTCATACAAGGAGAATGGTCTAATGTCTCCCATCAGAAAGACCTGTAGAACACACCTGACTCTCCTCACCAGTCATACAAGGAGAATGGTCTAATGCCTCCCATCAGAAAGACCTGTAGAACACACCTGACTCTCCTCACCAGTCATACAAGGAGAATGGTCTAATGTCTCCCATCAGAAAGACCTGTAGAACACACCTGACTCTCCTCACCAGTCATACAAGGAGAATGGTCTAATGTCTCCCATCAGACCTGTAGAACACACCTGACTCTCCTCACCAGTCATACAAGGAGAATGGTCTAATGTCTCCTATCAAAAAGAGAGCCAGTCCAAGCAAGCAAAGGCAGCAGCGCAGTCATCAACTACATGTACCATTTCATCACTAACTACGGAGATGGACCTGAATTGTGATAATTGCAGTGGCCAAAACAGCACTTCAGAAAGACCAGAGTGAACACCTTGTCTGAGATTGTTAGTGCTGTGAAGGACAGCACTGTGAAGGGGGTCAACATCCGCAGCTGTTTGGACTGGAGGATGGTACGGTGCCGGTGGAAAGCTATGGATGACTTCAGGCCGCTGCCACAGATCAAGCAGTACCAGCACTTCAGGTGAAAATCATTTTCATTGCATTGCATGAGGTTATTTTTCTTATCTAAACTAGGGAGGTGAATTGATGTTGTGCAGGGTTGAAATGTCTTCTGATTTTTAGTTGTTGTTATTCCCTGTTTTACAGCATTGATGCTATGGAGCCTGGCGTTGTTATCGCCAAGGGGCGTTCGGACTGTCAGGACCAGGTTTCAGCTAGATGTCGACCGATTAATCGGAATGGCCGATTAATTAGGGCTGATTTCAAGTTTGCATAACCATCGGAAATCGGTATTTTTTTGGACACATATTTTTTTAAATATATATACAGTGGGGCAAAAAAGTATTTAGTCAGCCACCAATTGTGCAAGTTCTCCCACTTAACAAGACGAGAGAGGCCTGTAATTTTCATCATAGGTACACTTCAACTATGACAAAATGAGAAAAGAAATCCAGAAAATCACATTGTAGGATTTTTAATGAATTTATTTGCAAATTATGGTGGAAAATAAGTATTTGGTCAATAACAAAAGTTTCTCAATACTTTGTTATATACCCTTTGATGGCAATGACAGAGGTCAAACGTTTTCTGTAAGTCTTTTTCAGGTTTTCACACACTGTTGCTGGTATTTTGGCCCATTCCTCCATGCAGATCTCCTCTAGAGCAGTGATGTTTTGGGGCTGTTGCTGGGCAACGCGGACTTTCAACTCCCTCCAAAGACTTTCTATGGGGTTGAGATCTGGAGACTGGTTAGGCCACTCCAGGACCTTGAAATGCTTCTTACGAAGCCACTCCTTCGTTGCCCGGGCGGTGTGTTTCGGATCATTGTCATGCTGAAAGACCCAGCCACGTTTCATCTTCAATGCCCTTGCTGATGGAAGGAGGTTTTCACTCAAAATCTCATGATACATGGCCCCATTCATTCTTTCCTTTACACAGATCAGTCGTTCTGGTCCCTTTGCAGAAAAACAGCCCCAAAGCATGTTTCCACCCCCATGCTTCACAGTAGGTATGGTGTTCTTTGGATGCAACTCAGCATTCTTTGTCCTCCAAACACGACGAGTTGAGTTTTTACCAAAAAGTTATATTTTGGTTTCATCTGACCATATGACATTCTCCCAATCTTCTTCTGGATCATCCAAATGCTCTCCAGCAAACTTCAGACGGGCCTGGACATGTACTGGCTTAAGCAGGGGGACACGTCTGGCACTGCAGGATTTGAGTCCCTGGCGGCGTAGTGTGTTACTGATGGTAGGCTTTGTTACTTTGGTCCCAGCTCTCTGCAGGTCATTCACTAGGTCCCCCCGTGTGGTTCTAGGATTTTTGCTCACCGTTCTTGTGATCATTTTGACCCCACGGGGTGAGATCTTGCGTGGAGCCCCAGATCGAGAGAGATTATCAGTGGTCTTGTATGTCTTCCATTTCCTAATAATTGCTCCCACAGTTAATTTCTTCAAACCAAGCTGCTTACCTATTGCAGATTCAGTCTTACATTCTGGTGCAGGTCTACAATTGTGTTTCTGGTGTCCTTTGACAGCTCTTTGGTCTTGGCCATAGTGGAATTTGGAGTGTGACTGTTTTAGGTTGTGGACAGGTGTATTTTATACTGACAACAAGTTCAAACAGGTGCCATTAATACAGGTAACGAGTGGAGGACAGAGGAGCCTCTTAATGCGTTTCAGCCAATCACTTGTGTTGTGACAAGGCAAGGGTGGTATACAGAAGATGGCCCTATTTGGTAAAAGACCAAGTCCATATTATGTAAAGAACAGCTCAAATACACAAAGAGAAACGACAGTCCATCATTACTTAAAGACTTGAAGGTCAGTCAATACGGAAAATGTAAGAACTTTGAAAGTTTCTTCAAGAACAGTCGCAAAAACCATCAAGCGCTATGATGACACTGACTATCATGAAAACAACCACAGAAATGGAAGACCCAGAGTTACCTCTTCTGCAGAGGATAAGTTCATTAGTTACCAGCCTCAGAAATTGCAGCCCAAATAAATGCTTCACAGAGATCAAGTAACAGACACATCTCAACATCAACTGTTTAGAGGAGACCGTCTGAATCAGGCCGTCATGGTCGAATTGCTGCAAAGAAACGACTACTAAAGAACACCAATAAGAAGAGACTTGCTTGGGCCAAGAAACACAACCAATAGACATTAGCCCAGTGGAAATTTGTCCTTTGGTCTGGAGATTTTTGGTTCCAACCCCTGTCTCTTTGTGAAACGCGGTGCGGGTGAACGGATGATCTTCACATGTTATGCTTAGCTGGTGACACTGTCTGTGATTTATTTAGAAATCAAGGCACATTTAACAAGCATGGCTACCACAGCATTCTGCAGCGATACACCATCCCATCTGGTTTGGGAATATCATTTGTTACTCAACAGGACAATGACCCAACTAGAGGTCGACCGATTACGATTTTTCAACACCGAAACCGATTATTGGAGGACCAAAAAATGGCGATACCGATTAACCGGCCAATTTTTATATGTATACAGTTGAAGTAGGAAGTTTGCATACACCTTAGCCAACTATATTTAAACTCTGTTTTTTTCACAATTTCTGACATTTAATCATAGTAAAAATTCTCTGTCTTAAGTCAGTTAGGATCACCACTTTGTTTTAAGAATGTGAGATGTCAGAATAATAATAGAGATAATGATTTATTTCAGCTTTTATTTCTTTCATCACATTCCCAGTGGGTCAGAAGCTTACATACACTCAATTAGTATTTGGTAGCATTGCCTTTAAATTGTTTAACATGGGTCAAAAGTTTAAGGTAGCCGTCCACAATCTTCCCACAATAAGTTAGGTGAATTTTGGCCCATTCCTCCTGACAGAGCTGGTGTAACTGAGTCATGTTTGTAGGTCTCCTCGCTCGCATTCAGTTCTGCCCACAAATTTTCTATAGGATTGAGGTCAGGGCTTTGTGATGGCCACTCCAATACCTTGACTTAGTTGTCCTTAAGCCATTTTGCCAGTATGTTTGAGGTAATTGTCAATATGGAAGACCCATTTGCTTTAACTTGTCTTGAGATGTTGCTTCAATATATCCACATAATTTCCCTTCCTCATAATGCCATCAATTTTGTGAAGCGCACCAGTCCCTCCTGCAGCAAAGCACCCTCACAACATGATGCTGCCACCTCCAGGCTTCAAGGTTGGGATGGTGTTCTTCGGCTTGCAAGCCTCCCCCGTTTTCCACCAAACGTGACGATGGTCTTTATGGCCAAACAGTTCCATTTTTGTTTCATCAGACCAGGGGACATTTCTCCAAAAAGTACCATCTTTGTTGCATACCATTGTCTGGCTTTTTTATGGCGGTTTTGGAGCAGGGCTTCTGCCTTGCTGAGGGCCTTTCAGGTTATGTCGACATAGGACTGTTTTACTGTGAATATAGATACTTTTGTACCGGTTTCCTCCAGCATCTTCACAAGGTCCTTTGATGTTGTTCTGGGATTGATTTGCACTTTTCGCACCGAAGTTCGTTCATCTCTAGGAGACAGAATACGTCTCCTTCCTGAGCGGTATGACGGCTGTGCTGTCCCATGGTGTTTATACTTGCGTACTATTGTTTGTACAGATGAATGTGGTACCTTCAGGCGTTTGGTATTTGCTCCCAAGGATGAACCAGACTTGTGGAGGTCTACTATTTTTTTTCTGAGGTCTTGGCTGATTTGATTTCCCATTGATGTCAAGCAACGAGGCACCGAGTTTGAAGGTAGGCATTGAAATACATCCACAGGTACACCTCCAATTGACTCAAATTATGTCAATTAGGCTATCAGAAGCGTCTAATTACATAATTTTCTGGAATTTCCCAAACTTCTGACCCACTGGAATTGTGATACAGTGAATTAATCTGTCTGTAAACAATTGTTGGAAAAATGACTTTTGTCATGCACAAAGTAGATGTCATAACCGACTTGACAAAACTATAGTTTGTTAACAAGAAATTTGTGGATTGGTTGAATGAGTTGTAATGACTCCAACCTAAGTGTGTGTAAACTTCCGACTTCAACGGTATATCCTTTCAGATATCTAATGTAACTCTATCTATTATCCTCTCAGATATCATACTCTGACTTACGATAACGATGTTCTCTCATATCTAACTCTGGCTAATGCCAATGCAAACTTTTTTCATGTCCTGAAATTGTTCAAATGCTATTTTAGGCATAAAGATTAGATTTAGGGTTTGGGTTAGGGAAAATAGGATTTTGAATGGGAAAAAATGTGTGTGTGTGTGTGTGTGTGTGTGTGTGTGTGTGAGTGACAGGGGGTTGGGTACAGGTGTAAGCAAAGAGACAAGTTTCCTTTGTCTCTGCATAATAGATGACTAAAGCTCCATTCTCACTCACCCTCCAGTCTCTGGTTCTCCTTCTCCATGCGTAGCAGCAGTATCTGCTGGTGGATCGCCGTCTTCCATAGGGCCCGGTAGTGCACCGCCGTCCTCTTGGGCCTCTTCCCAGTGAAGGTGTCACCCGAGGTGGTCAGTAGGCTGGCCAGGGGGTCCAGACTTGGGTCGAAGGAGCGGGGGGAGAGGGGCAGCAGGTCCATCACATCACAGTGGTCTGAGAGACAACATATCCAAATAACTGCAGTCATTTTTATTTGTCAAGCAAATAACTGTCGGTCTCACGGTAATTGACCGAAATTAACATAAACCAATTTAGCATCTCCTGGCTTCCATGCATTCCCTACAAGCATATCATACAGACCTTTGGAACATCTACATTTAAAAAAAATAATAAATCTATGTAATATAGCCTACACATTCCCAATAAATCCATTATGTATTTTAGACGGGTCTAAAGAAACATGATATGGATAAAATGTAGTCTATTTCAGAAGAACAGAATAACATACTCTGAGTTGTCCTGATGTTAGGCCGTGATGTGGCTATGTCATATGGCTGTGGGCTACACTAGTTCATTTAGTAGACAAGACTTGCTTAGAATACCGTGGCATTATTTTATAGTATGAAGAATACAATTGAATAAAGCTGAATAAAATAAAGGATATTTGAGGGAGTGTGCACACGAGGCTATTCTGTGTTGAGCTGTTAACAAAGAAATAGCTATTCCTATATGCTTAATTTAGAGTTATTCATGTAACTTTAGTTGTTCTACAAACATTGGGCTATATGTTTTGATTTTTAATACTTTGTAAAGCTGCATGATGCGACTAATGATGATTTGAAAAAAGTTGCATGAGCTCTGCTTTGTTTTTGCTCAGGCTGTACACACTACATCAGTCTCTCATTCACCATTTGAAAAGCACTTGATAATGCCTAGAATATCACAGTGGCATTCCCTTTGTGTGGCCGTAATGCACCCTAAAAAAATCCAGGCCTTTTGCAGCAAGTGGCTGTTGTGCCCTTCTCCAAATCAAATCTCAATCACGTGATTGGATCTTTTTCACAGGCTACAAGTGAAGACAGACATCTGGGATGCAATTGCGCCCGTCCTTATTTCCGAGGTGCATATTGAAGATATTGGAAGAACTGTCCACGTTTACTTTTCATCATCCAACAAGATGAGTAGGCCTCACAAACAGAAAACGCACCCGCCTATGTCAATCTACTATCCCCATTAGTACAAAAGTTAATCTATTCTATTCTCTGCGAGAAATAAATATTCCAAACATTGTCTGGGACAGTTGTGGGATGCGATAGATCCCAAATTTATACGACCACTAGCTTCAAAAACACTGTTTTATGCAATGTGGCTGATGCAACAGATCAGAAGGTTTAGCTTAAAATGTTGATAAACTATTAGGCTATTTCTTCACATTATAAGCGCAGCAATGCACACATGGTAGTGGGCTATAAGCACGTATGTCCCCTTAGCAGGAAAACACGTATCAAAAGTGACCATAAATGTGATTATGCATGTAATGGTTTTATTATAAAATATGCATATTTATGGTGAAAATTATCTTACGAAATGGGAAACTCACACGCTGCTTATGTATGCCAGTTAGGTTCTACACTCCTTGTAAAGCAGGTTAATTTGTTTAATTTTAAGAAGTTATTTGGCCACTTTAGTTGTGATACAAACCCATTCAAAACATATAGGCCTATGGGTTAAGGCTACATGAGGTGTGCGACTATGACAAAAAAGGCTAACATTGTCACCCATCAGACTATTCTTGATTTAATCTTGTCTTTACATATACTAACTAATATATATGTGAAATTTGATTTGATTTAGAATGGACCATTACCATGCACCTGTATTGAAACAGGGGCATGCGGGAAAAAATACCTGCCATCTGTGCACATAAATGGAGGATGCTTTTCCCGTGGTTCATTTTCATGCCAGCCAGGTAGGCTATACTCCTGTTGTAAATATAAGCAATGTGCTTAATATTAGGAAAGTTAGGAAATACATTTAGTAGGCCTAGCCTATAGAAAGCTGATGGGATCCTCCTATTTTTAGTAGAGGCCACCACTGTTTTCTCGCGCAATTTCAAAGCCTATAAAAATGTTACGCAACATGAGCTCATGGCCTCTCATGAAGTGTTTGATTACATTTGCATTGATGTCAGAGTGATTTGAGGGACAATCGAGTGCTGAGTACCAGGCAGTTAGCAAGTTTGGCAGGCTACTAATGACCACCAGCAACAGAGCTTGGAGAATCGCCTAATAACCGTGACTAAACGGTCACGTGGATTTTGACTGCCTTCATGACTCGTGACCACCGTAGTGCCGGTAATACGGTCACCGCAACAGCCCTAGTTGTAAATCGGTGTTTGAGAGGACACAAGAGTTAAAGGATATGCTAATCATCACAATGTTTCATCACAAATTCATTATACATTTCAACTTTGCTGACTATATTGCGAGCCTATTGTAATTCTGTACTAAAAGTACTGTGAGCAGGAATGCATTGTATTGGGTATTGTAATCTGATTATGCTGTTCTTAATTGCCCTATGGGAAAAATAAAGTTGGACTGAATTGAGTTTAATTGAATTGTACCAGTGTCTTATGGATGGTTTGTAATTACAAACCATCTGTGCTTGAGATGGGGAGCTACACTGGGGATTCGGGAAAACTGTCTATTTTTACCTGCTACACTTTTGCCAGCGTGAGCTACTTTATTAAGTGTTCTCGGGCGTGAAAATAGAATTTAACCTAATTTTACACTGAGCAGCGCGGGACACTCGCGGAGCCGTGCTGCTTGTGCCTAGGTTTCATTGAAATAATATAGCAGCGTCTCACACTGCAAAAATTGTAGCAAGCCAGTGTAGCAAGCCTGTTACACACACACACCTGGGTGCTGCATGGATGTGGGCTTGTTCATGGGCGAGGCGACCCGCAGGAAGATCTTCTGTCTCCAGGACACTTTGCGGATGTTGAGGGGTGCACTCACACTGTCACTGCTGCATCCAGATAGCGTCCTCTTCCTGCCCTCCCCATTACTGATGAGCAAGGGAAAATGATAAAGAGGGAGGGTTGAGAGAGAGAGGAGAGGCGAGAGGGAGCAAGAGAGGGAAAAGGAGGGAGAGGGAGTGAGATAGTGAAAGAGAAGGAGTGGGCATGTCACAAATACAAAGGGACGTAAACAAACACCCACACACTGATAGTAGTATACACACGCAGTCTCACACACACACACACACACCTAATCTCAACATTGAGACAGACAGATGCTAATCAACAGAATCTCCCGGTCTGCAGATGGGTGAGTGATTAAACCACCAAGAAAATCCAAAAAGGAAAACTTCTCACAACAAACAAAACATTGATTGAAGACTGATTCACACATAAATATTGATTAATAAAGCAGAAATTAGTACAAAAGATCCATAATTAGTACATAAAACAAAAGCAAACATCAAGACAGAGGCAGCCATTGTTACATGGATGTTTGGATCATTTCCTTGGGAAAGAAGAAGAGAGGAGAATAGGGATAGGAAGCTGATTGATCTATTTCAAGACTATGATTCCGTCTGAAATGGCGGTTATTGCACTTATTGTGCAAAAGTAGTGCAATATATAGGGTTCTATTTCAGACACACCCTATGTTTCTCAATTGTTTCTCACACCAAAGGTTAAAGCCACAGTCTGTAACATGTCCCTACCATCAAAGAGTGGGCCACCAACAAGATAAACTGTCTTTAAATGTCAAAGAAATGTAGACATGACTTGAAAATGTCTGCAGTTAACACTAGATAATACATTTCAAAACATGTAACCTTGCGTAACCCTGGATCAGATGACAATTGATACTCGGATTAACAAGATACTGTCTAGTCATGAGGCGCTTACTTCACTGCTCAAGAGACCTGAGTAGAGAATAACAGGAAGCGACCTCACAGAGCAAGGTCAGGGCTACGGGGACACTGTTGCTGAGACGGTGGTGGTGCCCCCACATCCTATAACAGTGTTGCATAATTTTGGGAGGTGGTTCGATTTGAGATTGTAGTGCATCTCTGGTTTCCATGTGGTCAGGAAGTGAAAAAACTCCCCATTCCTTAATGATTACAAGCATACCCATAACATGATGCAGCCAAAACTATGCTTGAAAATATGAGAGAATGAGAGTGGTACTCTGTAATATGTTGTATTGGATTTGGCCCGAACATAACACTTTGTATTCAGGACACATAGTTAATTTCATTCCCACTTTTTTTGCAGTATTACATTAGTGACTTCAAATCAAATTGTATTTGTCACATGTGCTTGCAAGCCCCTAACCAACAATGCAGTTTTGAGAAAGAAAAAAAAAGAGTCAAAAAAAGAGTAAAAAAATTAAAGAGTGACAATAAAATAACAATAACAAGGCTATTTACAGGGGTTCCCGGTACCGAGTCAATGTGTGGGGGTACAGGTTAGTCGAGGTAATTGAGGTAATATGTACATATAGGTAGGGGTAAAGTCACTATGCATAGATAATAAACAGCGAGTAGCAGCAATGTAGAAAGGGGGTAGGTCAATGCAAATATTCCCGAGGAGCCATTTAGCTGCTTAGACATCTTATGGCTTAGGGGGTAAAAAACTGTTGAGAAGCCTTTTGGACCTAGACTTGGCGCTCCAGTACCGCTTTCCATGCGGTAGCAGAGAGAACAGTCTATGATTAGGGTGGCTGGAATCTTTGGCAATTTTTAGAGCCTTCCTCTGACACCGCCTGGTAGAGGTCCTGGATAGTAAGAAGATTGGCCCCAGTCAGGTACTGGGTCGTGCACACTACAGGAGGGGACTGAGCACGCACCCGAGGGGCCCCCGTGTTGAGGATCAGCGGTTACCTAACCTTACCACCTGGGTGAGGCACGTCAGGAAGTCAAGGATTCAGTTGCAGAGGGAGGTGTTTAGTCCCAGGGTCCTAAGCTTAGTGATGAACTATGGTGGTCTGCTTGAAACATGACAAGAGCAAACATCAAGACACAGATGCAGCCACTGTTTCATGGATGTTTGGATCATTTCCTTGGGAAAGAAGAAGTTGAGTTTGATGGGAGAGAGGAGAATATGGATAGGAAGATGATTGATCTATTCCAAGACTTTGGCTCTGTCCGAAATTGTAAAAGTAGGGCAATGTAAACCGAAAATGAGGGTTTCAGTCAGTATTCTTCCGTTTGGGTTCTAATGAATACACCCCAGGAGTAGGCCTCCTAGACACAGTTTTGCATTTTCCTCATTAAAGGTTAGGATTGGGGAGGAGACGCTGATCCTAGATCTGTACTTAAGGTAAACTTTATTCCGCAGCCACCTGGTAACCACCTGAGACTACTGAAGCTGTGAACCTGGGTGATGCTAGGTGTGCTAAGATTCAGTATCGCTACAATTAATTAAACAGCTAATTAACTAGCCTTGGCTGTAACTATTAAGAACTCTAGGGCCTGAGGGATTTGACTGTTGAGAGAGAGCAAAAGAGCGTGAGAGAGTTCAGTGGAGTAACTGATCATCAGAAGACGAGTCCATGAGGGACGATTCACATTTCAGAATGGAAATGTTAACCTTTTTGAAAATGTCTAGATGTGTCACCACCTGTGGGGAATGTAGATGTCAAATGGAGCTGGGAGAATTTAAAGGTGAATTCCTGGTTTCTAGGCCGGGTGAACCAGGGTATTGTTCAGTAGGCACAAAACTGAAGAAAATGTTCAGAAACAGAAAGTCTGAACTTGTCCAATAAGGAATGCCTGTTTTCCTTTTCTGTTGTACAACATTTAGCTGTGGTGTGCCCTAATGAACTGCACCAAGGAGAGCAAAATGAAGGAAGATCTATTCACAATCAATCCCTTTTAGTGCGCTATAGACATAATACAGGTGGTGCAGGGTAAAAGGCCGCCATATTTGGACTTTGGACTCTGTGTTAACAACCCTTCAGATGAGCTTCAATGCCATACAACTCTCCTACCGTGGCCTCCAATTGCTCTTAAATACAAGTAAAACTAAATGCATGCACTTCAACCGTCCGCTACCTGCCCGCCCGTCTAACATCACTACTCTGGACGGTTCTGACTTAGAATATGTGGACAACTACAAATACCTAGGTGTCTGGTTAGACTGTAAACTCTCCTTCCAGACTCACATCAAACATTTCCAATCCAAAGTCAAATCTAGAATTGGCTTCCTATTTCGCAACAAAGCCTCCTTCACTCATGCTGCCAAACATATCCTTGTAAAACCGACCATCCTACCGATCCTAGACTTTGGCGACGTCATTTACAAAATAGCCTCCAATACCCTACTCAATAAATTGAATGCAGTCTATCACAGCCCCATATACTACCCACCACTGCGACCTGTACGCTCTCGTTGGCTGACCCTCGCTTCATACTCATCACCAAACCCACTGGCTCCAGGTCATCTACAAGACCCTGCTAGGTAACGTCCCCCCTTATCTTACCTTGCTGGTCACCATAGCAGCACCCACCTGCAGCACATGCTCCAGCAGGTATATCTCTCTGGTCACCCCCAAAACCAATTCTTACTTTGGCCGCCTCTCCTTCCAGTTCTCTGCTGCCAATGACTGGAAAGAACTGCAAAAAATCTCTGAAACTCGAAACACTTATCCCCCTCACTAGCATTAAGCCCCAGCTGTCAGAGCAGCTCACAGATTACTGCACCTGTACATAGCCCATCTATAATTTAGCCCAAACAACTACCTCTCCCCCTACCATATTTATTTTGCTCCTTTGCACCCCCATTATTTCTATCTCTACTTTGCACATTCTTCTACTGTAAATCTACCATTCCAGTGTTTATTTATTTAAAAAAAAAAATGTTTACTTGCTATATTGTATTTACTTCGCCACCATGGCCTTTTTTACCTTTACCTCCCTTATCCCACCTCATTTGCTCACATTGTATATAGACTTATTTTTCTACTGTTTGTCTGTTTTACTCCATGTGTAACTCTGTGTTGTTGTACCTGTCGAACTGCTTTGCTTTATCTTGGCCAGGTCGCAATTGTAAATGAGAACTTGTTCTCAACTTGCCTACCTGGTTAAATAAAGGTGAAATAAAAATAAAAATAAATAAATATTGCATCACCCAGGTGGGTACTCGATAGTGATGTTGGATAGGGTGAGTTAACCCGAAAACCATCTTAAGAGACAGTGAAAGGATCCATAGACTACATAGAAACCACCTTTAAATATCTAAACCCTAAACAAGTGAAATATATCACTTAAATTGATCAGACATGCACAGTCATAGCTAGTGTTACAAGCATGTAATAAAACATATGAATAGTTAATGGTTTAAGCAAGAGGCTTCAAGAGACAGGCTACAACTCATATCACTGCATAATGAGAAACAGAAATGTCCAGAATAGTGTTGCATGGGATGGACTCTAGACTCTGCAGAATGCGTTGATGAAACACAGGGTTGACAATAGGTGAGTTAAGCTGGGAATATATACACAGTTTTGGTTAAATATAGGACTGTGAAGATTAGCATCGACATGCATACAAAACAAGACAAAGAGCATATCAGCGCCCACCCCTACTTCAGAAATAAATGGTAGAATCCAACAATAGAAACAACATTAACAATAAGATTTGGCCATTTTGCCAATCAAAAAAAGGGTGAAAGATGAAAGTACAATGCTTTCAGAAGGTATTCATACCCCTTATTCCACATTTTGTTGTGTTATAGCCTGAATTCAAAATGGATCAAATATATTATTTTCTCACCCATCTACACACAATACCCTATTATGAGAAAGTGAAAACATGTTTTTTAGAAATCTTTGCAAATGTATTCGAAATGAAATACAGACATCTCATTTACATTAGTATTCACACCACTGAATGTTAGAATCACCTGGAATGTACAATATTTGCCCGTTATTCTTTAAAAAAAATCCAAAATCTGTGATATTGGTTGTTGATCATTGCTAGACAACCATTTTCAAGCAATAGATTCTCTAGCAGATAACATTCATTGTCTTCTTCATAAGCAACTCCAGTGTATATTTGGCCTTGTGTTCTAGGTTATTGTCCTACTGAAAGGTGAATTCATCTCCCAGTGTCTGGTGGAAAGCAGACAACCAGGTTATCCTCTAGGATTTTGCCTGTGCTGAGCACCATTTAGTTTAATTTTAACCTTAAAAAGTTCCCTTGCCAATGACAAGCTTACATTACCCATAACATGATGCAGCCACCACCATGCTTGAAAATATGAGGAGTGGTACTTAGTAATGTTGTGTTGGATTTGCCCAAAACATAACATTCAGGGTATAAAGTTAATTTCTTTGCCACATTTTTTTGCAGTTTTACTTTAGTGCATTGCAAACAGGATGCATGTTCTGGAATATTTTTTATTCTGTACAGGCTTTCTTTTTTTCACTCTGTAACTTAGGTTGGTATTGTGGAGAAACGACAGTGTTGTTGATCCATCCTCAGTGTTCTCCTATCACAGCCATTAAACTCAGTAATTGTTTTAAAGTCACCATTGGCCTCATGGTGAAATCGCTGAGCAGTTTCCTTCCTCTCCAGCAACTGAGTTAAGAAGGGCACCTGTATCATTGGGTATATTGATAGACCATTCAAAGTGTAAAGTTAACACATCTACCAATGACTACCTCTGGTCTTTGTGGTTGAATCTGTGTTAGGAAATCAATGCTCCACTGAGGGACAGATAGGGGTACAAAGATGAGGTAGTCATTACAAAATCATGTTAAATACTATTATTGCACACAGAATGAATCCATGTCATTTATTTTGTGACTTGTTAAACACATTTTTACCCCTGAAATTATTTAGGCTTGTCTTAACAAAGGGGTTGAATACAGTGGCTTACGAAAGTATTCCCCCCCTCGCATTTTTCCTATTTTGTTGTCTTACAACCTGGAATTAAAATGGATTTTGGGGGGGGTTGCATTATTTGATTTACACATGCCTACCACTTTGAAGATGCAAAATATGTTTTATTGAGAAACAAACAAGAAAGACAAAAAAACTGAAAACTTGAGCGTGCATAACTATTGACCGCCCCAAATTCAATACTTTGTAGAGCCACCTTTTGCAACAATTACAGCTGCAAGTCTCTTGGGGTATGTCTCTGTAAGCTTGGCACATCTAGCTACTGGGATTTTTGAAAATATTTCAAGGCAAAACTGCTCCAGCTCCTTCAAGTTGGATGGGTTCTGCTGGTGTACAGCAATCTTTAAGTCATACCACAGATTCTCAATTGGATTGAGGTCTGGGCTTTGAAAAGGTAATTCCAAGACATTCAAATGTTTCCCCTTAAAACCCGTGATTGTTGATTTAGCAGTATGCTTAGGGCCATTGTCCTGCTGGAAGGTGAACCTCCGTCCCAGTCTCAAATCTCTAGAAGACAAACAGGTTTCCCTCAAAAATATCCCTGTATTTAGCGCCATCCCAGTCCCTGCCGATGAAAAACATCCCCACAGCATAATGCTGGTGTTCTTGGGGTGATGAGAGGTGTTGGATTTGCACCAAACATAGCATTTTCCTTGATGGCCAAAACCCTCAATTTTAGTCTCATCTGGCCAGAGTACCTTCTTCCATATGTTTGGGGAGTTTCCCACATGCCTTTTGGCGAACACCAAACATGTTTGCTTATTTTTTTCCGGCCACTACCGTAAAGCCCAGCTCTGTGGAGTGCGCGGCTTGAAGTGGTCCTATGGACAGATACTCCAATCTCCGCTGTGGAGCTTTGCAGCTCCTACACAGTTATCTTTGGTCTCTTTGTTGCCACTCTGATTAATGCTCTCCTTGCCTGGTCTGTGAGTTGTGATGAGCAGCCCTCTCTTGGCAAGTTTGTTGTGGTGCCATATTCTTTAATTTTTTTAATAATGGATTTAATGGTGCTCTGTGGGATGTTCAGAACAGGTGTATATATACTGAGATCATGTGACACTTAAATAAAGTCCACCTGTGGGAAATCCAACTAATTATGTGACTTCTGTAGGTAATTGTTTGCACCAGATCTTATTTAAGGCCTTCATAGCAAAGGGGGTGAATACATATGCACGCACCACTTTTTACAATTTTTTTAAACAAGTTCTTTTTTTCAACAATCTCAATAGAATCCATTTTAAATTCAGGCTGTAACAACAATATTTTGCTGCAAAGAGACAGAATCACCAGATCCTTTATTCTGGTATTGCCCCTATGTAGCTTGTTTCTGGTCACAGGTTCAGGAATTGTTAAAAATCCCAACATTCACTTAAAATGAACCTTATAAATAGCAGTGTAGGGTGATTTGGAAAGCCATAGTCAATCAATCAATAGTACAATAATACTCGAAGGAAAGTTTTTCATCTTTAGCTCACAATCTCCGAAAACTACAGTGGTTCCTCCTATAAAAGTTGCGTCATACTGCGGCACACCTTGCGGCATTCTGTGGTTTGTCATTTCATTCTTAGCCATTTTTTATGTTACTGCAAGTTATTGCTAGTTTGACCACCAGAGGGTATCTTTGAGAAGCATTTGATAGTCTTCCATATTGCAGGCACGTGGGAGAATGGGGTTCAATTCTCCAACGGGGAGGAAGGAGTAGACTGTCCTTGTAAATAAGAATTTGTTCTTAAATGATTCCATGTGTTATTTCATAGTTTTGATGTCTTCACTATTATTCTACAATGTAGAAAATAGTAAAAAATCCTGGAATGAGTAGGTGTGTCCAAACATTTGACTCGTACTTGCTTAATTAATAAAATTAATATTATGGTGTTTCAATTCCATTAAAAATGAATAACCCTCTGGGTAAATTCAGTCCGTTTCGCTATCGGAGCGTATACTGGACATTCGGACCAAGGAGTACTGTTGATTTGAGCATTCTGGCCTTACAACAGCAGTCAAGCACCCAAGCTAATCTTGGCTAGCTTCCTAGCTACTTCCAGACACAAATGAGACCACTCTGACTATTTTACTCGCCCTAGCACAGCTGGTTAGGCAGTTTTCATGTTATCCAGAGGGTTGGTGATTAACTGTGCTGCTAGAAACAATTTAATTGCGCTTTTTTGCCAACGTTTACTGACACCGCCCATATTCAACAGGTGTTGAGCGCACATAAATTCATTATTCTGCGCTCTAGCACACTCAGACGAGAGTGCTCTGAAATCGGCGTAGATAGCCAGAGCGAATTTACAAATGTACCCGAATGTCCATTGAGAACACATAACGACAATACCATTTAGCTAATCTAAGAATGACGGGAATGATCAAGTTAATTAATGTTGGGTAGTTAGTTAGCCTTTAGTTAATATACTGGAAAGTTTGATGTATAACTACAAATGTTAGGTAGCTAGCTAACATGCCGGTACCTACTGCTGCATATATGCTATGTGGTTCGTAAGGACTGCGTAGCTAACAAATTGTCAGCTAACATAACGTGTAAGGTAACTTATTTGAAAAGTCATTACTTTATTACATTGAGTACCAAGCTACCCCAAGGTTGCACTCTGTCGACTCTGCGGCTTCAGCATGCTTTTGGTTCACAGTCGATAGCACACTGGACTTTGGGCAAGAAGGTTGAGGATTCGAAACCTGCTCCATGATTAGTTTCATTTGAAGTCATACACAATTACTGTGTGATGATGGCATCTCAGGTAAGCAGTACTGGGCGTTCTTCCGTCCAACTTCTACATAGCTAGTAGTTAGCTCCTACGATTTAGTGTTGGTTCATAACATCCTACTATATTACATAGAAACATACATACCGTATATAACATTCTACTATATTACGTACAGTTGAAGTCCGAAGTTTACATACACCTTAACCAAATACATTTAAACTCAGTTTTTCACAATTCCTGACATTTAATCCTAGTAAAAATTCCCTGTTTTAGGTCAGTTAGGATCACCACTTTATTTTAAGAATGTGAAATGTCAGAATAATAGTAGAGAGAATTATTTATTTCAGCTTTTATTTCTTTCATCACATTCCCAGTGGGTCAGAAGTTTACATACACTCAATTAATATTTGGTAGCATTGCCTTTAAATTATTTAACTTGGGTCAAATGTTTCGGTTAGTTTTCCACAAGCGTCCCACAATAAATTGGGTGAATGTTGGCCCATTCCTCCTGACAGAGCTGGTGTAACCGAGTCAGGTTTGTAGGCCTCCTTGCTCGCACACGCTTGTTCAGTTCTGCCTACAAATTTTCTATAGGATTGCGGTCAGGGCTTTGTGATGGCCACTCCAGTACCTTGACTTTGTTGTCCTTAAGCCATTTTGCCACAACTTTGGAAGTATACTTGGGGTCATTGTCCATTTGGAAGACCCATTTGCGACCAAGCTTTAACTTCCTGACTGGTGTCTTGAGATGTTGCTTCAATATATCCACAGAATTTTCCTACCTCATGATGCCATCTATTTTGTGAAGTGCACCTCCTGCAGCAAAGCACCCCCACAACATGATGCTGCCACCCCCACAACATGATGCTGCCACCCCCGTGTGCTTCAAGGTTGGGATGATGTTCTTCGGCATGCAAGCATCCCCCTTTTTCCTCCAAAAATAACAATGGTCCTTATGGCCAAACAGTTCTATTTTTGCTTCATGAGATCAGTGGACATTTCTCCAAAAAGTACTATCTTTGTCCCCATGTGCAGTTGCAAACTGTAGTCTGTCTTTTTTTATGGTGGTTTTGGAGCAGTGGCTTCTTCCTTGCTAAGCGGCCTTTCAGGTTATGTCGATATAGGACTCATTTTTACTGTGGATATAGATACTTTGTACCTGTTTCCTCCAGCATCTTCACAAGTCCTATGTTGTTGTTCTGAGATTGATTTGCACTTTTCGCAGCAAATTAGGTTCATCTCTAGGAGACAGAACGCGTCTGCTTCCTGAGCGGTATGATGGCTACGTGGTCCCATGGTGTTTATACTTGCGTACTATTGCTTGTACAGATGAACGTGGTATCTTCAGGCATTTGGAAATTGCTCCCAAGGATGAATCAGACTTGTGGGGGTCTACAATTTTTTTTCTGAGGTCTTGGCTGATTTCTTTTGATTTTCCCAAGATGTCAAGCAACGAGGCACTGAGTTTGACAGTAGGCCTAGAAATACATCTACAGGTACACCTCCAATTGGCTCAAATGACGTCAATTGCCTATCAGAAGCTTCTAAAGCCATGACATCATTTTCTGGAATTTTCCAAGCTGTTTAAAGGCACAGTCAACTTAGTGTATGTACACTTCTGACCCACTGACCAACTGGAATTGTGATACAGTGAACTATAAATGAAATAATCTGTCTGTAAACAAAATGACTTGTGTCATGCACAAAGTAGATGTCCTAACCGACTTGCCAAAACTATAGTTTGTTAACAAGACATTTGCGGAGTGGTTGAAAAATACGTTTTAATGACCCCAATTTAAGTGTATGTAAACTTCCGACTTCAACTGTAACAATAATACATTACTGAACATAAACTCATTAATCCCACCCCTCAGCCACTCTCAGCACATCCCACCTACTGTATCACCGTAGACCACCCTCGTTTGGTTTCCATTCCACATATATTCTTAAATTGTGCTGTGATGTTTTACATACGTTTTGAGCATTGAATATATCTTATATTTTAGATTCTTCAAAGTATCCGCCCTTTGCCTTGACAGCTTTGCACACGTGTCAATCTCTCAACCAGCTTCAAGCGGTAGTCTTTGAACAATCTAAATAGAATGAGATAAATATATTTTGATTTGTTTAACACTTTTTTGGTTACTACATGATTCCATATGTGTTATTTCATAGTTTTGATGAATTCAACTATTATTCTACAATACAGAAAATAGTAAAAATAAAGAAAAACCCTTGAATGGGTAGGTGTGTCCAAACTATTGACAGGTATTGTATATGTATCAGAAAATCTGTAAAAACAAAAAAAAAAAGCTGTGTCCTCTGAAGAGAGGGGGGAGGGGGAGTGTTGGATGGGTTAATAAAAAAGAATACAAAAACAAACAACAAAATGTGGAAAAGTTCAAGGTGTGTGAATACTTTCTGAAGGCATTGTAGATATAGGCAGGGACGAAAAGCCAAGTGTTAAAAGATTTAGGTGAACGCAACGAATAACTGCTACTGCCATCCCACCGACAAAACATGCCCCCCAACCAACCCCTCCTCCCATTTTCTCTGCCATCCCTGGCCGGTAATTCCGGTGTGGTCAAAGCAGGGGGGCGAGCATGCACCCCCTCTCACCTCCAGAGGGTCCTGGTGTCGGCCAAAGACCCCATGGACCCGAAGGAGCCCTGGTAAAAGCTTTTCAGGAAAGTGGGAGCGGAGAAGGAGGAGGAGAGACTGAAGTTGGACTCGCTCTCCGACACGCTGCGCGTTCTCGAGTAGGGCACGGGGCTAGGATGGTGTTCAAAATAAAGAAACCAAGGTTATTGTGGAATAAATGTGGTCTGGATGCAAAATGTTAATTTAAAAAAAAGTCATGTCATGGGCTGGTGACATTATGATGTTGACTGTGTTTGTAGGGTCTGTTCTGTTGGTTGTGTTATTTTTGTGTTGTGAAAACAATGTTGATCAGCAGAAACTAGACCGGATTGACTCGTTTTAAAGGGAATCAAATCTGTTATGGTGGGAAAGATATTCACATAATATGAAATTGAAGAATGTAAAATAGATGACATTGTTGATCTAGAACAGATGGGTGCGTAAATGATTTGTCAGTTAGTGACACACTCATTAGTGTGGACTTTCCATGACAGTTAGTTTTAGCGTCTTAAAGCTGAAATCCACATAATGAGAACAGTGCCACTGTTCACCCCAGCACATTTGTTATTGTTTTATAGATGCAATGTAGGAGAGGAGCATCCAGCATCCTGTAAACATAGATCTTTTTTTACAGTAAATACTCTGCTGTTCTATCACGTGTGCAATGAAATCCGAAGGGGAAAAACTGTGTTAGTTGTTTAAAGTAACTTCCTTGCTGTTGTAAAATGGATGTGTCAGTTTCACCATTACGAATTCCAGCTTAAAAACAAAACTTTCCATCAATATTTCAATAACAGTAGCTGTCAATGTGTCATTGCTAGCATTAGCCACTAAAGAACATGTTCCACATTCAAGTACAATATGAGGTGCTATTTTATAAAAGGCCCTATGACAATCTTATTTACATCACAAATAAAGCATGTTTCCTCATCACAAGATGCTGTCTATACACAAAAGTTGACTAGGGCAAATCACCAGGCTAGAATGAGAGAAGCTTCAGAAGAAGATCTGCATCTACACACATAGAAATAGAACAAACAGAATAGTCATTCAATTTCTACGTCTGTGCACGGTGCTAAATTGCCTTCAAAAAGTATTCATGCCCCTGGAATTTTCCACATTTTGTTGTCGGAATTCAAAATTGATGGCATTTTTTTTCTTACCCATCTACATAATACCTCAAAATGACAAAGTGAAAACATATATACATATGTATATTTTTCTTAACCATCTACACGGAATACCCCATTATGACAGTGAAAACACATATATATATATTTTTTTTTCTTACCCATCTACATGGAATACCCCATAATGACAAAGTGAAAACATATATGCAGTGGGGTAAAAAAGTATTTAGTCAGTCACCAATTGTGCAAGTTCTCCCACTTAAAAAGATGAGAGAGGCCTGTAATTTTCATCATAGGTACACTTCAATTATGACAGACAAAATGAGAAAAAAAATCCAGAAAATCACATTGTAGGATTTTTAATTAATTTATTTGCAAATTATGGTGGAAAATAAGTATTTGGTCACCTACAAACAAGCAAGATTTCTGGCTCTCACAGACCTGTAACTTCTTCTGATCACAAGAACAGTGAGCAAAAACCCCAGAACCACACGGGGGGACCTAGTGAATGACCTGCAGAGAGCTGGGACCAAAGTAACAAAGCCTACCATCAGTAACACACTACGCCGCCAGGGACTCAAATCCTGCAGTGCCAGACGTGTCCCCCTGCTTAAGCCAGTACATGTCCAGGCCCGTCTGAAGTTTGCTAGGGAGCATTTGGATGATCCAGAAGAAGATTGGGAGAATGTCATATGGTCAGATGAAACCAAAATATAACTTGTTTGTAAAAAATCAACTCGTCGTGTTTGGAGGACAAAGAATGCTGAGTTGCATCCAAAGAACACCATACCTACTGTGAAGCATGGGGGTGGAAACATCATGCTTTGGGGCTGTTTTTCTGCAAAGGGACCGTGTAAAGGAAAGAATGCATGGGGCCATGTATCGTGAGATTTTGAGTGAAAATCTCCTTCCATCAGCAAGGGCATAGAAGATAGAACGTGGCTGGGTCTTTCAGCATGACAATGATCCCAAACACACCGCCCGGGCAACGAATGAGTGGCTTCGTAAGAAGCATTTTAAGGTCCTGGAGTGGCCTAGCCAGTCTCCAGATCTCAACCCCATAGAAAATCTTTGGAGGGAGTTGAAAGTCCGTGTTGCCCAGCAACAGCCCCAAAACATCACTGCTCTAGAGGAGATCTGCATGGAGGAATGGTCCAAAATACCAGCAACAGTGTGTGAAAACCTTGTGAAGACTTACAGAAAACGTTTGACCTCTGTCATTGCCAACAAAGGGTATATAATAAAGTATTGAGATAAACTTTTGTTATTGACCAAATACTTATTTTCCACCATAATTTGCAAATAAATTCAATAAAAATCCTACAATGTGATTTTCTGGATTTTTTCTCCTCATTTTGTCCGTCATAGTTGAAGAGTACCTATGATGAAAATGATAGGCCTCTCTCATCTTTTTAAGTGGGAGAACTTGCAGGGAAGTATCTAAGAAAATCCCCAAATACAGATGTGCAAAGCTGATAGAGACATACCGAAAACGACTCAAAACTGTAATCGTTGCCAAAGGTGCTTCTACAAAGTATTTACTCAGGGATGTGAATATTTATGTAAATTCGATGTCTTCAATAAATTTGCAAACATTTCTAAAAACCTGTTTTCACTTTGTCATTATTGTGTGTAGATAGAGAAGACATTTTTTTAAATCCGTTTGGAATTCAGGCTGTAACACATGTGGAATAAGCCAAGGGGTGTGAACACTTTCTGAAGGCAGTGTAAATGGATATAACCAAACTATTGGGGCCAGGGTCCATTTGGTCCATCTTTATCTAATTCTAGTCACGTAGGAAGGAAGTGACATAAGGATAACAGGAAGTGAAGTGTGTGGCTTCGTGTCATGGCCTTTGTTTGTTTACCTGCTCTGCAGTAGTTCGGGGTTGACAGACTGCTGCCTACGGAGCAGGGTCTTGCTGTGGGTACCAGTGCCCCCCTGTTGGACTCCCTGGGTGGACGCGTCGTTGAACGAGATGCGCTTCTTCACAGGCAGGTGGCTGAAGGTGTGGGCACGTCGCCGGAACTGGAGGGCATCTGGGTCATCGTCAGGGAAACCAGGGGGCGTGCCTGGTGGGGAGTCGCCGGGAGAGTCGTCCGCCTGGAGGGGACAGAGTGATGAAGATGAGGATGATGAAGAGAATGATGACTTGCACTGTACATCGGAGACCATTAATACACTTCCTGACCCCATACCTTATTTTGCATTAACCAGGTCCGAGACCAGAATAGTGTTGCATGAGGTGGACTCTAGACTCTGGAGAATGCATTGACACTCTAGGATAGAAATCAAACACAGCTAGAATACAAAACTTGCTGCTATGATACATAAAAAAATCCTGCATAAAATCCAATCTGATTCCGAAAACTAAAATACTTAAGCAATTACTAGCAATACAACTTCCACACTCCATTCCAAAGCCAACAGGTCTGCACTTACCGACTACTAGCAAGTGTCCTCACACTCAATACGGTACAACTCCACACACTCCAACTCTCTTAGTCCTATTCCCTGATGCCTCTGTGCCTCCCCATGCTGCTCCACTCATCTATTGTACTCTAATAAGCTGCACCCTGTGACTCACTGCATCACACTACAGGAGGGAAGGCCCTACACAGCTCCGTTCCAAACCAAACCCTCCATCCCTACCTTTACGCCGTTGCCGACTCCCTCTCACACATCTGACATGTAAGAAAAATGCAGGGCTACCTTGAAAAAGATACCTGGCCTCAATTGGTCCCCCTGCTTAAATAAAGGTTAAATCAATGCTGGTACTCCACATAGCTTGCGTAGAGGTTGGGGGTGGAATTATTCCTATGTTCCTCAAACCTAGTCAGTCCATTCAGTGCTGCCACAGACCAACAAGGGCATTGGGATATGACTCAGAGGTACGTTTGTTTGGTTTGGGACTAGGCCCGTTTCACATTGTGAAGAGGCTAGTATAGGCCCCTCCAGGTCCAGTGTTGGAGGGCCTGTTTACAAGGAAGTGTAGAGGAAGTATTGAGGCATTGCTCAGCAGACACAGAGCAGGACACATCCCGTCTCTGTTTCCTACCCTGGCCTCTGTGTCCGGAGACCGCCCTCAGATCATAGTAGAGGCCTCACTCAGCTCAAAACACAGGTCCCGAGGCCAGGGGGTAACACACCACACAGAAACATACACAAGACAAAGACAAAGGCAAAAACATGGACCCACACAAACATGCATGCACACACATGTACACACAGACTCCCAGAGACAAACACGCACGAACACACATGTACACAGTCACAGTCAGCTGTGGGAAAAGGCAACTAAGGTGAATAGAACACATCTGACACTGTCCTTGATTTTGGAGAGGTGTTGCCCCGTGTGCTGAGTAACAATATTTTATTTAAAAAATTATATGACCGGATAATGAGTGAAAGACTGGTAGATCGGGGAGGGAGGGAAGGTATTGTTGTTGAGTAATACTATATTTCTATGTTCTAGGTTGTTCTGAACTGTGAGCGAAGGTGGTAACTTTGCATACTAGTTGTAAGTGCTTGTGATGTACATCCCGTGATGTTTTTACAGGAGAAAGCAAACTCACTCACACTTCTGGGGCATGTGAGGACTCATATGTTTGTGTGTGTGGTCCTACTATGATTTAAAGCAGGGATCACCAACTAGATTCAGTAGCGGGACAATTTTTTCTTGAGTGGATGGTCAGGGAGCCAGAACATAATTACAAATAATTTGTAGATTGCAAATTGACCGCAAGTAACCCAAACAGATATAACATTTGACTAAAACATTATAATTTCAAACCTTGTTTAGATTTGTATATGTCACGACTTCTACCGAAGTCGAAGCCTCTCCTTGTTCGGGCGGTGCTCGGAGGTCGACGTCACCGGTCTTCTAGCCATCATTGATCCATTTTTCATTGGTTTTGTCTTGTCTTCCTACACACCTGGTTTCAATCCCATTCATTACCTGTTGTGTATTTAACCCTCTGTTTCCCCTCATGTCTTTGTCAGAGATAGTTTGTTATTCAGTGTTGTGTTTGTATTGGTGCGCGACGGGTCCTCGTACCCACTTTGTTTACTGTTACATTAAATGTTTGGAGTTATGTTTCGTTTATCGTTATTAAAAAACTCCATTCAGTTTGATTCTCCTACGCATGACTTCCCTGCCACCTATACACACACAACTCTGACAGTATATGATCACATATATCTCTTAATTATGCGTGGGAATAGTTTGTAACATATTTACAAAATTTAAAATCAGCCTTTTAAGTCCAACAAATACATTTTTTAGGGCAAAATAAAATCAGTTGGGGAACTTGATTTATGGTATAACATGTACCCCTCCCTGTCTCTCCCCGCCCACGCCCATTGCCAAAATGTCTGACGGGGGGGGGGAATTGGCCAGAGGGTCGACATCACACCCCCATCCCACATTTTGCATCCTTGTGACACTAGAGTGAACAACTCCGCCATTAAACAACCGTTCAGGCTACGTTGGAAAATACATTCAGGAAAAAAACCTGGGAATATTCATGTGTCATGTTTGTTTTTTAAACAATCTTTGAGAACTAACAATCACCAAAATAAAAGCTAGACAGTAAGGGAGAAAAAAAAGGAAAAAAAACAATTTAACAGTATCCACTTTGTTATTATGTTTCAGAAAAACAACACATTGTTAGTTCTCAAAGACTGTAATTATAAAAAATATATAGGTCCATTATCTTTTCTTTTCTCTCAGCTGCTTGGCAAAATATGTAGAATTACAGGAAATTAGCTTTAAAAGTGGAACATTTTCTCTCAGCTGCTTGGCAAAATATGTAGAATTACAGGAAATTAGCTTTAAAAGTGGAACATTTTCTCTCAGCTGCTTGGCAAAATATGTAGAATTACAGGAAATTAGCTTTAAAAGTGGAACATTTTCTCTCAGCTGCTTGGCAAAATATGTAGAATTACAGGAAATTAGCTTTAAAAGTGGAACATTTTCTCTCAGCTGCTTGGCAAAATATGTAGAATTACAGGAAATTAGCTTTAAAATACACTCCTCAAAAAAATAAACACTAAAATAACACATCCTAGATCTGTAATGAATGAAATATTCTTATTAAATACTTTTTTCTTTACATAGTTGAATGTGCTGACAACAAAATCACACAAAAATTATCAATGGAAATCAAATGTATCAAGCCATGGAGGTCTGGATTTGGAGACACTCAAAATTAAAGTGGAAAACCACACTAGAGGCTGATCCAACTTTGATGTAATGTCCTTAAAACAAGTCAAAATGAGGCTCAGTAGTGTGTGTGGCCTCCACGTGCCTGTATGACCTCCCTACAATGCCTGGGCATGCTCCTGATGAGGTGGCTGATGGTCTCCTGAGGGATCTCCGCCCAGACCTGGACTAAAGCATCCGCCAACTCCTGGACAGTCTGTGGTGGATAGAGCGAGACATGATGTCCCAGATGTGCTCAATTGGATTCAGGTCTGGGGAACGGGTGGGCCAGTCCATAGCATCAATGCCTTCCTCTTGCAGGAACTGCTGACACACTCCAGCCACATGAAGTCTAGCATTGTCTTGCATTAGGCGGAACCCAGGGCCAACCGCACCAGCATATGGTCTCACAAGGGTTCTGAGGATCTCATCTCGGTACCTAATGGCAGTCAGGCTACCTCTGGCGAGCACATGGAGGGCTGTGCGGCCCCCCAAAGAAATGCCGACCCACACCATGACTGACCCACCGCCAAACCGGTCATGCTGGAAGATGTTGCAGGCAGCAGAACGTTCTCCAGGCGTCTCCAGACTGTCACGTCTGTCACATGTGCTCAGTGTGAACCTGCTTTCATCTGTGAAGAGCACAGGGCGCCAGTGGCGAATTTACCAATCTTGGTGTTCTCTGGCAAATGCCAAACGTCCTGCACGGTGTTGGGCTGTAAGCACAACCTCCACCTGTGGAGGTCAGGGCACCCTCATGGAGTCTGTTTCTGACCGTTTGAGCAGACACATGCACATTTGTGGCCTGCTGGAGGTCATTTTGCAGGATCCTCCTTGCACAAAGGCGGAGGTAGCAGTCCTGCTGCTGAGTTATTGCCCTCCTACGGCCTCCTACACGTCTCCTGATGTACTGGCCTGTCTCCTGGTAGCGCCTCCATGCTCTGGACACTACGCTGACAGACACAGCAAACCTTCTTGCCACAGCTCGCATTGACGTGCCATCCTGGATGAGCTGCACTACCTGAGCCACTTGTGTGGGTTGTAGACTTCGTCTCATGCTACCACTAAGAGTGAAAGCACCGCAAGCATTCAAGAGAAGTGGTCTGTGGTCACAACCTGCAGAACCACTCCTTTATCGGGGGTGTCTTGCTAATTGCCTATAATTTCCACCTGTTGTCTATTCCATTTGCACAACAGCATGTGCAATTATTTGTCAATCAGTGTTGCTTCAGTGGACAGTTTGATTTCACAGAAGTGTGATTGACTTCCGGCGCCGACAGAGATGGCCGCCTCGCTTCGCGTTCCTAGGAAACTATGCAGTTTGTTGTGTTATTTCTTACAAAAAAACGACTTCGTAAAAGGGGGAAACGAAGCGGTCTTCTGGTCAGACTCCGGAGACGGGCACATCGTGCACCACTCCCTAGCATACTTCTCGCCAATGTCCAGTCTCTTGACAACAAGGTTGATGAAATCCGAGCAAGGGTAGCATTCCAGAGGGACATCAGAGACTGTAACGTTCTTTGCTTCACGGAAACATGGCTCACTGGAGAGACGCTATCGGAGTCGGTGCAGCCAGCTGGTTTCTCCACACATCGCGCCGACAGAAACAAACATCTTTCTGGTAAGAAGAGGGGCGGGGGCGTATGCTTCATGGTTAACGGGAAGTGGTGTGATTACAACAACATACAGGAACTCAAGTCCTTCTGCTCACCTGATTTAGAATTCCTCACAATCAAATGTCGACCGCATTATCTACCAAGGGAATTCTCTTCGATTATAATCACAGCCGTATATATTCCCCCCCAAGCAGACACATCGATGGCTCTGAACGAACTTTATGTGACTCTTTGCAAAATGGTATCCATATATCCTGAGGCTGCATTCATTGTAGCTGGGGATTTTAACAAGGCTAATCTGAAAACAAGACTCCCTAAATTGTATCAGCATATCGATTGCGCAACCAGGGCTGGAAAAACCTTGGATCATCACTATTCTAACTTCCGCGACGCATATAAGGCCCTGCCCCGCTCTCCTTTCGGAAAAGCTGACCACGACTCCATTTTGTTGATCCCTGCCTACAGACAGAAACTAAAACAAGAAGCTCCCGCGCTGAGGTCTGTTCAACGCTGGTCCAACCAATCTGATTCCACACTCCAAGACTGCTTCCATCACGTGGACTGGGATATGTTTCGTATTGCATCAAACAACAACATTGACGAAAACGCTGATTCGGTGAGGGAGTTCATTAGAACGTGCGTTGAAGATGTCGTTCCCATAGCAACGATTAAAACATTCCCAAACCAGAAACCGTGGATTGATGGCAGCATTCGCGTGAAACTGAAAGCGCGAACCACTGCTTTTAATCAGGGCAAGGTGACCGGAAACATGACCGAATACAAACAGTGTAGCTATTCCCTCTGCAAGGCAATCAAACAAGCTAAGCGTCAGTATAGAGACAAAGAAGAATCTCAATTCAACGGCTCAGACACAAGAGGTATGTGGCAGGGTCTACAGTCAATCACGGATTACAAAAAGAAAACCAGCCCCGTCACGGACCAGGATGTCTTGCTCCCAGGCAGACAAAATAACTTTTTTGCCCGCTTTGAGGACAATACAGTGCCACTGACACGGCCCGCAACCAAAACATGCAGACTCTCCTTCACTGCAGCCAACGTGAGGAAAACATCTAAACGTGTTAACCCTCGCAAGGCTGCAGGCCCAGACGGAATCCCCAGCCGCGCCCTCAGAGCATGCGCAGACCAGCTGGCTGGTGTGTTTACGGACATATTCAATCAATCCCTATCCCAGTCTGTTGTTCCCACATGCTTCAAGAGGGCCACCATTGTTCCGGTTCCCAAGAAAGCTAAGGTGACTGAGCTGCCCTGTGCAACTGGGTACTGGACTTCCTGACGGGCCGACCCCCGGGTGGTGAGGGCAAGCAACAACATCTCCACCCCGCTGATCCTCAACACTGGGGCCCCACAAGGGTGCGTTCTGAGCCCTCTCCTGTACTCCCTGTTCACCCACGACTGCGTGGCCACGCACGCCTCCAACTCAATCATCAAGTTTGCGGACGACACAACAGTGGTAGGCTTGATTACCAACAACGACGAGACGGCCTACAGGGAGGAGGTGAGGGCCCTCGGAGTGTGGTGTCAGGAAAATAACCTCACACTCAACGTCAACAAAACTAAGGAGGTGTTTGTGGACTTCAGGATACAGCAGAGGGAACACCCCCCTATCCACATCGATGGAACAGTAGTGGAGAGGGTAGTAAGTTTTAAGTTCCTCGGCGTACACATCACAGACAAACTGAATTGGTCCACCCACACAGACAGCATCGTGAAGAAGGCGCAGCAGCGCCTCTTCAACTCAGGAGGCTGAAGAAATTCGGCTTGTCACCAAAAGCACTCACAAACTTCTACAGATGCACAATCGAGAGCATCCTGTCGGGCTGTATCACCGCCTGGTACGGCAACTGCTCCGCCCACAACCGTAAGGCTCTCCAGAGGGTAGTGAGGTCTGCACAACGCATCACCGGGGGCAAACTACCTGCCCTCCAGGACACCTACACCACCCGATGTCACAGGAAGGCCATAAAGATCATCAAGGACAACAACCACCCGAGCCACTGCCTGTTCACCCCGCTATCATCCAGAAGGCGAGGTCAGTACAAGTGCATCAAAGCTGGGACCGAGAGACTGAAAAATAGCTTCTATCTCAAGGCCATCAGACTGTTAAACAGCCACCACTAACATTGAGTGGCTGCTGCCAACACACTGACTCAACTCCAGCCACTTTAATAATGGGAATTGTGGGAAATGATGTAAAATATATCACTAGTCACTTTAAACAATGCTACCTAATATAATGTTTACATACCCTACATTATTCATCTCATATGTATACGTATATACTGTACTCTATATCATCTACTGCATCTTTATGTAATACATGTATCACTAGCCACTTTAACTATGCCACTTTGTTTACATACTCATCTCATATGTATATACTGTACTCAATACCATCTACTGTATATTTTCCTCAATAAAGTAACTATTACCAGTTTGTGCATTCATCTTAAAATAGCGGGTATAGTAAGTGCACTTTTCCTCAATAAAGTAACTATTACCAGTTTGTGCATTCATCTTAAAATAGCAGGTATAGTAAGTGCACTTTTCCTCAATAAAGTAACTATTACCAGTTTGTGCATTCATCTTAAAATAGCGGGTATAGTAAGTGCACTTTTCCTCAATAAAGTAACTATTACCAGTCTGTGCATTCATCTTAAAAGTGCAGGTATAGTAAGTGCACATTTCTTCAATAAAGTAACTATTACCAGTCTGTGCATCTTTGATATATGAAATAGCAGGTATAGTAAGTGAACTTTTCCTGAAATAAGTAACTATTAGCAAAGTCAGCACAAGAAAACAAACAAAAAAAGCTCAGCTCCATGGAAAAATGTGTAGAATTGCAGGAAATTGGTTTAAAATGCTCACATTTCTGTACAGCGCCAACATGGGGGCCTCTAAAATATAGCCACTTGGACAGCCGACTGCCAAGCCCCCACCTCAGCCCTTTCTTGCTCTCCCACCTAACTGGCTTTTTCTTTTTCCACGGAAAGATGTGTAACTATGAAAAGCCAACTGACATTTACTCCTGAGGTGCTGATTAATCCAAGATGGCGTAGCAGTCAGACGTCTTTGTCCTGTCGTGTCCCTTGTATATATCGTTTTACATATTTTTCGTCGCATATCCTTTAAAATATTTTGCTAAACCTCATCATCTAAATACTCTCCTGCAACCCGCCTCACCCAATGTGGCGTGGATCTGCTTTTATTTCCTAAAGTATTTATATTTACTTCGGATCCGGAATCCCTCCACTGAAGCTAGCCAGCTAACTACCAGATATCAGTCAGCAAACCATTGCCAGCGGTCATCAGCTAACCTTCAGCTCGGAAAGCTCTCGCCAGTTTCGAACAACATGACTCTAACCAGAGCATAACGGACCTGTTATTTTTATCCCCGGATTCCTACCGCAAACTGAACATTTTCATCTGGATCTTCACAACTAGCTAACCGCAATCCCGGATGACTACTCCTGGCTAGCGTTTCCATCCCAGAGCAAGCACCAATTTAGCTTGAAGCTAGCCCGGCCAGGGCTCCTGTGCTACCACCGAAGCATACTTCAGGGCTACAATATCGGCCTGCTAGCTACCTAGAGCAACTTGGAACCCTACTAATTACACGACTAATTATCGACGTCACCGCATGAAGAGGCAAAAACAGACTTACCCCCCCCCCCCAAGGCTAACTTTCTAGCCCCTGCTATCTGCTTGCTTGTTAACCCGGTCTGCTAACTGCTAAACTGCCGGGCCCTGGTCTGCTAACTGCTAGCTTGCCTGCCTGGTCTGCTAACTGCTAGCCCTTGCTAACTGCTTGCTTGCTAACCCGGTCTGCTAACTGCTAGCCCTTGCTTGCTTGCTAACCCGGTCTGCTAACTGCTAGCTTGCACTGGTCTACTAACTGCTAGCCCATGCTAACTGCTTGCTTGCTAACCCGGCCTGCTAACTGCTAGCTTGCCCTGGTCTACTAGGTGCTAGCTTGTTTAGCTCCGGCCTACTAACTGTTAGCTCGTTAGCCAGCAAACTGTCTGAACTGTGCCCTCGATACTATATGTGAACTGATTTCCCCCATCTATCTTCTGAGCTCGTGCTACTAGGTGACCTAAACTGGGACATGCTTAACACCCCGGCCATTCTACAAACTAAGCTTGATGCCCTCAATCTCACACAAATGATCAATGAACCTACCAGGTACAAACCCAGTAAATCAGTAAAAACAAGAACCCTCATAGATGTCATCCTAACTAATTTGCCGTCCAAATACACCTCTGCTGTTTTCAATCAAGATCTCAGCGACCACTGCCTCATTGCCTGCATCCGTAATGGGTTTGCGACCAAACGACCAACCCTCATCACTGTCAAACGCTCCCTTAAACACTTCTGCGAGCAGGCCTTTCTAATCGACCTGGCCGGGGTATCCTGGAATGACATTGACCTCATCCTGTCAGTAGATGATGCCTGGCTATTCTTTAAAAGTGCCTTCCTCACCATCTTAAATAAGCATGCCCCTCTCAAAAAATGTAGATCTAGGAATATATATAGTCCTTTGTTCACGCCAGACCTGTCTGCCCTTGGTTCACTGCCCTTGACCAGCACAAAAACATCCTGTGGCGTTCTGCATTAGCATCGAATAGCCCCCGTGATAGGCAACTTTTCAGGGAAGTTAGGAACAAATATACACAGGCAGTTAGAAAAGCTAAGGCAAGCTTTTTCAAACAGAAATTTGCATCCTGTAGTACTAACTCAAAAAAGTTCTGGGACACTGTAAAGTCCATAAGGAATAAGAGTACCTCCTCCCAGCTGCCCACTGCTCTGAGGCTAGGAAACACTGTCACCACTGATAAATCCACTATAATTGAGAATTTCAATAAGAATTTCTCTACGGCTGGCCATGCTTTCCACATGGCTATCCCTACCCCGGTCAACTGCCCGGCACCCTCCACAGCAACCCGCCAAAGCCCCCACCCTTTCTCCTTTACCCAAATCCAGATAGCCGATGTTCTGAAAGAGCTGCAAAATCTGGACCCCTACAAATCAGCCGGGCTAGACAATCTGGACCCTCTCTTTCTAAAATGATTTGCCAAAATTGTTGCAACCCCTATTACTAGCCTGTTCAACCTCTCTTTCGTATCGTCTGAGATTCCCAAAGATTGGAAAGCTGCCGCGGTCATCCCCCTCTTCAAAGGGGGTGACACTCTAGACCCAAACTTCTACAGACCTATATCTATCCTACCCTGTCTTTCTAAGGTCTTCGAAAGCCAAGTTAACAAACAGATTACTGACCATTTCGAATCACACCATACCTTCTCCGCTATGCAATCTGGTTTCAGAGCTGGTCATGGGTGCACCTCAGCCACGCTCAAGGTTCTAAACGACATCATAACCGCCATCGATAAGAGACATTACTGTGCAGCCGTATTCATCGACCTGGCCAAGGCTTTCAACTCTGTCAATCACAACATTCTTATTGGCAGACTCGACAGCCTTGGTTTCTCAAATGATTGCCTCGCCTGGTTTAGCAACTACTTCTCTGATAGAGTTCAGTGTGTCAAATCGGAGGGCCTGTTGTCTGGACCTCTGACAGTCTCTATGGGTGTGCCACAGGGTTCAATTCTCAGGCCAACTCTCTTTTCTGTATACATCAATGATGTTGCTCTTGCTGCTGGTGATTCTCTGATCTACCTCTATGCAGATGACACCATTCTGTATACTTCTGGCCCCTCCTTGAACACTGTGTTAACTAACCTCCAGACGAGCTTCAATGCCATACAACTCTCCTTCCGTGGCCTCCAACTGCTCTTAAACGCATGCTTTTCAATCGATCGCTGCCCGCACCTGCATGCCCGTCCAGCATCACAACTCTGGACAACTCGGACTTAGAATACGTGGACAACTACAAATACTTGGGTGTCTGGATAGACTGTAAACTCTCCTTCCAGACTCACATTAAGCTTCTCAAATCCCAAATTAAATCTAGAATCGGCTTCCTATAATCGCAACAAAGCATCCTTCACTCATGCTGCCAAACAAACCCTCGTAAAACTGACCATCCTACCGATCCTCGACTTCGGTGATGTCATCTATAAAATAGCCTCCAACACTGTACTCCAAAAATTGGATGCAGTCTATCACATTTTGTCACCAAAGCCCCATATACTACCCACAATTGCGACCTGTACGCTCTCGTTGGTTGGCCCTCGCTTCATACTCGTCGCCAAACCCACTGGCTACAGGTTATCTACAAGTCTCTGCTAGGTAAAGCCCCGCCTGATCTCAGCTCACTGGTCACCATAGCAGCACCCACTCGTAACACGCGCTCCAGCAGGTATATCTCACTGGTCACCCCCAAAGCCAATTCCTCCTTTGGTTGTCTTTCCTTCCAGTTCTCTGCTGCCCATGATTGGAACGAATTGCAAAACTCTCTGAAGCTGGAGACTCACATCTCCCTCACTAGCTTTAAGCACCAGCTGTCAGAGCAGTTTACAGATCACTGCACCTGTACTTAGATTAGCTGTTTACAGATAGGCTATCTACCTACCTCATCCCCATACTGTATTTATTTATTTATTTTGCTCCTATGCACCCCAGTATCTCTACCTGCACATTCATCTTCTGCCGATCTACCATTCCAGTGTTTAATTGCTATATTGTAATTACGTCGCCACCATGGCCTATTTATTTCCTTAACTTACCTCATTTGCACTCACTGTATATAGACTTTTTGTTTTCTTTTGTTCTACTGTATTATTGACTGTATGTTTTGTTTATTCCATGTGTAACTCTGTGTTATTGTATGTGTCGAATTGCTACGCTTTATCATGGCCAGGTCGCAGTTGCAAATGAGAACTTGTTCTCAACTAGCCTACCTGGTTAAATAAAGGTGAAATAAAAATAAATAAATACCTGTTGGACCCTCGACAACCACTGTGTTTATTATTATTAGACCCTGCTGGTAATTTATGAACATTTGAACATCTTGGCCATGTTCTGTTATAATCTCCACCCGGCACAGCCAGAAGAGGACTGGCCACCCCTCACAGCCTGGTTCCTATCTAGGTTTCTTCCTAGGTTTTGGCCTTTCTAGGGTGTTTTTCCTAGCCGTGCTTCTACACCTGCATTGCTTGCTGTTTGGGGTTTTAGACTGGGTTTCTGTACAGCACTTTGAGATATCAGCTGATGTAAGAAGGGCTTTATAAATACATTTGATTTGATTATGATTTAGCAACACGGCACATTCAGTACAGTAGTTCCTATGTGATAATTTCAATAGCACAAATTGAACAGAGGGAGAGGGGGGAGAGAAAGGGGCAGAGAAAGAGGGAAAGAAAGAGGGGGAAAGAGAGCGAGAAAGAGGGGACGAGAGACAGAGAGGGAAGAGGGGGAGTGAGAGAGAGGGGGGAGAAGAGAGCGAGGGTGAGAGACGGGGGAGAGAGAGATAGAAAGAGAGGGAGAGAGAGAGACTGCTACCATCGAATGAGATGCCCTGGGAATTTTGGAATACTCACTCTCTCAAAGCTCCCCCCCATGCTTCCAAGGCGACCTCTCATCTGGTTGGCGCCCTGAGGATAAAAGAGATAAATACTATTGATGTAAATGTGTGAACTTTTTGTGAGCAGCACGTTACATAACTGAACCTGATTTCAAACAGGTTCAATATTTTGCTGACGTGGAATATCAAAAACGTGTCCCTAAGCCTGATAGCAATTGACAAGTGAGTTCTCACATCAATTGGATAATTTCAATATTTGACCCGAGGCCTCGAATGTGCCCTCACACACATTTCTACAACACAAAATCCATGTGTACATGTGTGTATAGTGCGTATGTTATCATGTGTGCGCGCATGTGTCTGAACCTGTGTGTGTGTCGGGTCACAGTCCTTGCTATTCTATAAGGTGCATTTTATCTGTTTTTATTTTACCTAATTTCACTGCTGCATGAGTTACTTGATGTGGAATAGAGTTCCATGTAGTCATGGCTCTATGTAGTACTGTGCGCCTACCATAGTCTGTTCTGGACTTGGACTGTGAAGAGACCTCTGGTGGCATGTCTTGTGCGGTATGTGCGTATGGTGGTATGTCTTGTGCGGGTGTCTGAGCTGTGTGCCAGTAGTTTAGACAGACAGCTAGGTGCATTCAACATGTCAATACCTCTCATAGTGAATGATTTGTCCCAAATACAATGCTTTTAGTTTTTGAAATATTTAGGACTAACTTATTTCTTGCCACCCACTCAGAAACTGACTGCAGCTCCTTGTTAAGTGGTGCAGTGATTTCCCTTGCTGTAGTAGCTTATGTGTATTGTGTTGAGTCATTAGCATACATAGACACACAGGCTTTACTCAGAGCCAGTGGCAGGTCATTAGTACAGATTGAAAAAGTCTGATCCTACCTGTATTACAGTATGTTGGAGAGGCTTCCATTAAAGAATACCCTCTGTGTTCTGATAGAGAGGTATCTCTCTATCCACAGTAATGCGATAACAATTACGTTTTTCCAGCAGCAGATTATGATCAGTAATGTCAAAAGCTGCACTTCAGTCAATTTCAATCAATTTGTGTAACACGGAACCAAAACAGGCTGCGCGCGTACGTGCGCTATCGTGCATACATTTATTTTGTACCCCCACACCAAACGCGATCACGACACACAGGTTAAAATATCAAAACAAACTCTGAACCAATGCCATTAATTAATTTGGGAACAGGTCGAAAAGCATTAAATATGTATGGCAAATTAGCTAGTTAGCTTGCTAGCTAATTTGTCCTATTTAGCTAGCTTGTCCTATTTAGCTAGCTTGCTGTTGCTAGTTAATTTGTCCTGGGATATAAACATTGAGTTGTTATTTTACCTGAAATGCACAAGGTCCTCTACTCCGACAATTAATCCACACATAAAACGGCCAACCGAATCGTTTCTAGTCATCTCTCCTCCTTTGCGCACGCGACGTGTCCGGTCTGGTCAGCATGTGCTGTACATGTTAAATGCCCTTCTCTATAAGTGTACTTAAATTATGTTGTTGATTTGTTTACTGTGAAATAGCATATTATTTGGTCAAACCATTTAAAAAAAAATTACGTTTACTAGCAGGCTGATTGGTCGGTTGTTTGAGCCAGTAAAGGGTTCTTTGCAGCTTGATGAAAGAAAGCCAATCAACGTTTAAACCATGAAATATATCTTTGTGGCAGCAGGTAGCCTAGTGGTTAGAGCTTTGGGATAGTAACCAAAAGGTTTCTGGATCAAATTCCTGAGCTGAGAAGGTAAAAATCTGTCGTTCTGCCCCTGAACAAGGCAGTTAACCCACTGTTCCCCGGTAGGCTGTCATTGTAAATAAGAATTTACTTGCCTAGTTAAATAAAGGTTAAATAAATAAATAAAATGTGCTTTTTGGCAAACTCCAAGTGGGCTGTCATGTGCCTTTCAATGAGGAGAGTCTTCCGTCTGGTCACTCTACCATAAAGGCCTGATTGGTGGAGTGAAACAGAGATTGGTTATCCTTCTGGAAGGTTCTCCCATCTCCACAGAAGAACTCTGGAGCTCTCGGCTTCACCCTGACCAAGGCCCTTCTCTCCTGATTACTCAGTTTGGTCAAGCGGCCAGCTCTAAGAAGAGTATTGGTGGTTCCAAACTTCTTCCATTTAAGAATGATGGAGGCCACTGTGATATTGTGGACCTTCAATGCGGAATACTTTTTTTGGTACCCTTCTCCAGATCTGTGCCTTGAGACAATCCTGTCTCTGAGCACTACGGACAATTCCTTCAACATCATGGCTTGGTTTTTGCTCTGGCACGCACTGTCAACTGTGAGACCATATATAGACAGGTGTGTGCCTTTCCAAATCATGTCCAATAAAATGAATTTCCCACAGGTGGACTCCAATCAAGTTGTACAAACATCTCAATGATGATCAAAGGGTATGAATACTTGTGTAAATAAGGTATATACGTTTTTTTTTTTTTATTATAAATTTGCTACAAATTTTAAAAACCTCTTCTCGCTTTGTCATCCTAGGGTATTGTGTGTAGATTGATGAGGAACCTTTTATATTTAATCAATTTTAGAATAAGGCTGTAACCTAACAAAATGTGGAAAAGTCAAGGGCTCTGAATACTTTGTGAATGCCCTGTATTCTAAGGATATGCATTTACAATATAGTAACAGATGGCAGCAAAGGTTTCAGATTCATGGATTCATCCATTACAAAGAAAAAGACCAAGACAAGAAACCGTGTGAGACAAGACAGATATTTGGAAGCCTTGAGAAGATATTCTCTAGGGATTTGATCAGACACAGAAAAAGACAGAAAGAGAAGGACAGGGAAGGAGGGGAAAGAGAGAAAGAGACTGGCTGATAGACAGAGAGCGATAAAGACAGAGACAGTGAGGGAGACAGGACAGACTTAAGAGAGAGAGAGAGAGAGAAAGAGAACAATAAATAGAGACCTATAGATTAAAAGACAGAGATAGCCATAGTGGGAGTACCCGTGAGAAAATGTTCTCCAGTGAGCTGGTCAGCGAGCTCTTGGCCTTGTTCTTCAGGATGTCCAGTTTGAAGCGGCCGCCCGTCGCTGCGGTGCTGTCCGCTGGTGCGGTTGTGGTGTTGGGGGTTTTCTGGTACACACAGATAAAGGTCAAAGGTCAGAGGTTACGCCACTGTCGAAAACACTACAATAACCTGGTTCTATTTGGGGCAACAGTGCTATTTAAATGCAGAGAAAAGAAAGTGTAAAAAATATTTCTTAAAAAATTCAATCAAACCTGTACAATTCTGTGTATAACACAGAACTTGTGAACATAGTTACAAAGAACTTTCAGTAACACTTCATAATACCGTTCAGTAGAAACCATTTATAAGGCATTTATAATGTTTCACATTAGTCCTTATAAACCATTTACTCATCACCAGTCAAGTCTTTTTGCAGTCCCTAATCTAAAGTAATACTACCGGTCAAAACATTGAGAACACCAAGGGTTTTTCTTTTTACTATTTTCTAAACTGCAGAATAATAGTGAAGACATCAATACTATGAAATAACACATTATGGAATGATGTGGTAACCAAAAAAGTGTTCAATTATACATGAGATTCTTCAAATAGCCACCCTAAGCCTTGATGACAGCTTTGCACACACTTGCCATTCTCTCAACCAGATTCACCTGGAATGCTTTTCCAACAGTCTTGAAGGAGTTCCCACATATGTGACCAGATTCAGGAACCTACAGTGGTTCCTCCTTTAACCTCTTAAGGTATAGGGGGCAGCATTTTCACTTTTGGATAAATAGCGTGCCCAATTTCAACTTCATGATACTCATGCCAGGAATATATGATATGCATATGATTAGTAGATGTGGATAGAAAACACTGACTATAACATTACTTATGTAGCAGGCAAAACCCCGAGGACTAACTGTTCAGATTTTTTTTCTTTTTTGCCTCTGACCGTTCCCTCTGTTGTCTTTGCCAAGGGATATTTGATAGGGACCATTTTACAGTTCCTACCACTTCCACTGGATGTCACCAGTCTTTGGAATTTGGTTGATGTTATTAATTTGTGCAAAGAAGCAGCAGCACTGGAACAAGGTTACCCTATTGAGAGTTGCGCAAGACGTAAAAAGGAGCATGGTTTGTTTACTTGCTGTATTGAATACAGATTGCCCTGTCTTCAATTTGATCGATTATTAACGTTTAAAAATATCTAAAGTTGGATTACAAAAGTAGTTTGAAATATTTTGGCAAAGTTTATAGGCAACTTTTGAAATGACGTTCTGTTTTTGTAAGCTGTTTATTTTCTGGATCAAACGCCCTTTATAAATGGACATTTTGGGTATATATGGACGGAATTAATAAAAAAAAATGACCAATTGTGATGTTTATGGGACATATTGGAGTGCCAACAAAAGAAGCCTGCAGGGTTGAAATATGCTACCCCCTTTGTTTACTGCTGGTGCTATCATCAGATAATAGCTTCTTATGCTTTCGCCGAAAAGCATTTTTAAAATCTGACATGTTGGCTGGATTCACAACGAGTGTAGCTTTAATTGAGTATCTTACATGTGTGATTTAATGAATGTTTGATTTTATATAATTATTTGAATTTGCCGCCCTGCACTTTCCCTGTTTTTTTCCCCAAGTGAGACGCAAGCGTCCCCTATACCATAAGTTAAAAGTTAAGTTGCGAGCTTGCACCGCGGGACTTACTAACTCCACCACAAGGGGGAGTTAGAGCACTCATTATGCATTTGGGTCCCAAGGTTTTTATATGACCAATCATATTGAGTGGTTCCAATGATGAATTTGACACAAGCCACCCATCCCTGGTGGCCTTCTTCAGCAAAGATGGCTGAAAAAACATTACGGTGGAAGCAGATGTAAGTAGTTAACGGCATAACGAGTCAAGTAAAAACTCTACGATTGAGAGAAATATGTTAGTTAATGTAGAGACAGACATTTGTGCATATTTCTTTGTCATGAAATTAATTTACGAAAATCGCTATTTGGCAAGTTAGCTGACTAGCTAACATTAGCCAGCTAGTTAGCTAGTGTTATGACCTGAGTATGAATGTGTAATGCGTGTTGTTTAATGTTTTAGGGACTCTTGGGAAAACCAGCAAACCAGGCTGTCGTCTTGTGAAACAGTGGATGTAAAGGATCTAGCTAGCTAAAGCATTTACTGCAAATTGCAAACTGCTTGCCTTGCTTATATTTGCCATGCAATGCAGCTGAAGTAACATAGCTAGCTAACTATTTATTTGCTTATTGTGTTGTGGAGGATAAAAAAAAATTAACTATGCCTATGGATGTGCAGCTGGCTACAGTATGTTGCCGATCTGTGTACGGACCCTAAAACGTTTGGTATGAATATTAGTTCAGAACCTATCTATGAACCTCAAGCTATCATAGTTGTTGTATCAACTCCAAGTCTGAATGGCATTAATGAAGCCTATGGATAGAGTTTGAATATAATAATTTTATTGTGCCAAGGATGCAAGTCTTATATACATGTACCGGTACTGTAGTTATTACCACGCATGAGA